>NC_089504.1:236158885-236461915 GCF_036850995.1 Saccopteryx leptura | reverse complement strand
TAATCTATTTTGCTCATTGTTTAATAAATATTCCATGCTTTACAGTAGATGCTCAATAAATATTTCATAAATTAATGAATGGAAGAATGAATGAATGAATGAATGAATGAATGTAATTTCTGCAGATTGCCTCTAGGGGCCCTGGGAAGAGATAAAGGAGGTTTTAATTTCCTGGTTCTTGCGCCTCTCCAGCCCTCTCCCCGGCAGTCCTGCTGCGCGGTCATCCCGTCTCAGTTTCCCCGCCAGTGAAGCGGGTGGTCCTTCTGGGTCGGAGGTGGTCTGGCGCGCGCGCAGCCGCGTCCCCCAAACCCAGAGCCCGGCGCGCGAGCAAGAGAGCGTGTGTTGGGAGCGCAGGGAACGTGACTGGCTAGTCTGCCAGGGCCTCCGGTGTCGCTGTCGCTCCCGCGCCGCGCACGCGCGTCGCCCCACGCCCCGCCCCGGCTCTCCTCCGCCAGAGCTCCAGGTCCCGCGCGCGCCGGCGCGGGAGGCGGGGGGCGGGGGCGGGGGCGCTGGACGCCGAGTGGGAGGGGCGGGCCCGGCCCGGCTCGGCCCGGCCGCCCGCGCGCGGCTCCTGGAGCGCCCCGGGCCCGGCCCGGGCGGCGGCGGCGGCTCTAGCCTGAGGCCTCGGTGGTGCCGCGCGGTGCGCCGCAGCTATGGCCCTGGTGACCCTGCAGCGCTCGCCCACGCCCAGCGCCGCCTCCTCCTCCGCCAGCAACAGCGAGGTGAGCCCCGAGCCCGCGGCTCCGACCGGGCCGATCCGCCGCGGCGCCAGGCCTGGGCCGCCAGTGCGGGGCGTAGTGCTCTGGGGCGACGACGGGGCTGCTGCGAGTGGTCTAGGGCCTGCGGGGACGCGGCTGTACGACCCCCCCCCGGGCAGCCGGACTCGGGTGTCTGTGTGGGAGACTGTGTGCAAGTGTGACCCCCGACTGGGGGCTACTGTGCAGTGAAACTGTTTGGCTGCGACGCCTGCCTAGGGGTGACTGTGCAGACACTGTGTGTGTGACAGTGACCCCTGTCTCGGGGTGACTGTGCGGGAGACTGGGTGTGCGACTGAGACTCCTAACTGGGTGATTTTGTGTGAGACGCGGTTCTGAGATTTGTGACCCTGTGGCTAGGCCCTTTCCCGGAGCGCCTGGCAGTATTTATGTGAGACAGTGTGTGACTTTCACTGCCTGTGACTCTGTGGTCGGTGTTGTGTGACTGTGCCTGTGTGATGCTGTGAGAGAGGCCACCTGGGTGCCCCTCTGAATGTGTGAGGCTGTTTCCTGAATTGCACGCCCCTGGAATTCTGGTTTGGTGTCATTGGCTGTTTCTGTGTCACTATGACAGTGACCGAGTGAGTTCAGGGTGCTGTGAGACTGTGTCTTACGCCTTTGTGTGCAACTGAGTCTGGGTTTTTCTGTAATATCTCGGGGAGCTGCATGTTTACATGCATCTGGCTGTGTGGCAGAGGCTGATTCTGGGGTGTCGTGGTTGCATGGAGGTAACCTGGGGCTGCATGGTTGCCCTGCACAGTTTCTGTGGGACTGTGTGAGTGACCCGGCCTGTAAGGGGTTGGCTCCTTGTTCTGGGGTTGATTGGGAAATGGGTCCTCTGAGCCTGCAGTCAGGCTGGACTGCGCTAGGCTAGGGCTCAGCCCTCTAAGCAGGTCACTGCTGCAGCTGCCGGGCTGACCATCTTGTCCCTGCTCTTGTCCACCTTCTGTTGGAGAAGCGGTTAAGGCCTCTAGTCTAAACTCATATCCATGGCAAGGCTGGATGTTGGCTGGAAGACAGAGCAGCTGGAGGAGGAGACCATGGGCCGTTGGGAGGAGGAGGAGCCTCGCAGGCTTAGGAAGTGGCCCCGCCAGCATCTGGGAGATTCGGGCTTCTTTTCTGTGGGGGAGGTTGACTGATTGCACAGAAAGGTTTGTGTGTGTCTGTGAGAGGCAGACAACATCTCTGTCTGTCCCACTGGCTCCCAGAAGGGTAGGTCTTTGGCCTGTTTTGCTGGGACTGGCAGGAACATTTTCAGAGTGGCTGCCCCCCTCCTTTCAAAGAGAGGCTGCTAATGAGTTATCTTGTCCACAGACAGAACATTCTAATAGTGCCTTCCCTGCTCATCGAGAAAGAACATTGGTGGCCTGCAGCCTAGAAGTCAGACTGCAGTAGCTTCTGTCCTCCCCACAGAAATTTCTGTTCTCCTATTATTGCTGTCTTACGGTTGACAGAGTACTTACCGGTATATGCGCTTACTCTCATGTTTCCTTCTCAAAAAAAACTAGGTGGGATAAGGGAAGAGTTCAGCTTCCAAAAGGGCCTTTCAGCCTGGGCCTCTGATTCTAAACCCCACGTTCCCTGCATTACTACTTATGCCTGACCTGTTCCTGCCTTAGACACATTTAAAATTTTTTATTTCATTATTTGTTAGCAGAGGTAGAATTCACATACTATACATTCACCGTTTAAAGGGTATATATAATTCAGTTGTTTTTAGTATAGTCACAAGGCTGTGCAGTCATCACCACTGTCTTAATTCCAGATCATTTTCATCACCCCAGAAAGAAGCCCTGCACCCCTTAGCCGTCACCCAGAGCCTTCCCCGCACCACCTTGCACCCCTGCATTGCTCTCACCAACCCTAAGCAACCACTAATGTACTTCTGTCTCTGTGGATTTGCTTCCAGGCATTTCATATAAGTGAGATAATATAATATGTGGTCTTTTATGTCTGACTGCTTTCATTTACATCATGTTTTCATGGCTCGTCCATGTTGTGCCATGTATCAGAACTTCATGCCCTTTTATTTCCATTGTATTGATGTGCCACATTTTGTCAGACATTTTGGATTGTTTCCACTAGAGACATTTTAAATGATGATATGAAACGTTTCACAAGGTGCCGACAACCTGATAAACATAGACTCAAACTCAGCCTGCGAGTTGACTTGAGTAAATCAGCATTAATTGGCCAGAGAGCCGGCCAAGGCAGGGATGTTTTCCTGGAAGTTAAGGCTTCCAGATGGGACGAGACATGAAGCATCAAGACAGAACAGAGAGCAAGGGCTAGCGTGCAGTCAGGCGGTGTGGGCAAGGCAGCTGTGCCTCCAGCCTGACCTTCTTCAGGTGACTTCCCCTTTCTGGGCCTCGGCTCATTCCAAAGGGCTGGGTTCCCTCTTCTGCATGTTCTTGAACACATGTGGTTTGTTTCTTTGAATGAACTGACCTTACATTGCCTTTTAACCTGAGAATAACAGAGAACGACCAAGAATTAAATAGTCTTGAAATTATTCATAAAAATTCTTCCTTGAATGAGAGATACTTAGGGCAACTGTTTCCTGACCCAGCCTGCCCTGCTGTGTGGCGTGGAAACTGAGGGAAATCCCAGCCTGACCGGCAAAACCACGCTCCTCTCTCTTTTAATTGATTCCCCCCCCCCCAATTTTTAATGATCTCATTTATGTCATTTTACGGTTACCTTATCTCATTCCTTTGAGAGAATATGACAGTAGATAAATCAGTACACTTTCAGGAATGGATTATTGCATTGTTATTTCTGACAAACATTCAAGATGACTGATGTTCACGGGCAGATCTCCGTCCGTGGGGGGGGATTTGGAACAGAGTTTCTGAACCTCAGCACTGCTGACATTGAGGCCCGAATGTCTTGATTGTGGGGGGGCTGTCTCGTGTATTGTAGGAGGTTTAGTAGTACTCTGTCCTCTACCCACTAGATGCCAGTAGCACCCTCCAAAACGGCTCCCAACATTGCCTGGCATCCCCTTCTAAGAAAAACTGCCCCTGGGTGAGAAGCACTGGGTTAGATCCAACACTCTCTTTGAAGTGTGGTGGTGGTGGTGGTGTTGTGAGTGGTTCTGTGTATGCTTTGCTTCTGGACAGAATCTTGGGGCCCTGTGGTCAGCGAAGCCCTCTCTGATTTCTCCCCTTCTTCTGGATGGGGTAAGGAGCATGAGAACTCACTGGCCACCCCTGTATACCTGTGCGTAATATGAAACATACATTATCCTAAAAAAATTAAGGGACTCCAGAGCCCTCTGGTGTGTGTCCCTTGCTGCCCAGGCTCCTCCCTATATCAGCGCCGTACCCTGTTCCCATCGCTGTCAGGTTTCTGTCCTCGATCAGCCCTGCATCTCTCTCGGCCATCACTGCTTTCCAGGTTTCTCTTTCCCGTTCAATGGGCTCCTCTGTGTAACATACAAAACACGCCAAGTCCCAGCGGTGCGGCTGTGTGGGGGTGTGTGCGTGTATTCTCATTTCACTTTTCTCCTTGAAAGAGAAAACAAAAAAAGAAAAAGAAAAATTGCAGTTGGGGCTTAAGCCATGGTTACTTTGGGGGCCTTCCTTGTGGCCTTTTAACGTTTAAAAAATATGAAATGTTTCTTTCATTTACGTGTAAATATAAGTCATCCAGAAAGTTTTATATTTAACATTTAAGCCTTTTTGAGAACCACCAAGAGCTTTTCAGACCCACAGACAGACAAGCCTGATCCTGGCCACCTTTCATTGTGAAAGATTTGCCTAGAATAGTTTTTTGTGTTTTTTTTTAACCCGTTTGTCGAGGCTTAAAATGGTTTTGATCGCTCAGCTCTGGCCTAGCTTGAAGGAGGAAATGGCTCCTCTTAAAACATAGCCCCCTCCCCTTAAAAAAGAAAAACAGGATAAGATTCAAAATAACCCTGGCAAGTTGAGAACTGAGGGCTGAGTGAGTGTGTTAAGCAACAGCGCCAGATAGCCGAGTTCAGCTATCAGCTATCGATCCACAACAGTGTGGAAGGAATGTGGGTAAACATTGGGAAACTTCTCAATTTCTCCGTGGGAATGACTCCAAGGAACAGCAAGAGCAGGGTTGGTAAGGAAAGGGTGCGGCCGCTTAGAAATTGCCTGGTTTCCTGGACATCTGTATCTTTTTTAGACACCAGAGCAGAAAATGTGAGGCTCGTGTCTGAGGCTTGTTGCTGGTGTCTGTGGTGTGACGATCTCTTTCTTTCTCTGTAGTTGGAGGCTGGCAGCGATGAGGATCGGAAGTTAAACCTCAGGTGAGCACAGGCTTTTAATTCCCATCCGTAAGTCTCTCTTCCGAGCAGGTAAGAAATGCACTTATTCCTTTCCGAAAGGGAGAATCCTCAAAAAAGAAGACACCAATTTTTTAGTAGTGCCTTAAAAGGTATACACGTTTAACTGTAAACAGTTTTACTAACAGGTAATGTTCAGAAAAGAAGAAAGGAACTCCTGTTATTCTGCTACCCTTGCTTTACCATTATGAGCATCTTTATATACTTTCTTCCAGATTTCACACTTTGCTTTAAAAATAAAAAATCATGTAATATGCTCTCACATTTCTATCCTGCTTTTGAGAAAGTCTTCCTTTCAAGGTAAGGACATTGCTGATTTGAACCAGACATTCAACCCCTGAAGTTTATTAATTCAAGGTGTGGTTTGTTTGTTTGTTACTTGTGAGAAATCTTTAGCTCTGCTCATTAAAAAAAATTCCTGAAGCAATAGTCCTCTGTTGCTATATTCAATAGTAGACACCAAAAGCATTTTTGTTTTTCTTTGCCCAAGATTAAAGCCTTCCCTTTGGATATTTTGTTGGTTTACAGAAGATTTAGTGCTTTATTATATAATGTGTTCCTCTGTGCCAAGGAACCATTCTTAAAGTCTGACTCTTCCAGTTTAAAAAAGTAAACAGTTTCAGGGATATTGTCCTTTTTTAAAAAAAAAGCGGGTTTTATCTTGTGAGGAGGAGGAAAATTAATTGGAAAAGGAAATGCATGTTCAGAAACTGGGGTCAGGCCCTCCTTAGCAAGAGCAGGATGTTCCTGGGGTTAAACTCAAATGCAGCATGCAGAAATGGTAGAGAGATGCTGCCTAGCCCGTTTTTGAAGTTTCTGTGTGTTTAAGTGAAGGGAGCCTGCAAAAATCAGAGAGATGTCATGTTTCAGTTGCTGGGCCCTCATTTTAATGTGGTGCTAGAGGAAGGACCAGTGATGATGATAAATTTACTCTTTCCCTTGGTGCTTTTGGTTGCTCAGAGTCTCGGTCAGGGCAGGAAGGCTGGTATCAGCCAGATTCCCAAGTGGGGGCAGTAATGGGCCGTGTTGTAGAGCATGCTGGCATGTGGCTTCCCTGCTTGGGGGCGGAGAGGGAGAAGTAGAAGTATACTCCTTGGAGGCAGAACTGGGAGCAGAGCTTGCTGACAATTGTGACCGGTGTGACCACTGTGTGAGGCCCTCAGAGCAGCGGCAGGCGTCCGTGTCCCTGCCCCGGCCTCCCGCCAGTCTTTACCTGGAGTCGGAGTCTCTTCCACCTGTTGACCCCCATCTCTTTCCTTCAGGGCTCTGGCCCAAGACGTAATTCTCTCACTTAGATTGTCTTTGGGGCAAAGAACTATTTTTGGTTTTCTTTTCCCTTAATTGATGGGAAGCATAGTGTTTTGAAATATTTTCAGTTAAGAACTTACAAATAGGCCTTAGCTGGGTAGTGTAGTGGCTAGAGTGCTATCCCGGCACCCCAAGGTCTTGTATTTGATCCCAAGACATACGGGGAACAATCAATAAGTGTACGACTAAGTGAAACAATGAGTTGATGCTTCTCTCTCTCTCTCTTTTTCAATGGAAAAATTAAAGAACTTAAAATAACTGTGATATGAAAATGTGTATTTGTCCTTCTGGCCAATAAAAGGCCCCTTTTTCTTCACAGTTTGGAGCTGGAGAGAACCTTATAGGAAAAGGAAGTACCATGATGGCAGCTCTGTATGTTGCCATATTTAATCCTACAACAACCTTATGGGGGGTGGGGGTACTTTCCCTATTCGCAGGCAAGGAGTCCGAGGCCCATGGTGGTATGTGGGACGTACTGTATTCAGAGCGAGGCCTCTGGCGCCTGGGTTTATCATATTGCTCGGCCTTTTGGGACCAGTTCGGTTGTTCAGTTGAATCCGCTGTCTCAGATGTACAGGTAGGGGAACTTGCCTAAGGTCACCCAGGTGGTGAGAGGCAGCACCAAGGCCAGAACCAAGGAACACCCCATCTTGTGGCGGTGCCTCCCAGGATGTCAGTTCACTCTGATGACTACTATCAGTTCCTCTTCACTGCCCTCAGCAGGTCCCAGTGCCACTGTGAGCTCTAGGCCCTGGGCTGGAGTCAGGGACCTGGTTCTGAGCTGGCCCTCTCAGGTTTCCCTTTCAGTCCCTCTTCACTCACCTTGACACTTCACTCCCCTTCTTGGTCAGAGGATGCCAGTCTGCTTTCTGCACTTCTAGCCGAACAAGAAAACTTCTGGTGTCCTGGTTTAGACTTTGACTGAAACTCATTCACATTGTGTGTTAATTTGCATTTCAAGCCTTTTCTCTCTAAGCCTCTCCTAAAGAAAAAATAATAGGTGGAATAGTTGGTTGTTTTGCTTGGAGGATGGGGGTGGGGAGGACAGATTTCTCTGCTTTAAATCAATCCTGAAGGTAAACTGATGTGACTTAGTTTGTAAGGGATGTTGGTAAGGGAGAAAAACTGGGGCCAGCAGGATATTCCTCTCCCTTCTCTGTCCCTCTCCTCCCTCCCCTCTGCCTTCCCTTAATTGATGGTGTCATCTCTGGGGTCACCCACTTGCATATGCTGATTTCAGCGCCCCCCCTCCCTGACCAGGCTGTCCCCTGAGCCAATTCCTCTAAACTTGGCCATAGCCCTCACAGCCAGGCCCAAGTGTTCCCACCCCAAAGGCTCGCCACCCCCCTCTCTGTGGAGGAAGCAGCCAGCTCTTGGTTTCTCCATTGCTCCAGGTACCACACCTGCCTGACGTAGCAGGTACGTGTGCATTCATGTTGTCCCTAACTTTTGGTGCTTCCCTTAGTGACAGTGCCTTAGTTCCCTGCTGCCACATAGCATTTCAACAGTTTAAATACATTAACTTCATCTGAGGCTGCAGTAAATTGCATACATGTACGAGAAAGAGCAAGGTGCAGAGGAAAGATGTGGAGTTGGGGGCCAGGCGGTGACGCAGGTCCGGAACCGGCTCCTGTGCCAGCAGCCAGAATCCTTCCCCTCTGTGTGTTATTGCACCGCCGTGGGTCCCGGTTGCTCACCTATAAAACAGAGATAAAGTGGGACCTTTCAGAGTTGTCAGTACAGGTAGTTTGAATGGGGCTCCTCTCACAGAGTCAGGTCACCATGGGCTTGGAGAGCGATTGCCGCATCTGGTCTCCATACGATGTTACTCCTGTCCGTGTCAGTTCACAGCATCGAATCAGAGGGGCTGACTCCCTGCAGGCGTGTCTGGGCGAGAGGGCGGCTGTTGTGGATTCTCTGTGACCCCGAGCAGCCTACGTCCTTCACCCGCCACATCCCTCTAAGATGCAAACAGCAGTGCACACTTGCAGAGTCAGTGCTCTGAAGACCTCCTGGAGAACGTCGCAGGGCAGAGCCGTCTCTCACTTCTTTCCCTGCTCCCTGCGTCTGCAGACTGCTGCCAGCCTCCGGCAGTCCCCTTTTGGAAGCCGTGCTGTTCAGACTGTGGGAATTGGTGAGCAGATGGCCCTGCTGGCAGCAGCTCCTGGCTCCCTCACCATCCTGGGAGCTGCCTCAGCCTGGCAGGAGATGCAGGTGGTTGTGTGCCAGGCAGGGCCCCAGGAGAGAAGATGGCTGAGTTGTCTCCAAAGTGTTTGGGCCAGAGCAGCAGGATCTAGCTGTCCCTGTTTTATCTGGGGTCAGTGGTAAGCTGTGAAATCCCTCACTCTGCGCCTTTCCCTCCATGCCGCCTTCCCCTTTGGTATTGACCTGGAATTCCCCAGAGGACCCTGTTCTCCTAACCTCCTGCAGCGTGGCCGTGCCTGCTCCTCCTCCCCCATAGTGTCAGGGGGCGCTGGGGATGTCCCTGCTCTGCACACCATGCTTCCTCATCTTCACTCAGCACCTCTTCTCACACGCCTGTCCACCGTTTGGAGTTCCTTTCTGCCTTTCTTGCTGATTTCTTAGCCTGGACTTTATCGTCCTTGTTGGTAATCTGTCCGGTTAAGTTCTGCCAAGGAGTGTTGGGCATCTGCTGTGTCCAGGCTCTATGCAGCAGGTTGCTGTTTCAGTTAGCCTTTGCTGTGTACGAAGTTACCACAAAGTCTGGGGCCCAAAGCAGTGTCCGGTTATTATCTGTTTCCATGGGTCAGGGATCTGGACACAGTTTAGCTGGGTCATCTGGTTGGTGTCTTACATGGTTGCAATCAAGACATTGGCCAACCCTGGCTGGTTGGCTCAGTAGTAGAGCATTGGCCCAGCATGTGGATGTCCCAGGTTCAATTCCCAACCAGAGCACACAGGAGAAGCGCCCATCTGCTTCTCTACCCTTCTCCCTCTCCTTTCTCTCTCTTTCTCTCTTCCCCTCCTATAGCCATGGCTCCATACAGCGAGTTGGCCCCAGGCACTGAGGATGGCCCCATGGCCTCTGTCTCAGGCACTAGAAAAAAAATGGCTCTGGTTGCAGTGGAGCAAGGGCCCCAGATGGACAGAACTTCACCCCCTAGTGGGCTTGCCGAGTGGATCCCAGTTGGGGTGCATTCAGGAGTCTGTCTCTGCTCCCCTCCTCTCACTAAAAAAAGAAAGAAAAATAAAGGACGATGCCCAGTCCTGGGGTCTCATTTGAGGCTTGGGTCCTCTCCCAGAGTCACACTGGGTCTTGACAGAATTCATTTTCTTGCAGCTTTAGAGGCCCCGGCAGCTTGCTCCTTTAAGGCTGACAGGAGGAACTGCTGCCACTGGGTCCTGGAACTAAATGCCAGCACAGGAGTGACCATCCACCACCTTTCCCAGATAGTGTCGCCTAATAAGGGAGCAGCTCTCCCATCTTGTACCCCAGTCACCCAGCAGTCGGGATAGTAATTCATTTCGTGTACCTTTATCAGGGGCCGGGATCTTAGGCCACCTTGGAATTCTGCCCACTGGTCTCAGTTTGTGGGAGTTCTTGAGGTGCCCCTTCTAATATAGAGAAAGCAGTCCTGTAACTGAGGAGGTTTCCACGCAGTGTTAAGGCGGTGGCAGATACGTATTATATAAAGTTGATGCCAACTCAGGTATGCTCAGTCCTTGTGGGAAGAGACCAGGAGCATTAGGATCCTACAGGATTGACCCCATGCCCATGGCTACCGTGTTCTCTCCACTCAGCACCCATGCCCTTGTCTGCATCTAGATAGACACATAGCCTATCTTGGATTTGCATCCACTTTGAATATTTTGGCCTGTAAAATACCATTTCCACTGATGCTTAAACATTTTTTTCCGTTGAACTTTGGCATGTGGGAGAAATAGGCCTGAGTCTGGCTCTGACCTCTGTCATCTTTCACCTCAGCTGGCTAGTATGTGACCTCAGACAGGCCTCAGTTTTCAATGGGCAAAATCGTACTCAGCTGCTAGGGTCGCTGTCAGAATGAAATGTGGTCATTGCACGAATCTCTTCTCCCACAGTAGACACTGAAGTAAAGCCCCTGTCTGTATCTCCTTCAGGGGCCTGCTTCTGTAGGAGGTGGTGGTTCATGGTCTTCTGTCTTTCTTCCCACAGGCTTTCTTTCTCATATTTCTTTGGGACTTGGTCCTTGCTTTGTAGTATTAAGGGCACCTGCTCCCAGGGCCTTCCTGGCCTCTACCCTCATAGTGCCTGGCATGCTCTTGGATAGACCATCGAGGTCTCATAAATTGAATCTCCTGGTTTCTGTTTCATATAGAGGATCTCAAAGTAGTTTTGGACAACATACAGGAACAAAGGACAAAGAGATTCTTTCCCCATGCATTTTGGCACTATTAGATCAGTCTCATTACCCCTCTATCCTGTTTGTCTGCTTAGGAGCCATTCATTCAACAGACTTTTATTGAGCACCTATTATATGCCAAGCACTGTTCTACTTGCTGGAAATATAGCCATGAACAAAACAGCCCCTGCCCTTGTGGCTGACATTCTGTTGGGAGAGACAGGACAGTAAGATAAAAAGTACATTAAGTGTGTTAGTAGTTGTTAAGGAGAAAAGTAAAGAAGTATAAGAGGATGTGAAAGTGAACACTTCAGACATCCTACTCTATGAGTAGCCTTGTGTGCATTATTTCATTTCTTCTTGGCAGAAATCCTATAAGGAAGATGGCATTTTTATTCCCATTCTCTGAATGAGAAGACAAAGCCTCAGAGAGGTGACTGGCCTAATTTCATTTAGTTGGAAGTGGCAGAGCCAAGACCTTCGTGTTCTATGTGTCTTTGACTCCAAAACCTCTGCTCTTAACCCTAAAATTCTAAAGACATCTCTACAGGCCCTCCTCCCATTTTCAGATCTCTCAGCAGGGGGCAGAGTGGAGTTCATGAGTTCATCCCCGAGAACTAGCTTTGCAGTCCATTATGTTCGAACCCTAGTGGTTGGTCCCACTCTGAACTGTGTGCTTCAGGCAAGTCCTCTCATGTTACCTCCCTGACCTCTACTTATAGCAAGAATTGTAATATACCCCCTTCCCATATGGTCACCTGGGCCAAGCACCCTGGAAGTAATAACACCAGCTGTTTATTGGGTGCCTTTAGGTGCAGACACTGGGTTGGAATTTTGTGCACTTGACCTTGTTTTGCCATCACCACATGCCTGGAAAGTGGGTGCCTGCCTCAGCTGAGGGAACTGCTGTTTGAAGATGCCAGTGAGAGACCACAGCCAGGGTTCGAATGAGGATTGCTGTGACTCCCTACACCACGTCCCTCCCTTTCTGATCTGGATCCTCACAGGAGATGTGCAAATTTGTGTTCATCTCTTCCCTTCCTGTCCCCAACCCCATGGCTTCATAGGCCATGGCCTCCCATTGACTTCAAATTTTAAATATTGAGTACACAAACTAAAAATTCTAGGGTTGTTACTAGTTTGGCTGTTCCTTTCAGTTTAACTCAGGTATTATTCGTGGTAGTTCATTGGAACATTTGATTTTAAGTTCAGAATTTGCCTTCAGTATGCATTAACTATTTTAATTGTTAGAGAACTCATCCTAGAGTGGGGAACAAGTGAGAACAGAGGGGAAGATTTAATTTGATTCTGTTGGAACTTAATTAACTTTATTATTAAGGTTAACTTAAAATGAATTTTGCTTGGAGTAGTAAGTTTCATTAATCTTTCCAAATACTAGTGCTTAGACTTCAAAAGAGTGCCGCAGGGCCTGTCTCATTCTTCCCACACACTTGGCACACCCAGGCAGCATGTGCACACCACAGCAATGCTCATGCAAGCTCTTCATAGGTGACCGTGGTACCAGTAATCAATCACTCTCCTGAGTAAATGGAGCAAAGCTGTGAGAGGGAGTCAGAAAGCCTAGGTTCTGTCCTGAGACATGTCATCTGCTGTGCAACTTTAGGCAGGTTACTAAACGTCTCTGGGCCCCCATTTCCTCCTTTGTAAAGTGAAGAGATAGACTAAAAATGATAGCTTCCAAATCAAGAATAAGAGCCCTCACACCTCCTAGTCTAGTTCTATTACATTGTGCTTCTAATCATTCATGGTAGTTTTGTAACATACTGTCAAGAGTTTCTCTTTTATTCCCACACTAAAAGCAAGGGTAGACATTTGTGGGGGCAACTAGCCTGTCAGTGTTATGGTCTTACCCTGAGACAGAGAACATTAGAATGACCATTGAGAAGTGGATCCTTTGCTTGGCCCACCTTGTCAGACACGCCTTGCCCTCAGGCACGGGGCCACATGCACATTTAGAAAGAAGGACTCCCCTTTGGGTCTCATCTTTGGCCTATGTTGTGCTGTGGTGAGATCTCCGGATTTGGACAGCTTATTAGAAAATTCCTAAAGCTAGGAGAACATTCAAACGAGTTCTGCTTCCAGGAAGGCTGCAATAAGGAAACAGGATTAATCAAAACAGAATTAAAGTAAGGAGCAGTCATCTTCAAGATGTGCTGAGTGATCGGGCTAGGAGTGGGGACAATACCGAGTCTGGCCAGTGAGACTCCCGCTTTGGCGGGGGTGGGGGTGTTAAGTACTGTTAGTAGTTCTGTGGTGGAGGTGATGTGCTCATGAGAAAACCAAGCTGGCCGGCCTGGAGAAGTGGCCGTAAGCTTTGCGGTGAGAGGGACGGAATAGCTGTGTGAATTCCAGGGTTCACACAGGCCGGCCTGTGCCTCTGGATGGGTACAGGCCCTGCCACCTGACCACCTGCATGTCTGTGACCTTGGGCCAGCCACCTGCCCTCCCTGAAATTGAGGATTTTTGTGAGGTTTAGAGAGTCTTGTCTAGTGTGCAATGCCTAGTCCTTGCCTGATGTTGCCTGATAGATGGGACTGTGTGTGCTACTTTCATTGATGGTAGTGAGGGTCCTCCTGCTACCTGCCCTGATGGTCTTCCCCTCCATAAATGGACTCAAGGGCATTTCACCACAAAAGCCAGAAGCTCAACCAAGTGGAATTGAAGAGGAAAAACAACCAGTGCTTGACCTATTTCTCTCCAAGTTCTACTGAACTTTGTTCCTGACTTTCATCATGTCTCGTACGCTTTTAATTTTACAGATATTTTTTTTCTTTCTTTTTTCTTGACTGGCTACTTTTGAAGCTATTTTTAAAAAGACTTTGTTTCAAAGAAGGCCATTGGAGGTCCTGTTAGGAAAGGTCTGGTGCTCTCCTGACATAGGCCACCCTGCGCTGGCGAAAGAATTCCCAGTCAGGGCTTGGCGCATGCCTGCCAGGCGTTCTCAAGGCGTTTCCCCAAAGCTGGGCCCAGTCAGAATTCCCACAGAGAGGAGACCATAGGTGTGGTTTGGAGAGAACCAAGCCAGCTCCCGCCTCTCGGAATCACTTGTCACCTCCCAGATGTCCAGACCCGCCAGTTCTGTGCTGGCTCTGTTGCAGGTGAAGTTCTGAGTGGCTCTTTAGGGCTGAGGTTGAGGTCACTGAACTGTATGCAGGAGGGGCTCCCTAAGACACCTGTTCCCCAAGCCCTGTGGGCACCCCTGTGCAGGCCTCACCACGTGCAGTAGGACGGAGAAGTGTCTCTTGTGAAGCAACCTGGTAATGGAAGTTTTTATTTAGCTGTTTGCTTTATCAATTTAGCCAATGTCAGCTTGGTGCCCGTACATGCAGTGGGTTCTGTGCTGACTTTGGGGCTTCCACGTTAAGTTTAAAAAGGAACCTTTACCCTCTGAGGGTAGTAAGGTGGTGCTGTGTCTGCCGTAGTTCTGTTGGGAAGGGATTTGAAACAGCTTAGAACATTCATAGGAACAGTGTAATTTAAAATGAGAAAAGTGGGAGAGGGAGAAAGCCGGGGGAAATGAGATAAAATTCTAGGAAGGTTTATATGTGGAATGTGTGGCATAATGTTGTGGCAGTTCCCAGAGTTTGGCTACCAGTCTGACTTGGAGCTTCCTAGGAGTCAAAACAAAGGGAGAAACAAGATCGGGTGCTTGATTCATCGTGTCCTGAAAATACTGCCAGGTCAGTCCCTCTGGAGAACAATTCCCGATAGATATGCTGATAGATCATCCTGATAAGTAGTGGGTGTTCATAAGGAAACCCAGGGTGAGGGGTGGACAGTCAGGTGGCGGGCCCCAAGGCCCAGAGACAGCTGATGCTGGGTGTCCATTCCACCAATTAACCTGTGTATTTGTGGTCTGGAGAGGTGAAGTCAGCTGTGGTGCTCGGTGCCAAAGCTACTGGTCTCCCCAAACATTGAAAACAGGATGCTGAGTCACATCCTGCCGGCCTGCAGCATCCTGACTTTGCGTGCCCTTCACAATGGGAGGCCTGCACGGGCAGGTTGGCTCCATGCTGTTCCAAAGTGGGTCTCAGAGCAGGAAAATGTTAATATTAGGTCTTACACGGGCCGGGGCTTTGTGTGTGTGTGTGAGATCCACAAAACTGGGCACACATGGACCGAGAGGAACTGGGAGAGCAGAACTTGCCATCCTTTTCCACTGCCCAGCGCATGAATCAAGGCCACTTCCATTCGGGAAACTGCAGAGAGGGAAGCGGTCCTAAGGCGAGGAGACCTCTCTGCTGGTGAGGGAGAAAGTATCCCCGGTCGAGGGAGAAAGCCAGGAAGTATGCCAGTGACAATAGCCAGTAAAATGGTGTTAAGCTTTTATCACCTGCCAAAGCAGAGTAAGTAGTGTTCTACCAAAATCCAATTAAATGGAATTTGGACAAGCAATTTTTAACATTTTGAAACAAAAGTTACAGAAAAGGTGCAAGTACAATACAAAGAACTTTTTTCTGAACTGTTTTGAGAGTTGCCAGCCTGGTGCCCTTTGAATACAGGCAAGGACGTTGTCCTGCACCGAGGACCAGTGGCCATTGACCCTGATAACATTACTGCTGCCTGATCCTCAGACCCCATTCAGGGGCCTCAGAGTAACGTCCTTTGTAAGAGGAAGGACCAGTTCGGCATCACCTGCTGCTTGTAGTTGTCCTGTCTGTTGAGTCTCCTTCAGTCGGGGACATTCCTCAGTCTTCCTGTGACTCTCATAGCCTGGACACTTTTGAAGCGGGCTATAATTTTGTAGCATGTCCCTCAGTTTAGGTTTGTCTGATGTTCTCTTGTAATTAGAGTTGGGTCGTGCAGGAGCAGGGGAGGACTGATGCTGTGTCCTTCTAGAACCCCGCCCAGCGGCTTGTGGTTTCAGTTTGCCCTCTTTCCGGCAATGTTCACTGTGGTCACCACGGGAGATTCTGCCTGGCTTCTCTACTGAATAGGTACTCTTCTCCCTGGATCAGTAAGAAGTATTTCTCGGGGGATACTTTGAAGTTATGTTATTATCTTATCCCCCATCAACGTTTCCATTTATTTATATCTGTATGCACTTGTTGTCTGTTTTATTCAGTGGTTTGCAATCAGTTAATTGTATTACCAACTTTCAAGTTCAGGTTGTCCCCGATTTGGCCAGTGGGGTCTCATTCAGGTCGGCTTCCATGTCCCTTTCTTTACCTGTCTGCATCATTCTGTAAGCATGATTTCCAGGACTTTCTAACACCAGCTGTTCCAGGACTCCTTTTGTACTGTCTTTAGCGCATCTCTGTAATCAATCATTTCCCCAAGGAGCCCTGGTTCCATCCAGTGGAAAATGGAACTTAGAAGCCGGGGTAGGTGTGCTTGTTACTGTTGGAGCAGAGCTATCCTCAAGGCCACTTAGTGGTCAGAGTATGTGTGTGTGTGTACACGTATGCTCTTACATCTACAGTGTGTCCGTAAAGTCATGGTGCACTTTTGACCGGTCACAGGAAAGCAACAAAAGACGATAGAAATGTGAAATCTGCACCAAATAAAAGGAAAACCCTCCCAGTTTCTGTAGGATGATGTGGCAGCATGTGCGCACGCGCAGATGATGACGTAACACCGTGTATTCAGCGGAGCAGCCCACGGCCATGCCAGTCGAGATGTGGACGGTACAGAGGAAAGTTCAGTGTGTTCTGTGGCTCGCTAAATTCGAATCTCTGACCAAAGTGCAACATGAATATCAGCGCATTTATAACAAAGCACCATCACATAGGAATAACATTACTCGTTGGGATAAGCAGTTGAAGGAAACTGGTAGTTTGGTGGAGAAACCCTGTTCTGGTAGGCCATCAGTCAGTGACTAGTCTGTAGAGGCTATACGGGATAGCTACCTGAAAGAGCGCTAAAAAATCTGTGCGTGAGCCCACATCGAACTGCACTGAATAGGTATGAAACTGGGAGAGTTTTCCTTTTATTTGGTACAGATTTCACTTTTCCGTCGTCTTTTGTTGCTTTCCTGTGACCGGTCAAAAGTGCACCATGACTTTACGGACACACTGTATATTCATTCCTATACTTATTGAAATATGCTGGAAAAACATGAGTTCAAACTGATACCTTCAGTTCTGATTCTATGTCCTTGGGCTCATTCTAGTTTTCTCTCCATACTTGTAACTCCCTTCTCTGACCATGAGAAACATGACTCCCATTCGTCCCTAAAATATTTGTTTCATCAGCCCCCGTCTGTCATTAATCTCCCATCCCTGCAGCCAGTGCTCCTGACATAAATGCCTTCCTCGCCCTGCTCACCGTCAAATCCAGGATTTCGAGTACCATAGCCCTCCCATGCTCAGATGCTGACCTTGCTCTACCCACCAAATGGTTTTAGGTCTGAATCATCAGGGAAGAGAAAGGACTTTTTTTGTGTGTGTATTTTTCTGAAGTTGGAAATGGGGAGGCAGTCAGACAGACTCCCGCATGCGCCCTACCGAGATCTACCTGGCACGCCTAACAGGGGACGATGCTCTGCCCATCTGTGGTGCTGCTCTGTTGCAACCAGAGCCATTCTAGCGCCTGAGGCAGAGGCCATAGAGCCGTCCTCAGCGCCTGGGCCAACCTTGTTCCAATGGAGCCCTGGCTGCAGGAGGGGAAGAGAGAGACAGAGAGGAAGGAGAGGGGGAGAGGTGGAGAAGCAGATGGGCGCTTCTCCTGTGTGCCCTGGCCGGGAATCAAACCCGGGACTCCTGCACGCCAGGCCGACGCTCTACCACTGAGCCAACTGGCCAGGGCCTAGAAAGGACTTTTTTTTTTTTTCTTTTTCTTTTTCTTTCTGAAGCTGGAAACGGAGAGAGACAGTCAGACAGACTCCCGCATGCGCCCGACCGGGATCCACCCGGCACGCCCACCAGGGGCGACGCTCTGCCCACCAGGGGGCGATGCTCTGCCCCTCCGGGGCGTCACTCTGACGCTACCAGAGCCACTCTAGCGCCTGGGGCAGAGGCCAAGGAGCCATCCCCAGCGCCCGGGCCATCTTTGCTCCAATGGAGCCTTGGCTGCGGGAGGGGAAGAGAGAGACAGAGAGGAAGGAGGGGGTGGGGGGTGGAGAAGCAAATGGGCGCTTCTCCTATGTGCCCTGGCCGGGAATCGAACCCGGGTCCCCCGCACGCCAGGCCGACGCTCTACCGCTGAGCCAACCGGCCAGGGCGAAAGGACTTTTTTGATGCTGTGTTTTCCCAAGATGTGAATTCAACAAAGGGACAGTACTCCCTGGCTTCTCCACTTCTTGGCCATGTAAACTTGGCAAGTGACATTACCTCTCTAAGCTTCCGTTTCCCTATGTATAAAATACAGATGGATACTGAGGATTTGGTTAGGGGATATGGGTAAAGTGCTTAGCATGACACAAAGATGTGTATTACTGGTGTTTCATTCACTGAGAGCACACTGTCCTCTGGGCACTGGGAGGGTTTGGCGGAGGGGAGTCACAGCCATAGGTCTTAGGACACTTAGGATGATATGGACAACTTAGTTGTTTGAAACACTTGGTTGACAAGAGGACCCAGCCACCAGTGTCTGTGACTCCACTAAGAGCATTTATACCGTGAGTCTTTCTTGTCCAGTTCACCCTGGGTGTGTTGAGCGCCCGAGTTCCAGCTGCCCAGAGCTGACCAAGATGAGTTAGTCATGGAATAAGTGCTCTGAGACTGGAGAGGAGGACATAGTCCTTTATGGGCACCTACTTAGAATCTGCTGTATAGCAGACAGGGAGGAGATTTTGAAAATTAGGTGTGTCCTGGCCATCAAATCCCATTGTGACATTAAAATACGCTGACATGAAGTGAAGATAGCTTCTGCACCAGCGTGTAGGTAAGTGGGTCCAGAGCACAGTCTGGGACTCAGGGTTTGGGTTCCTATGACTTAACCTCTGAGCCTCGGGTTTCTGAGCTGCAGAATGAGAGGAGGTGCTATGAGATGCTGACGGGAGACAGTGGCCTGTAGCTGGGTTCAGAGGGGGTCGGCGCAGAGCTGGGAGGTGGGCATGACCACGGAGGCAGACAAGAGGGAGAAGGCTGTGAGCAGAGACCCAGAGTAGAAGAGTTTATAAGGACGATGGCATAGGGACAGAGCAGAGAATATGGAGTATGGGAGAAATAACGTTGAGAGGTAAGATAGCAAGGATTTTATTATAAAGCCCTTTTTCTAGTTGTGCCATAAGCTCCTTGAGGTCAGAGGGTGTCAGATGAATGACGTTTAGGTTAAATTATAAGGGCTAATGGTGGCTATCGTTAGCACAAGATGTTTGATCTCTGTAGATAAGGTTGCATCATGGAAAGCCCTGGAGCTGGGACGTAATGTAACGGGCAGTGGTTAGGGACGGGGCGGAGGGGTCTCAGGCCAGAGGTCCCTGCCCTGATTCTCGGTAGGCTGAGATCACCTGGAACGAGCCGTGCTGCCCTGTACCAAAGCTGCCAGCCACGTGTGCCTAATTAAAATTTAGCTTACCTAAAGTTAAATAAAATGGCACATTCACTCATTGGTCACAGTGTTTCAGTAGGCACCGATGGCAGATGGCTGTCTTATTGGAGAGCACTGGGCAAGACCATGTCTGTTGGCTTGGACAGCGCTGTCTTGCAGGGACATTGTGTCCCCAGCAGAGAGCCAGGCACACTCTGGAACCATGGGTGCTACATGGCTCCCAGTGGTGAGGGTGGCGGGGTGGGAGGGCCAGCACAGCAGAGGTGACAAGGAACGAGGAAGGAGGGGCCCCAGCAAGATTAGGACTTGGTGACCAGTGACTACGGGATGGGGCTGCATACCAGAGAAAGGACTGAGAACCTGGGACAGTGGAGATAATCCATTCTTGGAATATTTGAGTTGTTTTAAAAACATTTCCTTCATGTGCCTGTTGTTTCTGCTGACTAGGTTGTCTTTGCTGCCACAGCATTTCCTGCCAGTGCACTCACTAAGGGGGCTTAGATCCTGGTATGCCAGATGCACAGAGCAAGATGGCACTGGCTTTGGCTTCTATAGACTGGGCCTGAGGGCTCTGGGGGTAGGGCATCAAGAAACTATGATAAGATTTATCAAGCCAGCGCAATGCATATCTTATCCTGCCTTATTTATGCAATGGAAAAAATCTGGCTTCTGCGAGCTTGCTAGTATATTCAGCTGCTTGCTCCTACCCATTGGTATGAAGGAGAGCTGTAGAGTTGGCTTCAGAGAATGTATCTTACTGTCTGAAATACTTCTGAACATTCCTTCTGTCTGAGAGAAGCCTACGCCTTCTAGCCAAACAATACACGGCCCAGCAGCAAAGACATTTGTAATCAGCCTGCCAGCATTTCTTGCCTGTGACCTCGTCCCCTAAGTTTAGTGCCCTGCAGAGCTGGAATTTCCCTCTTTGCAGCATGTGTTTTAAGGGAAAGATTTGGAAGCTCTGGCTGATAGGTGTGTTAGGTGAGTTTTCTCGAGCTCTGAGCAATGGTGTTTGGAGCAAGGCCCTGCCCAGCTGTGCTGTGGAGCACAAGATAAAAAGAACAAGGCCTGGGCAACTTGGATGTGAGTTCAAAATGAGGGGAGAGCCCGTGGGATGGGAAGATTTGTCTGTCTCCACCTGTAGTCTTCTTCCATCTCCTTTACATCCTTGTAAACTTCACGTGGCTAGGAACGGAGTTCTGAATCTGTCTTGCACTGTCGCCAGCAGCGGTTTCGAGGTATAGATCTCTATCCATCCAGCGTTACCCTCTGCTCCTGTTTCTGCAGCCTAGACCATCCTGCCCGCTGACCTAGGCATTCTGCGGGAAGAGCCCCCAGCTTGGAGCCTCTCAGTCCGGGTCTGCCCCTGATTAGTCATTCGACCACAGAAAAGTAATCTATCTTCTTTGTCTTGGTTCTTTCATTGGAGGAATGAAATGGTAAGAATTAAGAGGGAAAATGTCAGGGCAAGCACTCTGGGCAAAAACCGTCAGGGCAAGAATTGTTCAGGTCGAAGGTATCATTTACTTGTTTAAGACAGAACTCATCCAGCGCCTGTGGAATACCGGGCATTCAGGTGCTGAGCACTTCTTAGGTTGACAGTTTGATGGCTCAAACAGAAGCCCAAGGTTTGGTTCTTATCTTTGCATGTTCTGAAACTCGAATTTATAACTACTCTCAGGGATGGTCCATTTCTGAAAAACCAACTTATATATACCAAATTGATAAAGAACTCATTTATAAACTAGAATAGACATTGATGAATTCAGAGTGGGGCCTTTTACAACAGAGACCAAATCCTCCTCTTCACAGTAGGGGAGTTATAACACAATCTTCCGACTCCTGCTTCCCTCTTCATTGTATACTGGTCCTTCGAGGCCCAGTTCCTTCCAGGGAGATGTCCCTGGGCACCCAGGCAGAGCTGGGTGCGTGCATGTGTAATTCCCTGTATGTTCCTCTGCCGTGCAACCTGCTGCGTTGCGTTGCAGTGCTGTCTGTCCTGTGTCTGTCTGACCCACTAGAATGTAATGTGGCTTCAGGGCAGGAACCATGTCTGTTTCATTTCTGAATGCCCGGGACATAGTACTGACCAGACACAGAAAGTATTTGTGAATCTGAAGGAAATTAACAGAACCTCCTCTTGCAGAGTATTCAGTGGTACCCACCTTTACATTTGTTCCTTGTTTTCCTGGAATTACCAGATTCGCTAGACAAACCACAGTCCACTCAGGAGTCACTGTGCAGAGCCAAGTGCAATCAAAGGTCAGGTCTATCCATTTAAAAGTAGTTGGTTGGTTTCGACCAGTCCGGTCAGTGTGGGACCCTTTTCAGATCCTGTACTTTAGGCTCACAGGCTCTGATTTTGTGTGAGAGGTAGTGTCAGAAATCCTAAAATCACATCTTTGCAGTAACTTCCTGTTTGCTCATCTATAAAATGAGCATAATAATAATGCGTGCTCAGTCTACCTGGAAGAGTTTCCAGAAGATCAGAACAGTGTACGTTATAGTGCTTTGTCAACAGCAGAGCTCATCCTGGGCCTAATCTGTCATTGTTATTGTCATTGCATATCTTTGTAATGCAGGGCTGCCTTTCAAGGGCAGGAACACTTGTGACTCTGAAAGTATTTGGTCAGAGATGGGCATGTGCGCTCATTGCTAACCTGTTCTGCTGCTTCCAAGAAGGGTATTATTTTGCTTTTTGACCTGGCATGACCTCCCTTCATTGTACCTAATTGTGTTATTCGTTTGAGAGGATCATGCATTTGGTGTTATCTTTTACCAGCAGGAAACATTTATCACGCACCTACTGTGTGTAAGATATTTTTATGAAGCCCATGGGAGAAATCAGTTTTTTCTGTGTCTTCTGTTACTATGAAATGCAAGGGTTCTTAACCATGGCAATGTGTCAGAAGCACTTCTGGAACTTTTAAAAAAGGTGCTCAGACTTGTACACCTGTTGAATTAGAAACAGTTAAGGTTAGACTTGGGCGTGAGTATGTTTTAGAAGTTTGTAGATTCTTCAGATGGGCAGCCAGAGGTGGAAATCAGGGGCATTAGCATAATATTCTGTAGTATGCTATCCCTACACTACATATTTCTGTTTTTCAAGGAATTAAATTTCTGTGTTTTGTTTGTTTGTTTGTTTGTTTGTTTTACAGGGATAGCGAGAGAGTCAGAGAGAGGGATAGATAGGGACAGACAGGAATGGAGAGAGATGAGAAGCATCAATCATCAGTTTTTCATTGCGAGACCTTAGTTTTTCATTGATTGCTTTCTCATATGTGCCTTGACCGTGGGCCTTCAGCAGACTGAGTAACCCCTTGCTTGAGCCAGCGACCATTGGGTCCAAACTGGTGAGCTTTTGCTCAAACCAGATGAGCCGCGTTCAAGCTGGTGACCTCGGGGTCTCGAACCTGGGTCCTCTGCATCCCAGTCCGACGCTCTATCCACTGCGCCACTGCCTGGTCAGGCGGAATTAAATTTCTAAATGGCCTGGCACACATCCAAACCACCCAAACATAAACCTGTCCCTTAAAGGGGATCATTACCTTTGCCCTTGTGGACACTTGGGCAGGCTTGGCTTAGCACTGTACTTCTTAGTCTGCAATATTTGCTACTTGAATGAATGAACAGAACCCTGTAAGTGAATATCAGAGCATACATATAATAGACCATAAATTACAACCCGGACCAGTGTATTGTATTTTCTTAAACTTCGATGTGCACCAGACTCACTAAGTGAGTTGGTTAAAAATGAGGTTGCCCTGGCTATCCCAGGAGACTGTTTCAGGAGTGTGACTAGCTACCTGCAGTTGTCACATGGAGGAGATCATGCCTGCCCCCCAGAGCTGTGTGAACTAGATGCTGTGGCATAGCTAAGTGCTTGGTGCAGTCTTGGCCATATGGCAGGTGCTTGGACCGTACTGTTGAAAAGCAGCTTGGCCAGCATGGCTGTGCCACCCACAGAACTCTTTAGGTTCCCATTCAGTCCAGAAGGATTGACTGATGTGTCCTACGTGGGTGGCTGTGGGCAGGGTGACTGGGGTGGTACCCCAAGCCTTCTGCTTATCCCCAGGGCTGGTAGAAGAACTCTAATGTGGAGGCTTCTCTGTGGTCCTGTTTCCCTGATGATTCCTTCCCTGTTTCCTGCAAACCATGTTTCCATATGCTGGGAACAAGCACTACAGACGAGTCCGAGTTCTGACTTCTTGGTGACGTGTGCTTTAGTGGAACCAGTGCAGCCGCGCTACAGTTAGTGTCTGGATGGGTAGGGACCATGGGCATTCCAGGGGTTAAGAAGGTGGGTGTGGGACAAACATATTTGGTTCTAGTCGTACTTTTAACTGATTTTATAGAGAAAGAGAGAAATATCAGTTCCTCTTATTTCTGCACTTATTGGTTGATTCTTGTATTTACCCTACTTGAGGATCAAACCCACAACCTCTAGCCAATTGAGCTACCCAGTCAGGGTGAGTCTAGGCCTATCTTGTAAAAATGTACACTCCTGGACAAGCTCTAGTTTCATCAGCTGCAAAATAAGAACAATTGTAGTGTATGTTTTGCTTAACCCTTTGGAAGCTGGGGGAAGCTTGCAGATATAGGACCTTCCCAGAAGTCTCTACTCAGTGCTCCCTCCTTCATGCAGACTTCCAAAATCCATCGGTTATGCTGTCTCTTCCTTTTAATACCAGCGGAGTCCCTTTCTTAGGGTACGTGTCCCACTGTGCCCTGCAGTATGTTCCTTCGTGTCCTTAATGTATTTCACTGGCTGAAGGAAGTGCTAAGGACAGACAGTTCTGACAGAACAGCTGGCTCCTGCTGGGTGGGTTTTGGGGCCCTGTGCCAGGCCTTGCAGGACCTGGGCATGCTTTATCTTTGTAGCCTGTCCTGAGCACCTTGCATGCAGTTTTCATAGTCCTCATATATGTGCATGGGAAGACCCCTCTACCTGGAATGCCCCTCTCCCCAACTTGCCTACTTAAGTAGCAGTTAGCATGACTGAAAAATTTCCAGAATGTAAGAGTGCTTTTGAACATGCCAAGTAACTGCGGCAGCTGCCCACGGTCACTGTTGGATGAATGGATGGTGTTTCAAAAGAAATAGAAATCCTTGAATAATGTCGATGGCAACAAGCGTGGGGTCCCGGTCGCGTGGGATCTGTGGCTGGGCGTCCAGCTGTTTTCCCTCACAGTTTCTAACACACACCCTCCTGCATGTGGCCGAGGCCACCAAACAGCCGTGGGAGGAAAGTGATTAGAGGAACTTCAGCTGCTTTGCTCCCTCTGAATGGCCCTCTTTCATCAGGATGTGCAGGGACAAGGGCCTTTTTCAACCCAAATATCGGGGGAAGACGAGAGTTCCACAAGAGCCATTTGCTCTCTGGGTGGGAAC
Source organism: Saccopteryx leptura (assembly GCF_036850995.1). Taxonomy (NCBI): domain Eukaryota; kingdom Metazoa; phylum Chordata; class Mammalia; order Chiroptera; family Emballonuridae; genus Saccopteryx; species Saccopteryx leptura. The sequence goes on along the minus strand of NC_089504.1, from coordinate 236,437,349 downwards.
ATCATCCGAGCACGAGGACTCCTCGCTGAAGGACTCCAGCCTCTTCCTCACCTGTCTGCTTTCTCTGGAGGGACCGGCAGGCAGGAGCTCGGGCAGTTAAACATGAGATGAGACCCCAGCAGTCATGAACCTTTTCTATTTCACCGACTTCTGCATCTCCCTTCAGCCGCCTCCTTACTTCTGCTCTTCTGAGGTTTCCAGCCCACATCAGTACGTATCACTGCCGCTGGCTTCTGTGTTCCTGCCCCGTCGTGATGTCCGGATGACTGGCTGTTGATGCTCTAAGGGCCGGGTTTTGAGGAGCAGCGGTTGAGGTTTTTCTCTGACCTCAGTGCCTGGTAGACACGTTAATCTTGTGTCGTCTTCTAAAACGGCAGGAACCAGTGTCTGAGAACATGTTTGTATTGTGCAGATGACAGTGTTGAGGCTGGGGTTCAGGAGGGCAGGGACTGACTTTGTTTTTCAAGTTCAAGATTTTTCCTAAAGTGACAGAGAAAAACAGTTCCGTTTCTCTTGTCTGGGTCTGACCTTCTGGAACTTTAGTTGCTCTTTTTAGGACACCAGCATCTTTGAGGAGATGGCTGGTTTTTCTGTAGCTGGGATGGGTGGTTTGTGGGTTCGGGCCTTCCTGGCCCGCAGTGCCTAGGACAGTGTGTGTGCCATTGCTGACATGGATTTGTGAAAGGGCTTCCTTCCCCAAATGGGCGCCTTGAGCCTGGTGAATCGGGGTATATTGCTTCTGGGTATTAGAAACCAAAGAGCCCACAGAGCCCTGGCAGCGGGGAATAGTGTTCAAATCAGCCGTCTAGAGGGCGTGTGAGGCGCTGGGCCTGCAGTGAGCTCAGAGTAGAAGACGGGAAACAGGGTCATGAAGGATATCTGCGTCTTGTTTTCGTAAATCCTGTGACTGCTCTGCGGCCTCTCAGCCCCGGGAGTCACCTTGTGTGGTCATCCTCGTGCTGTATCCTCTCTCTGTCTCCCCAGGCGCAGGGCGATGGCACGGTCTTGGGATAATGTGTTCTCTGGGCTTCCTCGCCGCTTCCTGTCTCACTTTCCAGTAAACGCCCGGACTGATTGCTGTGAGGACAGAGGCGGAGTGTTCCAGGGCCCATCCACACAGCCCCCCGACTTCATGTGTGGTTGGGAGGCTCTGGTTCTCCCTCAGTTTCAGGAGCCCTGAGGAACAACTGGCCTTGTCAGTGGTCACAGGGTAAAACCAGCCTGTTCTTTTGCATTGTTCCCCTTTTTTTTCCAAAGGAAGTGTGAGGGAAACCAAGGGGAATTTTTACCATGATTTCCAAGGCAAAGGTCACCGTTAACGGCTAGCTGTTTCCAACGTGCTCGGGTTTCTGGTCAGTATGGATTTTTGTTTTTCTTTTCTTTTTTTTTTTTTTAACTCATGAACAAAAGAGGCTGATGTTGCCTTGCAAATATTTCCCCCAGCTGCTTGGATGAACTGATTGTTAAGTTTCATGGGTTTTGGAGTCCCCCCGGGCAGCTCTTTCAGATTTCACTGAGGATAAGTCGTTTGCGATCTGTGTCTAAAACAATAGTTCTGAGAACTAGCGTGGTGGTGAAATTTGAAGGAAGGAGAGGGCGCAGGTCTGAAGGGTTGGAAAGTGTTGGCGAGTCTGCCGCCTACTAAAACAAGGCAACCTGGATTTCAGGTCGGCCAGACGGTGCCTTCCATGGCTGAGAGGGAGGCGGCAAAGAAAGGATGCTTCTCATTTCTTCCACTATTTATAGTCCTGGGCTCCTCAATGCTTGTTATTCGCAGCACAAATACATGACTGATAGATGGGAAGGATGGCTTGGCAGTACGTTCACGATCGTAAATAAAGAAGTGTTGGACGGATGTAAAGTCTTGGTATTATGCAATCTATAAAGCCAGTTACCAGTAATTTAAAGGCCCAAATAAGAGAGGCACAGCCTGACCTGTGGTGGCACAGTGGATAAAGCATCGACCTGGAACGCTGAGGTCACCGGTTCAAAACCCTGCATTTGCCTGGTCAAGGCACATATGGGAGTTGATGCTTCCTGATCCTCCCCTCTTTCTCTCTCTCTCTCTCTCTCTCTCTCTCTCTCTCTCTCTCAAATGAATACATTTAGCCTGACCAGGTGGTGGCGCAGTGGATAGAGCGTCGGACTGGGATGCAGAGGATCCAGGTTTGAGACCCCAAGGTCGCTAGCTTGAGAGCGGATTCATCTAGTTTGAGCAAAAGCTCACTAGCTTGGACCCAAGGTCTCTGGCTTGAGCAAGGGGTTACTTGGTCTGCTGTAGCCCCCCCGGTCAAGGCACATATGAGAAAGCAATCAATTAACAACTGAAGTGCCACAGTGGGAAAAAATATTGATGCTTCTCATCTCTCTCTGTTCCTGTCTGTCTGTCCCTATCTATCCCTCTCTCTGACTCTCTCTGTCTCTGTCAAAAAAATTAAATTAAATTAAATTAATAAATTTTTAAAAAGGAGAGAAAGGCAGAACTAAGTCTTATTACTTGATAGTTGAGCAGGCATTCTCTTTAGCATGGTAATTCAATCAGGAAAACGAATAGATTTGATTGTGGACTTACATTCGAGAAGATAACCGTTCTTCTGATTCCAGGATCTGCTGACTTACATGCTAGTGGGGGTGGTGTATTCTTACCACCTACAGTTTTCTGTTAGACTTAGCTCTGCTATTTATTCCAGGACTGAAACGTTTAACTACTCACATGAGATGTCTGGGGCCAAGGTGACCTTGCTTTTTTTATGTTATAGGAGACAATGTGTTTCTATCAGGAACTGATTTGCTCTGTGTTAAAACAAAGTGCTATGTTTTCTTAAAGGTTTTCCCTTCAAATCATTGATATGTTAATTGTTCGCTCATGATAGAATTGATGATCTTTACAGTTTCTAAAAATTTTAACTGTGATCTTCTTTGACAAAATTAATGAAAATAAAATGTTTTCTTTATTATAACACTAGTACTTGTTTTCTATTACTTTGAAAAGCAAACAAAAATAATCATTTTAAAAAGTTAATATTTGCTCAATATAGAAGACTTGGAAGATACTAAGAGGTAGAAAGAATATAATCATAGGTAGGTCAGCCCCTCAAAACACACTGTTAATAATTTTGGTTTATGGCTAATTTTCAGTTGATGGTTTTATCTAATAATTAATAGTAATTAATAATAGTCTATAAATTTATACAGTCTCAATTTCTGCATAAGCTAAAGATTTTTTTTTTTTGGAGCATTTGGAAATCTTGAAAAAGTTTTAATTGCATTAATTTTTGTTGTAGGTTGAATGTGAATGTTATTAATAGTTAAAATAACTACCAATATTCACTCTGCTGAGAAATTTCACTGGGTCACCTAGAGGTTTTCTGCAGGAACAGTGGACACAGCAACCTTGACTAAGTTAAATCACAGGTGCATAGCCAGTTACTTTCCTTAAGGTGCAAACAGATAGTGCAAGTGTTCATTTCCCTTTCCTTGTAGTCCATCAAGGGGAAAGCAGAGAAGCAGTGCAGTTGTTAAAAGTCATGGAATTAGAAACAGAGATCAACAGGAAGACCATGAAAAATTCACAAAGTGAATCACCCTGTCCTAATCAGAGAGTCAGTCACTATTTTTAGAAGATGCTGTGTTACAGTGCGATCCCTTTACAGTATCCTGCAGCCGCGGGCTCTTGGCCCCGGAGGAGCCCGTAGAGTCTTGGGTGCTTTAGCAGAAGCAGTATTTCATCACGCAGTCCCTCCAGCAGCAAACTGGGCGCAAAGGTTTGGGAAGACATGTTATGTGACATGTTTCTCAAAGCTGTTTTACACCATTTAAACTCAGTGTGCTGCTTGCCCACACTCCTGCTTTTGCTTTGTGCTCATCTTTGCCCATTTTCATCTCTGAAGTCCAGCCTAACCGTGCTCTGGTTTTGTTCTTCCTAGCTTAAGTGAGAGCTTTTTCATGGTGAAAGGAGCAGCCCTCTTCTTACAACAGGGAAGCAGCCCTCAGGGCCAGCGAAGTATTCAGCATCCCCACAAGCACGCAGGTAAATTGATGTTCTTACCTTGGGACTCATTTTCTGTGCTACCAGAGGAGCCGTCCATTACTGGTGATGAGTTTATGCTGGTTTTCAGGCCCAGAGAAGTCATGGGGCCAGGTTGTACCAACCATACAGGTAGGAGCCCTTTCTTGAGCAGGCAGGTCGTGTGTGTTTTCCAGGTGACACTGGTGCAGTGGCCCTTTTGAGCATTCGTGTCTACCTGACAAGTAAGGCGGTCAGCAGCATTCGGTTTGGGTGTAACGATTTCCTACTCAGCCTTTGTCAGTTAACTGCATTTTTTTTTTTTTTCATTTTTCTGAAGCTGGAAACAGGGAGAGACAGTCAGACAGACTCCCGCATGCGCCCGACCGGGATCCACCCGGCACACCCACCATGGGGCGATGCTCTGCCCACCAGGGGGCGATGCTCTGCCCATCCTGGGCGTCGCCATGTTGTGACCAGAGCCACTCTAGCGCCTGAGGCAGAGGCCACAGAGCCATCCCCAGCGCCTGGGCCATCTTTACTCCAATGGAGCCTTAGCTGCGGGAGGGGAAGAGAGAGACAGAGAGGAAAGCGCGGCGGAGGGGTGGAGAAGCAAATGGGCGCTTCTCCTGTGTGCCCTGGCCGGGGATCGAACCCGGGTCCTCCGCACGCTAGGCCGATGCTCTACCGCTGAGCCAACCGGCCAGGGCCAGTTAACTGCATATTTTAAGTTGTAGTATGACTTCTGTAACAAATGCTTAGGACGCATGATAGACAGGGGGTTATCTCTTTGAAAACAGCCACCTTGGGATGCTGTATTCCTAGTCTGGGGATGCTGTGATTTCTCCGAGCATTTGGAAAACTCTTTTGGAAGATTTCTTTCTTTCTCCCTACCCCTTATTCTCTACATTCCACTATTCTTCAACAGTTAATATCACAAGAAAAGAAATGTTTTTATAATAGGCGTGGAATGAAAAAACAGTAATCATTAAGCTTTGTAGAAAGAAACAATTTAGTGGCACAGTTGACATGAGCAGCCAATAGCCTGCCCAGCCTTTAAACAGTATGTGTTCAAACTGTGTATTCCTCCCTCCCTTTTTCACCCCATCTCTGGGAAAAGAGGATACCCAGGGACAGAAGGAATGGGATCCTCATTTATTTAGCCAGGGGCATAGGAACCCCAGTGCCAACAGAGAGGTAGATTCCTAACTGGTCTTCAAAGAGAACAAAGCCATAACACTGTCTCTGGTGTTGAGCCAGTGGGTGATAAAGTTGTTAAATCCTAGTTTTCAAATTTCTATAACAGGATGTATTACTTTTTACAATGCAAAGAGAGCTCCAGCCAACTTCATTTGGGGGATTTCTTTACGAGCCTTTGGCACGTACTGAGATAGGAAGTCTTTACTCTTTAATGGTGGATTTGGTTTGGGGAAGTAAGGAAGTGATAAAGTAGGGATCAAACCTAGTATTAATTTAGGTCCAAAAGCAAACAAAGAAGGAGTCCCTGCAAAGTAAAAAGACCGGTTTTCTTTGGTGACTTGACTCTGAAACCAAAGGCAATTTGAAAAGAAGAATTCAGAAAACATTTTTGTACAAGTTAATCTCTGTAGAAGGGGGTAGCTGCTCCAGGGACTTCTTGGACCAGCTGCACACCTCTGAATGTGAGCTGGAAAGGCCTTGGGCTCTCAGAACAACAGGTGAAAGCAGCTAGCGTGGGGTCCAGTTTTCTTGTCACTTTGATCATTTTGTTTGTCTAACCTCAAGTCATCCAGCCTCATTTTGGATCTGAGTGCCTAGATTAGAATTTTGTTTCTTAGTGTATAGCAAACACCAAGACTGAATCAGTATTTTCCCATAATATTTATAATCAAGATTTTTCTACTTGAAGCCAAGAAAATAATTGTCCTGCACAAGGAGGCAGTGTGGTTTGGTGAAGAAATATATGCTTTGGAGCCAGACAGACCTGGCTGCTGATCCCAGTTCTGTAGCTTACTGTGTTGCCATAGTCCCCCTCTGAGCCTCAGTTTCTTATTCTTTACAGCGGGCATCAAATACCTCAGAGGCTATGGAATTTAAAATTGAAGGTAGCATATTTACCTCCTGGTAGGTGCTCAGTGTATGGTAGCTATAATGGTAACTAATATGACTTCTAGTACAAGAAAGCTATAAACAACCTTTATTCTTAAATTTGCTAACGGTTTTCTCTTGTTAGGAATTTAAGCATCGTTTATGCCTTAACCATAACACGTACACGAAAGCAAAAGCTCAAGCTTTGTTCCCTCAGTATGTCTCCTTCCTCTAAATCAAACACTAGTTTCATACTGTGTGCGACCTTGAGGAAGTAAGTGCAAAACTGTTTTGTAAAATCCCTACATCAGGCTGGATGTGCATTTCTCAAATGTGCATGAGAATAGGAAGAAAGCCCCTAGCTTGCTGGCTCCCCAGGTCTGGAGTGGCTGGTGAGCTCAGAAAGGCAGAGGGTACGCTGACTATCCAAGGGCTTTCAGTGAATGACCCTGGGGCAGGCAGACTAGACTTTATGTCAGTTCCTTTTCTAGAACTACCATCGCGTCCCCTGGATGTTCCACAGTCCCATCAGTAGTCACCGTGCAGGGCTGAGTACCTGAGGGTTCATTCTGTCTGTGTAGCAGTAATGCAGTTCATTTCAGCCAGCCCAGTCCATCTGAGACTTTCTAGGGCCTAAACTGTATGCTTATATGCTCTGATTTTTTTTTTTCCTTCATTTGTGAGTACTTAGTGAGTATTTGAACCTGTAGAGATTGTGTGGGTGCCAGCCCGGGGTCGGGATTTCTTTCTGTCCGCAACTCCACATCTCCGCCAGCACTCCCACTGAAAGGAGTCTGTTAGCATGGAGGACTTCCTTTTCATTTGACCCCCATCTGACAACGAGCTGGGTTTTTCTTTCATCTCTGTGCTTCTGTGACTCAGAGTGGATGGTGGTGAGGCCCAGGCAAGCCAAGAACCAGCCGTGGAGGTGGTGATAAGCCATCGTGTCATTGGTGACGGGACAGGTGAGGGTGCTGTTAGGTAGAGGAAGGTGACGGGGAGCTCTGTGTGTCCTTTAATATGAATCCTGACCTCCCAGTCATTCCAGGCAGAAAGTGGTGCCAATGCAGGATGTTGTACACTGCACGATCCTATAATGGAGAGAACAGACAGGAAGGGCAATTTTCTTTTTAAAAAATATTTTTTTAATTACAGTTTGCATTCACCATTATTCCTTATTAGTGTCAGATGTACAGAGAAATGGTTAGAAAATCATGTACTTTTCAGAGTGGTCCCCCCCCCCCCATTGCTTCAAGTCCCCTCCTGGCCCCATATCTGTTTATCTTAATATTATTGACTGTATTCCTGTAAAGCCAGGAGCCACGGCCAGGGCCGCCATCACAGCTGCCCAGCCCATGCAGGTTCGCATTGCATTCGGACAGTCGGTAAAGAAACAATGGAGCCAAAAACTGATAGGCCATTTTCTTTAATCCTAGCTTGCACCCGGCGGGCAAGTAAAAAAAAAACACACTGGGCTCCAAAACCCACTCACATTCAGTGCTCACAAAGCCACTGACTTATCCGAGTTTCCTAGAATCAAAGGTTTCTAGCTCACCAGCCTTATTCTCCTCAGTTCCCCAACTCCTTCCTTATCCCAGAAAGAAACTCTGCACAAACTGGCACCTCACTCCGCACTCCGCCATCTTGGCTGCTTCTCCTGGCCTACTCCACGTGGCCTCCTTCTGCTCTCTGCTCTGCTCTCTCCTCTAATCATCCCAGGAACCAAGAGGGCAAACTCTTGTTCTGCCCCCATTTTATATTGTAGCTTCACAATCTCTAATCCAATATACAAAATAGGGAAGTCTCTAATACAAAGTCACTTCTCTGAGGCATGATTGGATTGTACCGCCCCACATCAAAAAGGGTGGGAAAAGCTTAATCCCAAAACCAAGCCCCAGGCTACAAGGATTCTCAACACACATTAATATCACCTGGGCGACGGCCTCACATGGGCAGCGCCGTCTTTAACAAAGTGAGCATAATATATTTTATCTGCCCAACAATTCCCTATGCTGTAATCTGTACCTCTGTGTATGTTCTGTAACTGCCAACCTGTACCGCTTAATCCCGTCACCTTTTTTACCTAGCCTTCTGGCCCCTCCCCTCGGACAGCTCTCAGTCTGTTCTCTGAACCAGTGAGTCTGTCTCTGTTTTGTCTGTTGTTTTATTTTGTGAGAGGGAAGTTTCTAACGACCTGATTCCTCTCTAAGGCAAGAAGTACAATGTGGACATCACATGTCATTCTGCCCTAAAATATAAAAGATGCTTTTGTGAAAGGAATGAATCCAGTATACACTACTCACAAAAATTGGGGGATATTTTATAGTTTCATATTCATTTTGAAATATCCTCTAATTTTTGTGAACAATGTATTTTTCCTCCTGTGGTTCTAACTGTGACCTATAGGGTAGTTAAAATTAAAAAAAAAATTTTTTTAAAGATAATTCTGTTTCTTTAGAGCAGGGGTAGTCAACCTTTTTAAACCTACCGCCCGCTTTTGTATCTCTGTTAGTAGTAAAATTTTCTAACCGCCCATCGGTTCCACAGTAATGGTGATTTATAAAGTAGGGAAGTAACTTTACTTTATAAAATTTATAAAGCAGAGTTATAGCAAGTTAAAGCACATAATAATAATTACTTACCAAGTACTTTATCTCAGATTTTCGCTAAGTTTGGCAGAATAAATCTTTGTAAAGCCAGGAGGCAGGGCCAGGGCCACTATCACAGCAGCCCGGCCCTTGCAGGTTCGCATTAGATTCGGACAGTCGGTAAAGTAACAGCGGAGCCAAAAACTGATGGGCCATAGCCTTTAATCCTACCTTGCATCCGGCAGGCAAGTAAAAATACACACTGGGCTCCAAAACCCAGTCACACTCAGTGCTCACAAAGCCACTGACTTATCCGAGTTTCCTAGAATCAAAGGTTTCTAGCTCACCAGCCTTCTTCTCCTCAGTTCCCCATCTCCGTCCTTATCCCAAATACAAACTCTACACAAACTGGCATCTCACTCAGCACTTCACCATCTTGGCTGCTTCTCCTGGCCTCCTCCACGTGGCCTTTCTCTGCTCTCCTCTGCTCTCTCTTCTAATGATAATCTCAGGAACCAAGAAGCAAACTCCCGCTCCGTTCCCATTTTATAGTGTATAAATCCAAACCCTTAATCCAATATACATAATAGGGAAGTCTCTAATACAAAGTCACTTCTCTGAGGCATGATAGGATTGTACCACCTTACACCAAAAAGGGTAGGAAAGGCTTAATCCCAAAACCAAGCTCCAGGCTACAAGGATTCTGCCTGCCTTTAGCCCACCCCAACACACATTAATACCACCTGGGCAATGGCCTCTTTAACAAAGTGAGCATAATACATTTTATCTGCCCAACAATCCACCCCTATGCTCACTTTACTACCCACAATTTACATCACCAGCATTCCTGTGCAAGGAAATTAGAACATTACACAGATTACAACAGCAAAAATCATACAGTTTCAACAATTACAAAGGTACATTTCACCAGTCTCTGAGCACTTAGCCCAAAGCGCAAAATGTCCTCGGTCTTCTTTCTAGCCACGGGAAAAGCTTCCCGGGGTAGGGGAGTGCTTCCAGCAAAGCCACCCCCCACCCCCATCAGGGTATTTTACATTGTCCAAAATCTGTAATCCGAAAGTCCATCCAACAAAGGAGCCAATGCCCACTCCGGTCGTAGTCCAGGAAATCAGTCCACGCACGTGGGTCATCAGCCACCCCCCTCATTCCTGCCGTCCTGGCAGGTTTCACACTGTCCCAAAGAGGGGCACGTGGCAATGGCAGTCAGCATTTCCATCTCTGCTCCGGAAAGCATGTCCAGCCATATTTCCCAAAATCGCAGACCTACCAGGGCCGAAGTAGGTGCTCCTTCCAGCTGCGCTTTCACCTTCTGGAGACTGCGGATTGCAACTCCAGTCCGATTCTCCTCATCCTCCAAAGAGGGACTGAAAACACCAGCTCCGGCTGCCGGGCTCGAGCCTCCGTCTGCCGCCGCCTTCTGCTCCACAGACCTTGCAGCTCCGGACCCGGCCTCAGCTTCAGCCTCAGCCTCAGCCCCAGCCTCCTGCCGCTGCTGGCTCTCCGCAACATCCAGGGCAAGCTGCAACTCACGAACCTCTGAATCCTCCTCCAGCGTTTGCTCCATTTCCAGGCGAATCTCGCAAACCTGGTCGGCCTCCTCCTCCAGCGCTTCCTCCAGCTCCAGGGTCAGCATCTGTTTCTCCGGCATTTGCTCCAGTTTCTTCCACTGCTCGGTTTGCAGGTCCTGGGCAGCCTCTTTCACGGAGCTCTCAGTTTCCTCACATATTACTGTAAAAGTCAGGCAGCCTACAATCCCCAAAAGGACAGCCATGGGGAACCCTAACACTAGCCAGTCCTCTATTCCACCACTCAAAGGCTCCTTGCTGATCTGTATCGAATCCTGCCACAGACTACGCCAAATGTAAAGCCAGGAGGCAGGGCCAGGGCCACTATCACAGCAGCCCGGCCCTTGCAGGTTCGCATTAGATTCGGACAGTCGGTAAAGAAACAGCGGAGCCAAAAACTGATGGGCCATAGCCTTTAATCCTACCTTGCATCCGGCAGGCAAGTAAAAATACACACTGGGCTCCAAAACCCAGTCACACTCAGTGCTCACAAAGCCACTGACTTATCCGAGTTTCCTAGAATCAAAGGTTTCTAGCTCACCAGCCTTCTTCTCCTCAGTTCCCCATCTCCGTCCTTATCCCAAATACAAACTCTACACAAACTGGCATCTCACTCAGCACTTCACCATCTTGGCTGCTTCTCCTGGCCTCCTCCACGTGGCCTTTCTCTGCTCTCCTCTGCTCTCTCTTCTAATGATAATCTCAGGAACCAAGAAGCAAACTCCCGCTCCGTTCCCATTTTATAGTGTATAAATCCAAACCCTTAATCCAATATACATAATAGGGAAGTCTCTAATACAAAGTCACTTCTCTGAGGCATGATAGGATTGTACCACCTTACACCAAAAAGGGTAGGAAAGGCTTAATCCCAAAACCAAGCTCCAGGCTACAAGGATTCTGCCTGCCTTTAGCCCACCCCAACACACATTAATACCACCTGGGCAACGGCCTCTTTAACAAAGTGAGCATAATACATTTTATCTGCCCAACAATCTTTATAAAACAACTTACTATAGTTAAATCTATCTTTTTATTTATACTTTGGTTGCTCCGCTACCGCCCACCATGAAAGCTGGAACGCCCACTAGTGGGCAGTAGGGACCAGGTTGACCACCACTGCTCTAGAGTCTCACACAAATCAAAATAAGTACAAGTTTTCCTGAGTTATTCCATGTACTTTTTTACATAAGCATCTACAGATGAGCCTTTGCTTCAGAAAGAAACCCATGCAAACCTTAAAAATAAAACCATATAAGCTAGGGGAAGAGTGGTATTAGAGTGACACTTGCTGCTTACTGATTATGAAGCTCAGTTTCGGGAACCCCTCTGCCCAGAACGCACAGCTCTTCCTCCTTTAGGTTGGTTCTACCTGGCTGTGGACACTCTCTACCTCAGAAACTCCTGCCCTCACTCCAGCCCAGAGGCCCCTTTTGGGCGCTGGGCCCTCTCAGAGGCATTTGAAACCTGGCCCTGGAGTAACTGCCTCTTTCAAATAACCAAGGGGGGAAAAGAGTGTGAAATTTTTAAAAAGAAGAGAAAAAATGGGCCCTGACTGGTTTGCTCAGCGGTAGAGCATGGGCCCAGCGTATGGAAGTCCCAGGTTCGATTACTGGTCAGGGCACACAGGAGAAGAAACCATCTGCTTCCCTCCTCCTCTTCATCCTCCTCCTCCTCCTTCTTCTTCTTCTCTCTCACTCTCTCTCTCTCTCTCTCTCTCCCCCTTCCTCCCACAGCCATGGCTCCGTTGGAGCAAGTTGGCCCTGGGTGCTGAGGATGGCTCCATGGCCTCACCTCAGGCACTGAAACAGCTCGGTTGCCAAGCAATGGTGGAGCCACACCAGCTGGATAGAGCATCCCCCAGTAGGGGGTTGCCGGATGGATCCCAGTCAGGGTGCATGCAAGAGTCTCTCTGCCTCCCTACCTCTCACTTTTTTAAAAAAAGAAAAAAAATGACAGCTTACTATAAACTCATATTATTTCTCTGGGCACTCAACATGTACCTGCTGTCCACAGAGCCACTTAAACATGCCCCCTCCTGGTCATAGAAGTCTTAGCCATCTCTTACAGAAAATGCAAAAGAGTTTAAAAAGGAAAAGTGACACCCAGTCTTTTTTCTTTCAGAGCAGCTCTAAGCAAATCCCCTACCTCAGCCGCACCCTTATTTTCTGCTGCCCCACCCTACAAAATAACGTCTGCTTGAACCTAACAGTATTTCTCCTCTAGGCTTGTCTGTGTTTGCCAGATTTTGTATTTAAAAACACATAAAGCAAGTTTTTTGGAAAACAGAAGCAACTTTTAAAAAGCATGGCAGAAAGCTGTATCTCCCTCGTCCTCATTATACATTTCAGGAGTAGACTAAGTGAGGGCGAGGCGTTCCGTTTCTGTGGTGTTTTCCCTCTGGTGTGTGTAGAGAAATTTTAACATCTAGATCACCTTCCCAGCCCTTAGAGTCAGCCTCTCTGTAGCTTTCTGCCTAGAAAGTAGGTGAGTGACCTTTTAAAACTTTCTTCATTGGTCAAATAGGTGACTTGCCCCGACATCTTCAAGTAATGATCAACCTTCTGCGTTGTGAAGATAGAATCAAGCTGGTAAGAAGAGACGAGAGTGGCAAGTTTTAATTTTTAATTGTGAAATTTGGTAGGGAATTAAGAGCAGTGGGTGTGGTAGAGGTGTGTTTGGATTTTTACCGTTTTAGCAAATTCTCCCACTTTGTTTTGCTCCTCGATGCCCAGGAGGTACAAAGAAAGGGTGTAGCAGGTCTCTGCTAAATTGGCATCCTCATTCTCTGGATTTTATTATTCACCCATTCAACAAATTTGGGAAGGGGGTCTCCTCTAAGCCAGGCACTGTCCCTCATGTTGGAGGTATAAATGAGATGTGGCTTCTGTGCCTGACTCTCATCTTAATTCCTAAACTCCCAGGAGGAAAGGTAGACAACAGAGCTCCTTGGCCTTGGTGGGGTGAGGGAAGGGGGCCCTGCCAGGTGAGGCAGGCCGGTTAAAGCGTCTGTGCCCTGCAGGCCGTGCGCTTGGAGAGCGCCTGGACGGAGCGGGTCCGGTACATGGTGGTGGTGGACAGCAGCGGGCGGCAGGACACGGAGGAGAGCATCTTGCTGGGAGTCGACTTTTCTAGTAAGGAAAGGTGAGTCTGATGGGACAGTGGTTCCCTTCTGCAAGGGGACCGAGTTTCTGCTGGAGAGAGATTCCCATGGTCCCCTATCCTTGGGAGATGATGGTGGGGTACGTGATGGTAGGTGGCGGGGTGATCAGGAACAGTAGAACACGGCATTTCAGCTCTTGTGTGCTGTGCGGGGTCCACCAAGAGGATAGAGAAGTTACACTGTGTTCAGAGGTCTAACACTGGGTGCTGTTGAGGGTGCTCTAGAACAGGGCACCTTAGCCAGGGGGTCATCCTGAAGGAGGTGATAGCTGTGGTGAACACCCAAGTAAAAGCAAGAGCCAGCCCAGTGCAGCAGGGAGGATGCCTTCCAGGCAGACAGGCCCATATAAGAAGTGTGTGCTTGATAGGCATCGCATCGAGTGCCTTATCCAGTGTTGCTGTCCTGTGGATCCCCAAGTACTTGTTGACGGGTCCTGGGTTAGAGGCTTAAAGAGATTTGGAATTTTCCAATAACTAGAGGCCAAGTTCATTATATCACAGAGCCTATTATTTGTGTGAAATGAAGGTGAACAGCTCTTCTTACATCTAGGATAAGTTAATGCATGTGAGATCATTGCACAGCCTGGATTTGTTAACACTCGATTAAATTGATTCCCTTTAGTCATCATTCATTAATCCATTCATTAAGCAAACAATTTATTTGCATTCTCCTGTGTATGAGGCAATAGGCAAGGCCCAGGTAAACAAAGAAGCAACAGTGCACACACTTGACCTTAGAGAGCCTGTATGCTCAGTGAAGGAGGGAGCCAGACCCGATTCTGGGTTGATGGGCTCAGTGATGCAGAGACGTACGGGGTTTGTGGGAACACAGAAGAGGGTGGCTGTGGAGGGGCCATGCCACAGACCTCTGGAGCACGAGTGGCCAAGCCAAGTCTTAAAGGATGAGTGGGCATTGGGCAAGTTCGGGGCAGTGTCGTGTTGGTTTGGGGCTTTCCAGGATCCCCTCCTTGCCTCACCCTAACACTGACACAGCTGAGAAGCTCCAGGAGCTCTGAGTCACAACGTAAACTTTATTTTACAGCTCTGGAAAGGAAATTATTAGCCCATCAAGAATGGGTCGAACTGCAGGGTAGGACCTAAGAATTCGCCTAGTCTGATTTTACCCAAAGGGCTTAAGACTGCCTTTCCTACAGACACAGAAGCAGAGTGGCAGATCAGGCATGGTCACAGATGTGTGGGAGGAAGAGCTGCTCCGTGAGCCCCGAGCTCCCCGTCCACACAGTCACACGCTTGTAACATTACTCCCTGGCGGGCTGTGTGTGGCAGCAGAGATGTGAGCTGGAGATCCCTGGAGGTTGTTGGAGCTGCCTTGGCGCAGGGACAGCGGTTTCTCACAAGCCGACTCTTTTAAATGCCTGAAGAATGTTCATCATAATCTGAGGAGCCCCTCCGATAAAGCCCTTGTATTCCCTCTGTGTGTTTCAGCGGCGCCAGTCTCTAAAATATCATTTCACTGTTAAGATGGGCAGAACAAAAGCAGATTAAGTAAGGTCTTAGAACAGCAGCTGCAAAAAATGTACAGAAACAGAGGTCTAGAACTGATCTCCGGGAATGGTGTTGGCACGCTCCCTGCCCCCTTCGTCCCAGGACAGGCCTGGGTGGGCTGCCACTCCTCGCCTGTGTCCCCCCCAAGTGCGTATGGGAGTGCACCAGCCATCGGTGGCTTCACCCCTGCTTAATGAGGTCGTGTGGTCAGCTGGTTGCTCCTTGGCCGCAGAGGGCTGCAGCTGATACCTGGTGTTTGTGCAGCTGCAACCACACCAGACGGTGGGGTTGGAATACCCTGGGACTGTCTCCAAGCAGGCGTCACTGGCAGCTCCCTCTGATGGGCCCCTCTCAGATTGTGTCTTCTAGAATTCCGTGGTGAGTGGTCCCTACAGACAGCTTAGTTTCTCCCAGATGCAGACCCAACGGCCTGTCACAGGACAGGGGCTGGTCCCCCCTGAGCTGGACGGGTTGGTGAAGACACAGGAAGTCTGTGTGAGCAGGTGATCTCTAACCCTGGATGTCTTCTCTTTCCTCCCACATAGTAAAAGCTGCACCATTGGTATGGTTCTCCGACTATGGAGTGACACAAAAATCCACCTTGATGGCGACGGGTAAGCAGATCTCTTTCAAAGATTCTTTTAATCACTAGAAACTCTAAAACATGAGTCAGTCTAGGTGTCATTGGGTAATTGTTAGCAATAGAATCATATGTGTGACGTGTTGATTACGTCAGAAGTAATACTGCCCTCCAGTGAGCCACACAGGAAAGGGACATCCTGGACATTATGTAAGGAGTTTGGGTCATGAAGTAGCACCATTCCCACTGCAAAAGTTCTGTTGCCTCCTAGATAGAACTGGGAGAGAGAAATAAAGATTTGATTTCTCAAAGACATAGGATTATGGTAATGTTCTACCTTTCTTAGATTTTTGTCTTCCATTAATACATTTTCTGTGCAATTTCCAAAAAAAAATTACTGATGGGATACGTGGGGTGGAAGATAGCAGGTGGGTTGGGACCATTACAGGAGCATAAATGAGATGGTGTCAAATGCTGTCATTGCCACACACCCTCTGCTGGGGTTTCGGGGTTTGGTAGACCTCTCCTTGCTGGGTTAAAAACAAGTCTTCCAGAATTGGGAGCCTGTCTAGGTTTTTTTTTGGGGGGGGGGGAGGCTTTGCCCTTGTCTGATGCAGCTGGCCTTATAGTCCCTCATCAGACAGCATGAGACACACTTGTCCTTAGGGTGTCCCCGGTGGGCCTGCCCCCATCATCTCACAACAGTGTGGTTAGAGGGTCTGATTTCTCACCACGGTACCTTTCTTTTTGTTTTTCACTCTTAGTGGATTCAGCGTCAGCACAGCAGGAAGGATGCATGTCTTCAAGCCTGTATCTGTCCAGGCCATGTGGTAAGTGTGGTTTTAGGGACTTTTAACTCCTTAGAAATAGTTTCCTAGCTGACAGCATGGGTGGGAAAACCCCTTCTTAGAAGCTCACTTAGGTACATTTATTTTTTCTGTTTGACAAGCTGTACAGAACAAAATTTTCCATTTTTCAGTGTATCATTCAGTGGCATTAAGTACATTCACAGTGCTGTGCAGCCAGCATCTCCATTCCTCTCCAGAATTTTTCCATCATCCCACACAAACTCTGCACCCATTAAGCACTGACTCCCTGTCCCCTCTCCCTAGAGCCCCGGTAACCTCTGTGCTGCTCTGTCCCTGTGAGCTTACCAGCTATAGGCCCCTCATGCAAGTGGAATCATTCGTTCTCTTGTGCCTGGTATCTTTCACTCAGCACAGTGCTTTCAGGGCTCATCCATGTTGTAGCATGTGTCAGAATTGCATTCCTTTCTTACAGCCAAATAATATTCCATTATGTGGCTAGACCACGTTTTCTTATCCATTCATTTGTTGATGGACTTTTGAGTTGTTACCGCTGTTTAGCTAATGTGAGTAGAGCTGTTGTGAACATTTGTGAACAAAGTATCTATTTGAGTCCCTGCTTTCATTTCTTTTGGGTATAGTTCACCTAGAAGTGGAAGTTCTAGATCACGTGGTCATTTTGTGTTTAATTTTTTGAGGAACCACCAAACTGTTTTTCCACAGTAGCTAGACCGTTTTACAATCCCACCGGCAGTGCACAAGGGTTCCAATTTTTCCACATCCTACTCAACACTTGTTATTTTCTGTTTTTTATCTTTTATCTTTTTTTTTTCCATAATAGCCTTACTAATGATATGAAGTGGTATCTCATTATAGTTTGAATTTGCATTTCCCTATTTCATGTCGAGCATCATTTGATGTGCTTATTGGCCATTTGTATATCTTCTTTAGATAGATATACAAATAGGGCGGTTAGAAAATTTTACTACTAACAAATACAAAAGTGGGCAGTAGGTATAAAAAGGTTGACTACCCCTGCATTACACTGAGGCGTGCTGGGAGGGTGTTCTTGCAGGGTGCTGGGCTCTGGGATGTTCTGCAGCATGCAGGGGCCTGGGCTGGGCAGGGTTAGGGCCTCCCGGGCATCCTGCTTTAACAATAGGACGCCGTGGGTCAAGGCTACATTGGGCAAGTCACGTCCAGAGCTTCTCTGAAGTCACACACGTATCTGAGAGCCTTCCTTTTCCTTGGAGGGTGCACAGACCACTTCATGCAGCAAACAACAGTCTCTCTCAAATCATCTGAAAAAGACTCGGGAGAAAGCTGGTGGCGCTTGATGGAACACTTATCTCCTCTGTTTCTCCATTCTGCGGTCATTCTGGATCATTTGGGGGGGGGGGTCATGGAACCGTAATTCTCTAGACGTCCCGGATGTTTCTGTGTGTCCCTGGATGATTTTTTTAAATCCCTTCCACTACAGGCAAATAAAAAATAGGCCCACATGCTTTTTCAAAACTTCAGAGCCAGAACTAAATTTAGTAAATGTTCAGCTGAAGTTTGTTCCCCGAACCAGCCTAGAGAGCGGACAAACGTGTACCATTGGGAAGAGTGACGTGAAGCGCGTGACTTCTGTGCCGTTGCTGAGCTGTCCTCTGATGACCCTCCCTCCCCCCAAGCCTGCACTTTCCACCCTCCATTGGCACCTCATTCACCCCGTTCGCTGAGAAATATCAACCTGTGTTTTCATTAAAAGAAGTAAAACAAGAATGACTAAGTTGACCATTATGTTATACATTCTTAATATTGTTTCTTCTGTCCCGATGCCTTCCCAAACCACTTCTTCAGTTGGTTTTCTGTATTTTAATGACTTTCAAGAGCTTATTTCCTTGGGAAGTCTAAGCTGTTATAACGTTGATGGGAGGGGGTTAGAAATTCAGTTACTAGACTGCAGTAACAGTGTTGCTGCAGCAGGGTAGTGACTTCCCTCCCAGAGGATAGGCTTGACTCTAGTCCCTGCGTTCTCCTTTCCTGGGAGGTAACAAGTGGGCTTTAAAATGATAGGTGAGCCAGCCTCATGGGGACAGTTAGGAAGTTCCTTTGTTTCCTTGCTGGGGATGGTGAAGGATGTTCATGTCTGCTCGTGGGTCAGTGTGTCTGTCACGGAGACTGTGTCACCTGGAAGGCTGAGGGTCCCCAGTTGCCAGGCCTCTGTGGAGTGCCCTTCTCTGCCCATTTAAAAACCCTTTGTTGAAGAGAAAACCCAACACTTCTTATGTCTCCCGCCTGACCCTCTCCCCCTCCTCACCCCAGGTCTGCCCTGCAGGTCCTTCACAAGGCCTGTGAAGTGGCACGGAGGCACAACTACTTCCCCGGGGGCGTGGCTCTCGTCTGGGCCTCTTACTACGAGAGCTGCATCGGCTCCGAGCAGAGCTGCATCAACGAGTGGAACGCCATGCAGGACCTGGAGTCCACGCGGCCCGACTCCCCCGCCCTGTTTGTGGACAAGTGAGTGCATGCCGCCTCAGCCACCCCCTCCCCCAGCCCTACCCCACCCCAGGCCTGGCTCTGTCTTCACATTGTCACAGCTTCTCTGGGCCCCTCTGAAGGCCCCTCTCCCAGAGGCTGTGTTTCAAACAGAGGCCCCTAACTTGTGCCTCTGGGTGGTCTGGGGCTGGGGGAAGGGTCTGTGACCACCACCTCACTTTTGAACTTATAGACCAGTTTTAGATGTGAGTACATTTCTGAGGAACACTGCACAGCTTCCATCAGATCTCAGGGGAGCGTGTGGCCCTCATCGGGCAGTGCACCAGGGTCTGCTTCCTTGTGAGGGTGTCGTAGACTTGATTTTTAAAGCCTCTTCCTCCACTCTTTATTTATTTATTTTTTTTTAATGACAGGTGACATTTAATATTATTTTATATTAGTTGCAGGTATATGCACAGTGGTTAGACATTTATATAATTTATGAAGTGATCCCCAGTATTTGCAGCACCCCCTGACACCACACATAGTTCTTTCACCATTACTCTGTTTCTATGCTGTACTTTATATCCTTGTGACTATTTTGTGACTACCAATTTGTACTTTTCAATCCCTTCACCTTTTTCACCCAGCCTCCCTCCCCCCCTTTCACCTGAAAACCTCTTAGTATTATGAATGTGACATCCAGTTCCTCGGGTTGCAAAGCAATTGCACCAACACTGGCTGAGGGCAGCCTTAGAGGCAGCAACAGTGAAACACGTGGCCTGTGTCACGTGGTCACCAGCAGAGCTCACGTGGCCAGAGGTGGCACTGAACTGAAGTCTGGTTCCAGGAGAAGGAAGCTGCTCTCCCCTCCTCTTGTTTAGGCCCCTTTCCACGAGGTTGTGGGACACTGCATGTAAGACGGCTGTGGAAAGGGGAGCCACCTGAGTGAGGACAGGACCAGCGCCATGTTATATGAGGCCTCACGGAAATGATGAGAGGGTTGGAGAGAAGTGACAGCTGCCATTGAACATATGACGGGGCATCACGTGGAAGAAGGATTAGCCTGGTTTGTGTGGCCCCTAAAATGAGAACCTGGGTTGATGTATAGAAGTTCCACAGAAATACATAGATTTTGGTTCTGTGTAAGAAGGAGATCCTGGGAGCTGGACATAGCCAGGACTGTGGGGTGGCTCAGGACTCAGCCATGTCCTCATCACTGACTGAAGGGCCTAGTGGCATGGGCATGTTACACCAGTGGTCCCAGTATCCTGCCCAAAGTCTAATACTCAGCAGGACCTGAACGAGGAGTGTGCTTCTTAATCCCTGTGTGCCCTCTTGAGCTCCACTGTGATTCTTGTGGGAGTTCTGGACACAGAGCAGGACTTCTCTGTCCCTCTCCCCACCTGCTGAGGGTATGCATACCAGGGACTCAGCTCTGTGAGCTAAAGCCACGTTCCGGTTAGCCCAGAAACAGCGGGTGTCTCAGACTTCCTATAGTTCTGCACTTTCTGAATTTCTCTCCAGGCCAACCGAAAGGGAAAGGACTGAGCGCCTCATCAAAGCCAAACTCCGGAGCATCATGATGAGCCAGGACCTAGAAAACGTGACCTCCAAAGAAGTAAGAGCTCTCTTCCCTTCTCAGCAGGCAGAGGTCCTGTGGCGTTCCTTTGTCCTGTTGCCCAAACCTGGGCTCTTTTACCAATCAGTGCACCAGCTAGTGGAGGCTTTCTCTTGCAGGACTTAGCAAAAAGAGCACAGGCCTTTGACTCTAGTTTGAACCTGGCCATGCCTCGTGCCAGCTGTGAGGCTTGGGGAAATTTCCTGGGCTCTCTGAACCTGTAAGACCTTGAGTAAGAATTCCACGAGACCCGGAAATTGCACCCAGAGCATTTACCAGTCAGCACGCTCTCCTCCACCCCACGTCGCCTGAAGCAAGTCACTGACCCTGGATTGCCTTCCTTTGGCCTTTTAATGTTTCTCTGGATCAGTTTTATTTTTTCTTTTTGCAGTTCCTTTTTTGTTAAGGAATGCAATGAATTTTAACAACAGCCTAAACCAGATAGATCTAAGAGGTTGAAAAGACGTGCAGTCTTTTTATTTATTAATACATGTACAACATAATATTGTGGTACCTTCCAGAGCAAGATGAAACTGATTTTGGATTTTCACTATGATGTGTTTGATATTTAATTGTAAAGGTATAAGTGCTTTAAACTCAGAAAAGGTCCCATGGGAATCAGATTTCTTATTTGAAATGATACACTCCCTCCACCCCTGCGTCAGATTGACTTTGAGGCTGAACAGCCTGCATTCCTGCCACCCACGCCTGTGCATTGCATGTAGTCTAAATGCAAAAACACCTTTTCTGAAAACAGCCACAGTTTACATTGTGACTTTTTACTTTTTTGGAGGGCAACAACTGTTTTCTTTAACAAATCGCTTTTCCTAATGTTTTCTACTCCACAGATCCGTAATGAATTGGAGAAACAGATGAACTGTAACTTGAAAGAATTCAAGGAATTCATAGACAACGAGATGCTCCTTATCTTGGGACAGATGGACAAGCCCTCCCTCATCTTCGATCATCTTTATCTCGTAAGAGGCACAGTGCATGGCAGGGTCTGGCTCAGGGAATGTAAATTGGACCTTGATTGAGCAAGTCAGAGGGGAAAACTTGAGTTGCTGGAGCCTCGATCCTGACTTTTACGGGAACTCCCATCCTCTGGCCTGCAGCCTCGCGGCTTGCTCTCCAGCCAGATGCTCGCAAAGTGGCTCCCAGCTGGGCTGTGGGCGGTTGTTTGAAAGCTCTTTGGCGTAGTCACCTGGCACCCGTTTACAGACTCTTGCCACCCTTTGCCTTCTTCAGTCACTAACACACAGGCCCCATCCGGATACCTCCAAATGGTTTGCGGGCTAAAAACCCCCAGTTGCTAAAGGGAGCATGCTTGCCAAACCCCAAAGTTATGCCTAGGAATCCCGAGATGTGAGAAACATGAGGGAAGGCAAACCCGACGCCTGAAACGCAGCTTCCCTCTGCTTGTCCAGCAGCCACTTCGTGCACTGCTCCCAGAGCCCAGCGAAGGAGCAGGCCCCGGTGATACAACCTCCGTCTCTGGCTCAGATTTTCTTAAAGCTGTAAATCTCCATAGAAGGCAACTGGCAAGGTTCCAAAGTCAGAGAGACTGTAGAGGAAGGCACGTTACTAAAATTAGAGGCAGCGCAGCGTAGTAATGAAAATCAGCCCCGCCAGGCCAAGTCCTCACTCCCCAGCCTGACCTGCGCTGTGACTGCAACAAGTCTCTCCACCTCTTTTCTTTGCTTCATCCTATATCTTGCGAGTAATGATGAGCATTCAATAAAATACAGATTTAAGGCCCCAAGTGCGGTTTCTGTGGGCACTAATAAATGGTAACACTATTGTTAGAGCAGAAATCGCTTCCTGGGAAAGTTGAGGAAGTATATTTCCTTTGGAAGGCATAACGATTTTGTTCTCTGCCTGTTGGAAGTATTATAATTAATAGTCCTTCAAATGCATATGTTGGGATATGCACTTGACATAGTAAATGTATGTTTAATGTATATATTTGTAGGTATCAGTTTGTATATATGTTTAATATATATGTTAAAGTGTACATGAGGGTGTGGGTTTGAAGCCCGTATCTTGAAAGCCACGTGGCAGTGCTGGTCTCCTATCTCCTCCCTGGGAAGTGGATGGTTTTCCCTGGTAGAGACAGCATGCCAGGCACCCCCGGCCTGTCTCTCCACTAGGTGGCGATCACAGCAAGAGGACACTCATAGTCACAGCAAAGCGAGTTATTTTTCAGTGTGGTTGGTGCTTTATGTCACTTTTTCCATGAGAGATACCAAAGGAATTTTTATGTTTGCGCCTCTCCCTCCAATATGAAAATCCAGCTAGCACCCACACGTGGCCAGCTCTGTCAGGGTCCCTGAAGCCCCTGCCTCCTGAGGAGTCTGACCTCTTCAGAAAGGAAGTTTATAGGAAGACTGCAGGGTGGTGGTTTTTTGGGGTTTTTTTTTTTTTTTGCTTTTTGTGACTCTGTTGTTTGCATTTCCTAAGAGTAATGTGATGGTTTTTTTCTTTGTTTTTCTTTCCCTCCTTGTTCTTGCATGCTTAGAAATGGAGGGTTTGTTTTTTTAATACCATTTTTAAAGTTATTATAGAAAGTTAGGAAATGTAAGTAATTCTAAAGATGAAAATTAAAGAGATTCCTAAGTTCACAAATCTAGAGGCAGTCACAGTAACATTTTGGTATTTTTATTTTTTTATCACTTGGTAGTTGTTGTTTTTTAATGTATATATAGCGTTTTAAAAACCGTAAAGATAGGGAAAGATCCATATCGCTTAGTTTACGTAGTTTTGTGTCCTGCTTTAATTTTTTTTGTCTTTATGTGATGTTTCCCTGTGTCATGAAATAGCTTCCAAAAGTAGGAGTTATTGTAATGGTTCTATCATAATGGCTCCATCATCATATTTTACTGATTTCTCCTTGTTGGATCTTTGGGTTGTTTCCACTATTTTGTTATTATAAATAACCTTAAATATCCTTGTACAGAAATCTCTGTGCAAATTCTGGGTATTTCCTCAGGGTAGCTTTTTGTAAGGGAATTTCTGGGTCGGAGGGTGGGAACTTTTTGAATATTGCCAAGTACTTCCCAGAAAAGGGAGACTGGTTCCTGCTTTAATCAGAGAGCTGTGGACGTGCCCTCTCCGGAGTGGGAGGTCTGAGGTCACTGCTCCGGTGCGAGGGCCCTGCTGCAGTCTCAGGAAAGGAAGCGGTGAGAGGGGAGCAGGTTTTCCTGAACTTGCCCTTCCCCTGTTGAGCTGCCGAGGCTTTGAATGTCTGGGGAAACTGCTTTGAAACTGGCCTCTGTCGGGTCTCTCCATTCTCTGAGGCCAGGGGCCCATGAACTCACCATCACCATCAGGGCTAGCATCCCGTAAGCAGCTCTGAGGCTGACATGTGACACTCACGGGGGTTTGTGTGATCTGTCCCCCAGGGCTCTGAATGGAATGCATCCAATCTGGAGGAACTGCAGGGCTCAGGGTGAGTCTGCTCCCCTTGTCTTCCTTCCCTTGTCCTTCCAGGCAGCATAGAAACCCTTGGCTCCGCCCCTGAGGTTGAGCCCTTGTGCTACCTGCCTGTAATCGCCTGCACCCAGGTGGCCATAGCTGATTTGCATAGCTAAACAGATGTGCTTCAGAATGCCACCTCCTGAATAATTCATGGCTTTAGATTTTCCTGGGGTTTGTGTAATGGTTTGTGTTCCTGAGAATAATCCTGAATCACACACAGTCCAGCGGTATAGACAGCCAGGATTCAAGTAGGGCCACGAGCCTCCTCCCACTGCACCATGGCACCACCGCCCCACTGCCCTGCAGAGCAGCTAGGGATCCTGGTGTGAACACCGCTGTCTGTTGGGCCAGTCAGCACTCTGATCCTTGAATCACTCCTGATTCTATCTGAGCTTATACTTTTGGATCTGATGGGATTCTTGCAGCTAAGTATTCAGTGTTGGGCAGAAACACATGGCTGTCTTAGTCTGAGAACTACCCAGCAGCAGAAATAAAAAAAATGTTTAAATCTAGACCTTCAAGAACAGATGTCCAGACATTTTTTTTAAAAAAACAACATAGCCACAAAATCACCATCCCGTGGGTCTGACATGATAGCATCCTTGAATTACTGCATTTAAAAATCAAGACTAAACAAATCTTAAAAGGTGTCTTTAGAACTGCTGGTTAAGATGTGTTCTTTCAACAGAAAGTATTCTTAAAATGTAGGGTAATACTGTCTATGCTGTCTGTTTCACTGAGAATAAGTAAATTATTTTAAAGGAATTTTTTTAAAGCACTTATAAGTATTTACTTAGGAAATTTATTTTAGGTATTTTCAAACTCTTGAAGTTATTTTGGTCTTCCAGCAATATAAGTATTTAGTTTAGAGAGCTACAAAACCTTTTATTTATTTATAACCTGCCTTGTTTCAAAAAAGATGTAAAGCAGTTCCCAAGAACATAAATAATGCACAGATATGTTCTGCTTTCTAACTATCTAAAAGTAGAGACTTTGTTTTTTCTTTTTTTTAATTTATTTATTGATTTTAGATGGAGAGGGAGAGAGAGAGATAGAAACATCAATCTGTTTCTGTATGAACCCTGACCGGGTATTGAACTGTCAACCTCTACGTATCAGTAGGATGCTCTAACCAACTGAGCTATCCAACCAGGGCTGTTTTTACTTAAAGCCTCTATATGCGCATACTAGTTGTGAATTTTGAAACTTTAAGAGAGTTTTACAACATATTTAAGTAACACGTGTCTGCTTTCCAGAATTAACATTGCTTAGCAATGCTTTGAATGCTTTTTCTTTTTATATTATTTTTATAAAGAAGTTTGTTTTTTTTATTATAAATATAATACGTTCTCATCATAGAGAGAACATTTATAAAATACTAAAAAAAGAATTACCATTAAGGAAAACAGAAGTCCTGCCACAAAAACTTATACACTTTATTAATGTATATTTGATTTTTTTCCCCAGTTCAGGTTTTTGTCACTTTGTTTTTTTTGTAGTTCCTCATTCTGATTCTCCAAATTTCTTTTTTCTTTTTTCTCATTGCAGTGTTGACTACATTTTAAATGTCACTAGAGAAATAGATAATTTTTTCCCTGGCTTGTTTGCGTATCATAACATCCGAGTCTATGATGAAGAGACAACAGACCTTCTCGCCCACTGGAACGAAGCGTACCATTTTATAAACAAAGCAAAGTAAGTGGGCGGAGAAGCCAAAGAAACTGCTCTGAGGAAGAAACTGGCAGATGCTGGGTGGGCAGAAGTTAATGGCAGTCCCAGACACGGACGTCTCCTGGCTTAGGGAGCCTTGGATGTCGATGGGCCTCTGATTTAAGACCACAGGACCCCTAGCAGCAAAGGGGCAAAGTTGTCCATGTGCTCATTCTCTCCCACCTATCATTGATTGTGACCTTTGATCCCAGTTTCATCATCAACACTGGTTCCAGTTAAGGCTCCAGTGCCACATGGACACTCTTGGGAGGCTCTGCCTATGAGGAGTCGCTGAGCCAAAGGAGAGAGAAGGCAGGGCCAGGTTATGCGTGGACTTAGATAGAGCGCCTTTGGGACTGCTTCCTCAGAGAGATCTACTCAGGCAGGTTGCCTTTTCCACCTGTCAGTGAGATTTTCCTGTTTGTGCAGAATGGGATAGACCATGAGCCTGTCATTGGTTTCACCTAACTTCTTGTCCTCACCTTATTCTCCTACAGAGCAACCCTGTCTTAATGCAGTCAGGAACAGAAAGAGATGACCCTTTGAGACCCCACCTTCTGCTTTGCACCCCTCCAGGTCAAAGCTACATACCCCGTCCTTACCAACATGTCCTCATAGTTTGTTTGCATTCCTACCGGATAGACTTCAGACCAGCAGTCCAAAAATAGAAAGAAAGAAAAGAAAAGGCAGTGAGATTTGGTGATGAAATTTAAGCCTGAGGTAGGGGAAATGAGTCTGCTTGCACCTGACAGGCTGCCTACTTTTAACGTAAACAGGCAGGCAGGTGGGCTCACGTCCTGCACGAGTAAAGCTTGCCAGATGCTGCCCTTTCCAGCCTGGTGTGCCCCCACACGCTGTAGCAGGCTGTACCTAGAGAAACACTGTGTACACCTGACTGTATTGGTTCAGTCAGTTCCCCGGGCCAGCACTGCCTCTTCACCACCAAGGGCCCCACCCTCCCCTGGCTTCTTTCTGTCTTGGCCAAGTTGGTGGTGCTGCCGCCCTTGCCCTTGCTCCTTGACCTTCCTGGCTCCCGAGGGTCTTGCGGCTTCCGGTTCTCTGACCCCATTTTTCTGTAGTAACCCATTCCCTGTCTCCATCTGCTTCAGCTGCTGAGCAGCTTTTGCAGATCTCTCTTTCCCTGCACATTCACTTCCCACAGAAGAGTCTTGGGTCTCCTAGCCTGTCCCCGCGATGTGGGAAGATCCCCACTTTGTCCCTGGAGGCAGCTGGACTTTGGAGCTCTCCCTGCAGAACTTGGCTAGGCAGGGACAGATTTGTCTCGATTTCCCATTGTGTGCTAATTGATTTTGCAGTGAAGTTATTTCCTTTAGAGGGTGTGTGGACATATGCTGCGTAAACATCAGGACTAGGGGGATTTGGGCAATGACATAAAACTGTCCGTTGTGTAAAACCCAAGAGAACAAAGTTAAGCCTTTTAAAAACTCTCTTCCCCACCGCTCCCACCCCCCACCCTACCCCCAGGAGGAACCATTCCAAGTGCCTGGTACATTGCAAAATGGGTGTCAGTCGATCCGCTTCCACAGTCATAGCCTATGCGATGAAGGAATTTGGCTGGCCCCTGGAAAAGGCGTACAACTACGTGAAGCAAAAGCGCAGTATTACGCGGCCCAATGCAGGCTTTATGAGACAGCTGTCTGAGTATGAAGGCATCTTGGACGCGAGGTGGGTGACTGTCTGCTGGGGATTGGCAGGACTGCACTCGCGGAGCCGCCGTCTGCACCGAGCATTGGCTTCCACAGCCAAAACCCTGACGGCTCGGGGGAGGGGGGTGGTTTGAGAAAAACAGCTATTGTTTGGCGTTTGATTAGTGGTTTCCAGGAGGGTTCTGTTCTGATTGTATTGGCACACATGGCTATTTTGCTGTGGGAGGGAACGGTGCCTAACTTCTAATCCAAGGCACGACTTCGTGTGCGGCACGGGCATGTGGATGCCCTGTTTCCTGAGCATCTGCTCTGGGCTGAGCGCCGTGCCAGGCTGTGCCGCAGGGCAATTCCAGGGACTGCAGAGGCAGACCAGGTCCCCCCACTGACGAGCTGGGCAACTTAGAACAAGCTCCTCAGTCTCCCCCAGCCTTGGCTTTCTCTTTCTGAGTTGGGACTCTACTCAGCTGGTAGGGTTGCTCTGAGATACACGTGACTACCATGTAGGTTTCCCTTTAAGAGGCTTTGCTAGACTAAGCTCACAGTAAATAACAATGTAGTTTTTCTGTAAATTTCTAACCTCTACCTGAAAAAGGTTTGCAAAGTACAAGTTTCCCCCCATTTAAGGGGGAATAAGGAACTGACACTGGAGGTTAACTTGTCCCACATCAGACACTAGTCAATGGCAGCGGGGAGCACATGGCCAGGTCTGTTGGCCTCTAAGGCAGGGGGGTCCTCCATGGCTAGGTCTTGGCCTTATGACCATGTTTGGGGAAGCAGGAGTGCTGAGGGTCCAGAGGACAGTGCCAGACATCTCCACTGTCTATCAGAGAGTAGCTGGACAGATCCCCAGGTAGGGCCGAGAAGTGTGCAGCCCTGAGCCCTTCAGTCACTCCCTCGCATCTGTGCCCGAATGGCTGGCTGGCTGTTTCCAGGCTGGGTTTGCAGCTGCGCGGTATTGACTTTGAATTGCAGCCCCATCTGAGGGCCCCCTTGGCCTTGCCCAGACCATGCACAGGAAGCAAACAGTCTTGAAAGATCCTGACACTCTCTTGCATTGAATGACAGCAACAGATCCTTAACTGACACTTAGTTCTCCCTCACCTTAACCCTCCAGCCCCATGATGTCGGTATTGCTCTAAGGCTCATGGAGGTGACTTCCTTACCTCATTTCCCTGTAAGCCTTTCTCGTTTCTTCTTACCTTTACATTTTAAAAATGAATTGCAAAAGTAATACCATAGTATTAGAAGACATGTTTTCACAACTGACCTGAAATCTCTCTGACCTAAATAAATATTTAATTTTCTGGACTCTTCCTAACTGCTTATGTGTATTATGTGCTTACTTGCTATATTATTATAAATATGTATGTATATAAATATTTACATTGACAGATGGAGAAGTTGAGAGATGGAACATTAAGTGGCATGACCAGATGAAATGGGACACTAGGCTCACAATAGCATTTTAGGACCTCACATATCTAGCACATTTTCATCATGTGACAGAAAGTCGTTTAAGGCTTCTCATGAGGACCACGATGATTTGGGGTCCTAGTGCTATGTATCTCATTTTTTCATTTCTGGGAGACAAGTGAATAGAGAGGCTTTACCTCATTGAGCCCTTGGCATCCCCCTGAGCCTGGCTGTCCCTTGCTGGCTCACCCCTACCCCTCTTCCTGGGAACCTCTGGGCACCAACCTCTGTGACCCTGCTCTGCCCTTCCTCCCCCAGCAAACAGAGGCACAACAAGCTGTGGCGCCAGCAGACGGAGCGCTGCCTCCAGCAGCCTGTGGATGACCTCGAGGGGTCTGGGGACTTCTTGCCAGAGACCCTGGTTGACACCCCAGAAGCCCGGCTGCCCTGCTTGGACGATGCTGCCCCGTCTGGGTTCCCAGGCAGCAGGGTCCCAGGAGGAGGAGGTCCCTCTCTCTCCTGCTGTTTCCGGCGGCTCTCAGACCCCCTCCTGCCTTCCCCCAGCGATGAAACTGAAACCAGCAGTTTGGTCCAGCTGGAGGATCTGGAGAAGGATGCTCTGTTGGAGGAAGCAGCTCGGCCAGCAGAGGTGCACAAGCCAGCCAGACCTCCCCAAGAAGGCCCTGGACTCTGTGAGAAGGAAGTGAAGAAGAAACCAGAGTTTGGGAGCCTGAAAACCCAGAGTGGCCCTTTGTCACAGGTGGAGGAGATGGAAAGGGAGGAGACTCCAGGAGGAGGGAAGTGGGGGAGGTCCCCAACCCAGCTTGATAAAAACCTGCTCAACTGGGAAAACCTAAATAATAACAACAGCAAGAGGAGCTGTCCGGATGACTTTGAGGTAGGTGTGGGACCAGCATATGGGGGCAGTCACTTTGCCCTGCCCCACAGAGCAGCCCCCTGCCAGCCCCTCTGCGCTGCTTTCTGCCACACTCCAGCGACCCATGGGTTAGCTTCAGAGAGTGACTCTGCAAGCTGATTGGGAATTTGGACATATGGGATCGGGGACCTACAGGGCTCTTCATCCTGCATACCTCATCCACATCTTGGGCAGGACTTTCAGCTCTTTCTTTGTCCTCATGTTAAATGTAAAATGTACACCTTATCACCTACCTTCAGCATTTCTCAATGTGCAGCTATTAGTTGATCACACTCCTCCCACCTGTATTCTCTCACACCCTGGTTTTGAAACATATCACAGATACATTGTTTCATTTACAAACGTTTCAGCTATGTCATAACCACAATACCATTGCCACCTCTTAAGAAATTGATAGTAATTTCTCAGTATCATCAAATATCTGGATTTGAACTCAGATTCTGGTGCTAAGCTCCATTACCCTCTTGTAGCTGTCACATTCCGTGGGTTATCTACAACAAGGTGTTTGCTTCAGCCATGCATGAACTCAGAAAACCATGAATCATCAGCCTTTTCCCTCCTCCTTAGTGGCCCCATCTTACACCCTGTTTTATTTTTCATTCATCAGTTGTTTTGAGCGGAGGCCGGTTTTGTGGAGGGGTGTGCTGTGGCAGCAGGTCTCAGGTTCTGCCCTCGCTCTGTGCTGGCTCACCGCAGCCTGGGCCGCAGGGCCTTGTGTCCTGTGGCTTCACTGCCTGTGTCCCAGGACACTGTGACTTCCATGTGAGAGGGCATGTGGCAAGCTGGCGAACATGTTCCTGACGTACAGAGGGTCTGTTGTTACCATGTTACGGTGCAAACCAGACTGGGAAGTTATGTTTGCCAACCTCTAAATCATAAAATGTATTCCACACCTAGTGTTAATAACTCTTAAGTTTCCCTGGTCACTCACCCTTAACTCAAAGAGAAAATAGCATAAAGATAAATGATATGCAACCTCTTAGTCCAGGATCGTGGTGCCTAGATTAGTCCAAAATGCATAGTTGTGAATTGTAGAGGGCTGAACTCAGAGAAAGAAGCTTGGATAAGAGGGCAAATGAAGGACACCAGTCCTCCTTTAGTGGCTGGAACTTGATCAAATGGGTGATACTATTTAGGGTGTAGAACCTGGAGACAAGCATTCATTCATTTGTTCAACTCATGTTTATGAACAATGGCACCTGGCTGGTGAGGGGCACCGCTGTGAGTAAGACACAAGCTCAGTGCGTGTAGTCTTACGACGAATGGCTAACATGTGAGGATGTAACAAAACAAGTGCAGGTGGTTTTCTGTGTGAGGGGGGAATGAGAAGGCGCCAGCCATGCAAAGGGCCAGGAGGACAGTCTTTGGGCACAGGGAGCGGCAGGTGCCAAGGTGTGCCCTGAGGGCAGAGGGCTTGGCATGACTGGGGGCAGTGATCTGAGGTGTGTGTGGACAGGTGCCCAGATCACGCAAGGTCTCTGTGCAGGATGGCAGGGCTCTGTACATTGTTCCAGGGGCACTAGGAAGCCCTGGGCGGACTTGACGCAGGGAGGTGCTGAGGCGCCCCTGGCTGTGGTCTGCAGCCAGGCTGGTGGGGCGAGAGCGGCAGCAAAGCCTGAGGTGGTACTGGTGGCTCGGGGGCTGGGGCGGGGGAGGAAGGCACAGCTTGGAGGTGTCTGGAGGCAGAGCCCCGCTGCCTAGGTGCTGAGGCTTCTGGGAAGCCTTAACTCTGCGGAGACTGAGCTCATCCCTCTCTGTGCTGGCACTTTTCACAGGGTTTTCTGGTCCGTTTCCAGCTGTGGGCAGGTGGTGCTCTGTGGTCAGGGACTGTGTCTTGTTCACAGCCCCTGTGCCCCATGCAAGTCCTGGCATGGGATAGGCGCTCCCTCAATATGAGCTGAACGAATGACTTCTCTAGTGCCCACAGACTCTGAAAAGTACTCTCAATCTCCCATCATGGTAGATTACCATGTCCTAAAAGTTCAGGGAGAAATGAACAGGTAGGCACTTTGGTTAGAGCTTCAGAAAAATCCCTAGGTCAAGAGTTCAGGCCTTGCCCTGCGGGTGACCAGGTCTTACTGGTTGACCTGGAAGCCAGCCAGCCCCAGGAATCCTGACTTAGGTAGGATTCTGCAGAGACCCAGCCTCCTTCCGCCCCCACCACGCACTCCTTTGCAGCCTCGGGAATCACAGCAGTTTCCATTTGACTCCTCTGGTATTGGACCTGCCATGACTTCTTACTTGGGGGACCCCAGTCTGCCAGACAGAATGGTATTAACCTCTGACAGGGCCAGGGGGCCCGCAGGCTTCGCTGGGCAGGGGAATTCTACAACTTCCGCCCTTTGCCAGGAAGGCTTCATTTAAGACCAGCTTAGGAATCTCACAGCTAAACAGCTTGCAAGGGGAGGGTTGGTTTCCCCTGCTTCCACTTTTGCTGTTCTCGACTCCATCTCTGCCCAGAAGAGCAGCCTGGGTGTGTGTTGACGGCCTCAGGAGGGAGGTGAACAGGGTTGTAGAGACACATGGATAAGTTCACTTACCCCCCCCCCCCAATCCCCAATGACCAGAGGCAAGTGGTTTTCCACAGGAAACACTGTCCGCATACTTTCTGTTGGTATATGAAAGCCGCCTCCGCCTGGCTCTCTCATCAGGGCTGTGGGCACCTATGCTTCAGTCTGCATTACAGTCTTTCCAAAACCGTCTTTACCCTTTGCCAGCCTCTGCTCAGAGCACAGCGAGACGATCAGACGATCGATTGTTCTTTGGAGCCATGCGGTGTTTGTGCTAGAAGGAAAATGATTCCCGAAATGCAGAGTCTTTCTGAAAGGGAAAGAAAGGGAGGGGGCCCTACTGTGCCAGAAACTTTCCATTAATCCTCGCAGTGCTGTGAGGTCACAGTTACCATTTCCAAGATGAGGCCAAGGCTCAGAAAAGGATCGTTTGGTGCAGGTGGCAGAGGCAGGTGTGAGGAGGAAGGCCCAGGCGGCCCTGCCTGTCATGTGGCGGGAGGTGTGCCCAGGACTGTGGCCATGAGCTTCTGGAAAGCTTGGTTCAGCATCTCTAGCCTATACCAGTCATGGCCAAGTGGGCTCTGAAAGGTCCCTGTTCGCACACTCAGGGCAGCGAGAGCGCTGCCTCTCCAGTGCCTGCCCCTTCTGCCCCCCCTGCCCCCCCTATGTTGTGAGGTCTTTGGCTCGTATTGTACTCTCATGATGTTCTTGTCTCCTTCCAGCATGATGCTATATTTGGGATCCTTAACAAAGTGAAGCCTTCCTACAAATCCTGTGCTGACTGCATGTACCCTACAGCCAGAGGGGCTACTGAGGCCTTTGGGGAGCAACGCGAGAACCCTGGTGCTTCTGCCATCTGCACCCAGCCCACCTTCCTGCCCCACCTCACACCCTCCCCGGTGGCCCAAGTATCCATTAGGTCCCGAGCTCTGGAGAAGCTGGCCTCTGGCCCAACCGAAACGCCCCCATTCCCACCACCAGCAGGCCCAGGGAGGTTGGACAGCGGTGGATCTGGGGCTGAGGCTGCCCCAGAACTACCAGCTAGTCTTTTGGAACCTTCCAGAGAGACCCAAAAAGTCCTGCCAAAGTCCCCCCTTTTGAAGAATGCTCACTGTGATAAGAACCCTACCAGCATGGAAGTAGTGAAGGAAGAGTTGCCACCCAAGAAAGACGGGAAGCCGGCCAAGGACCTGCGGCTTCTGTTCAGCAAAGAAGCCGAGAAACCGACGGCACACAGCTACCTGATGCAGCACCAGGAGTCCATCATTCAGCTGCAGAAGGCAGGCTTGGTCCGCAAGCACACCAAAGAGCTAGAGAGGTTAAAGGGCACACCCACAGACCCAGCATCTCCCTTCAGGGACGGCGCCATCAGCAGGCTGGAGGCCAGCATACCCGAGGAGAACCAGGACCTGGCTCTGCCCAGCCAAACTGGGAGTGACGAGAAGTCAGAGGCCACCCCCGTCCTATTGGAAGGAACCTCGCTGAAAAGCCCTACTCCCTTCCTCTGCCGCCTGGATCACACCAGTCATTTCTCAAAAGACTTTCTGAAGACCATCTGCTACACCCCCACTTCCTCTTCCATGAGTTCCAACCTGACCCGGAGCTCCAGCAGCGACAGCATCCACAGTGTCCGCGGGAAGCCAGGCCTGGTGAAGCAGCGGACACAGGAGATAGAGACGCGGCTTCGGCTGGCGGGCCTCACCGTCTCGTCCCCACTCAAGCGTTCACACTCTCTTGCCAAGCTCGGAAGTCTCAACTTCTCGACAGAAGACCTGACCAGTGAGGCTGATGTTTCCACCATTGCAGACTCCCAGGATGCCAAGCTGAGCGAGGCTTCCTTCTTGCATGAGCCCCAGGAAACCCCCAGGGACCCAGCCGCCACCTCTAAACCATCAGGGAAATCTGCCCCAGGAAACTTGAAAAGCCCCTCATGGCTGAACAAAAGCTGACCCACCTTTAGCTGATCACAGGACCCCTCCTTTAATTTCACTGTGGATTTTGGTCAGACCCTCACGTCTTGATTTCCCTTCAATAATGGCGTTCTAACTCTCCCCAGCTCTTGCCAGAGAGAAGAAAGGACACAGCCCAGGAAGAAAGGGGAGTGTTAATTGTGCGGCTGGAAGAATCAGAAGCCATTGGCTAACAGGCTCTGAGCCCAAGTCATGTATTTTAATGAAGAATCCTATCTTAAGAAGACCATATGCAGATATGCACATACTTCGTTTGCAACATGCAGAAGAACAGCTGTGGTGATGGCATTGTCACCACAGTGCACGTTCCTAGCTCATTCAGGCCCTCGTGAGAAAAGTCTTGGATGGCAGTATTAGTCCTACCTCTCTCTGTCCTTGCTGTGCTTCTTATTTTGAAAATACAGTGATGACCAAGGCTCATTCCAGGGAAAAATGCTGTGTCAGAAAAAGGTTTTCCAAAATGAATTTCTGTTGTTGTTTGCGACCCCCAAAAGTGTTAGGATTTCTAAGTCGACTAATCCAAGCACTATTAGGTAAAGACATACAAAGGAGTCAATTGCTGTCGTTGAACCAACTCTGTGGTGCATGGAGATCGTCTGTACAGTTGGCTTCCCTGTCTGGTGTGTTGTTAACACCTGAGTGATGTCTGTCTGACCCACACTGGGGTCTCGTTTGGGGGGGAGGGAATGTGTGTGATGTCCTCAGTTGTTGGTTATGGTGGATTTTAAATTGCCCTTTACTGGGAACAAGAACCCATGAAACGTTGAGTCTCTGCTGTTGAGCGCAGTTGTTGTGAAGAGGTTTTCAAGGTATCTGGTAGGCACAGCGGACCAGCCAGCCAGGAGCCCTGGCACTCAGGTCCATTCGATCACATCTACTCATATCGGAGAGGAAAAGGCACACCCAGCAGTGAGAAGCAGTCAGTTCCTCTCTAAGAGCAACTCAGCAGCAGCTTCTTGGAAAGATGTTTACACTCACCCCTTCCTACGCAAGGAACACTGCTGCCTGCTTCTCTCTGGCTGTCCCTAGTGGCAAGGATGGGGCGCAGCGGGGTCTGCGGTCCCACACTGGGTCTAGGAGTAGCCCAGTTAGAATCAGGTGAGCTCAGTGCATCATGCCACAGGCGGCTCTGGGCTTGGGTGGAGGGTCATCTGGTGTCGGTCAGCAAGACGGGGTGTTAAAATCATTTAAGAGAGAATGGACTTGATTAGAAAGTTTTGATTCAGAGATCAGCAAACTAGTATATGGTCCCATGAGCTAAGAATGTTTTTTACATTTTTCAGGGGTTGTAAAAAAGATAAACTAATAAGCATCAAAGACCATGTAGCCTGCAGAGCCTAAGATATTTATTATCAGGCCCCATATAGAAGAAGTCCACTGACCCCTGGTTTTGTTGGACAATACAGGGCTGCCCAGGGCCCTCTAGAAAGAAACTGGGCAAATGTGAAGCCTTCCCTGCCTCTTGACCCTTCAGTCCAAATTCATCTCCTGCCCCAGACCTTGCTGGCTCTCCTCCAGGGCGCCTCCTGCTGGGTGGGGTGGCAGTGTTGCTGGTGGGACACTGTGGCTGAAGCCTACCCACAGCTAACAGCTTGCCCTCAGCGGGTCAGCCAGATTCTGAGAGTGGGTGAGGGAGTTGCCATCTTACATTGGTCTGAACGGGACCCCCGACGCTAGACCATTCTAGAGTGCACCCAGGCGGGGTCTTCATATTGAACAAGGCTAGTTCATATTTCAAATAGTACGAGAGTTTTTTGCAAAAACCCTCTCTCCAGCAACTTTTTCTTCCTGACTTTATCCTTTTAATTTTTTTAAGTACGTGTTCTTTGACTTTATAGGAATTCTTCTCACCACTATTAATTGAAATCACCTTTAAAGGTGATGATTCACTTCTCCTGAAAACCCTGTTATATTTTTCTCCCTCCCTTTCTGCCAACAAAAGCGTATTCTTAAAGGAAAAAAAAATCAGGTTCAGTATGTTTTGCCAAATTAAATTTCATGTGGTGGGTCAATTTTTGTGTCAAAATAATCCTTTAGATTTGGTGATGACAGGCTTATGTTTTCTCAGACCATGCAGGAGAGTGATAGATTTGTTGAAAACTTTACTTTTGAAAGCCATCATTTTTCTTACCCAGTTAAAGGTTGGGAGGATGATGACAAATCTGAGTGGGTCCTTGGCTTTTGTCAGGAGCATCTATGAGTTTTCAGAAGCATAATCCCTATATTAACATTGAAAGAGACCAGGGCCCAGGGCCCCATCACCAGAGCAAAATAACGCATTCTTAACTTGGTGGATAGACCTGGAAAAAAGGACAAAGATTTTTCTGCCAGACCCAGATCAGATGCGTGTTAACATATGGCAGATTGCTGTTTGAAATATACTGACAAGAGCATTCTGCCAGGCTCAGGGCACCTTGCAAAGGCAGGTTCATAATGTTCTCTGAAAAGCAGCTTTGCTTCGTAAGAGATGCCATATCCTGACCAATGTCCTGTTTGTAATCTTCCCTGGTAGGGAAAATTCCTAAGGTGAGAAGCAGAGGTGTATGCCCTGGAGGTCATTGTTATTGGTGATTGCCATCTCATGGAATGCCATTGTCAAATTAGGAGAGAGCAGCTTTCTAGATCAGCTTGATACCGTGTGTTCCACTGCATTTCCTCTTCCACCTCACCTTCCCCTCGCTTTTATTCACATGGCATACCAGCAGTCAGACTGCACTAGACCTGCATGTTGCATTGACATGGGGAGTTCATCTTGTCAAGTTTTGTTAAGTGGGGAACTGGTCCTGGAGCGAGGAGAAACCATGTGCCCTCTGGTCATGCTTTGCCAATGTCAGTTTCCATTTCTTTGTCTCGAAGCCCTGTCTGCTGTTGCATGAGCTCCTTAAGCACTAGGTTCTTACTCTTGGAATTCCATGCCTACTGGTCTCAGTGCAAGGACCCATGCTGACCTCTGAGCTGGTGACAGCTCTCTGTCAGGTAGTAGTGCCCTGTCCATCTGGTATGAAGGTCACTGACCAGGTACTCAGATGGCTTTCTCAGTCCCACCCCTTTCAGCTCCATCCCACCCTCTCCAGCTGAAAAGCATTCCAGCCCATTCTAAAGCCCTACCCCTTATGAATAAGGCCAGAGGATGCCACTGGATGGAGCCAAGTTTGCAGTAGAATTAACACATTAACTTCAGGACAACCCTGTATTTTGGCATTCTTGTCTCTCCACATAGGCCTAATTCTAGAAGGTTGACGAATTCCTCCTGCTTCGCTGTGGCCGTTTCTCTCCGTTGGGAACAAACGCGACATCATTTAGTCAAGATTTATAATTAACCTCCCCCAAGGTGTCCAAAGAGTGACTTGTTCCCTGTTGATCAGAAATGCTTGTTGCCAGAATGCATATCACCCAGCCCTACTCTGGCTTACCACCTGGCAGGGCTGCCCCAGGCACACACAACTTGGTGAGGACAACCATGTCACCTCTGGCTGGAGAGCCAAGCAGGCTGAGAAAACTGACATCTGGCCAGCATAGTGCAGGGTCACCTGCGCTGGTCCCACCCTGCAGGTTCTTCCCGATGCTGCATGCCAAATGAAGGGGGTTGATTGACCCCCATGTTCAGCTACTTGGTCTTTTTACTGTCTGCTCTGCAACTGAATACCTGTGTGTTTGCGTTCACTCTGCATTTGAATATATATATAACTTGAAACATGTCATCATGTGCATCACTTCTCATTCACACATGCGCTGTCAGCAAACTGTGAAGTGGGTCACCTGGAATGGTCTGGAGTAACGCTGTCTAGTGCTACCCTCGGGAGACCTGGACGCGACTGCCTTGTTTTGCTCTTGGAGGAGATGCTGAGGCTGGCTTCATCAGCCTCTTAAACGGGAGTCCTTATAACCAGACCACCAGTCCTCTGCTGTCTTTTCTGTCAGCCGTGCCACACGAGAAGGTGGCTGCTTCCCCCTCCTTTCTGACACTGTAATTATTGTTTTACAATTGAGTGCCTTAATAATAGTTTACAAATACTGTGTATTTATGGGAAACTGTTAAGCTCTCACCTTCTGTGATTGGATACTTTGCCTTGTCCATGGTGGCTGGCGTTGGGGCTGGAGCTTGACCTGTCTCATCCTTGTGCTCATCTGCTGTGCAGTCCTGTGCACGCACCCACGACTGTCTGAGGAGCATGGCTAGAATCGGCTCTGGTGGTCCCTGCAGGCAAGGCAGGCATGGCTCGCCGCTGATGTGCTGGCCTGCTGGGGGTGGTGCAGTGCAAGCCCCTCTGGGCTGCAGCCCAGCCCTTCCCCCTCCTTCCATCACACACTTGTATCCTTTAATAGAGATTTTTAAGACCACCTAAGCCACCCTGTCTTCTTATCTGTTGGTGTCCTGAGCTCTTTCCAACAAAATGCAGGTACAGAACCCCCATCCCCACAAACAGGAGCTCCACAAGATGGGTTGCCCTTTGGTTTTTAAAAGCTGCCAGTGGGTTCCAGTGTGTTGAGTAATTATATCAATTATTTTTTTATTGTTTTTTTTCTTGGTTTTTATAGTATATATTTAAAAGGCAGTATCTTTTGTACTGTGAATTTGCAGTAGAAGATGCATAATGCACTTTTTTTTTTTACTTCTGTTGGTGTGTACTGTATATAGTCTGTGTGCTTCTTGTGATGAAAATAAACTTTTTCTTTATAAATGCCTGATGACCTATGAGCTTGTGCAAAAGAAAACTGCCTCTTCAACCCCTGCCAAGATAGTGGATGCATCTTCATCACCATGAGGGCCAGTCTTTACAGAGCACGGACTGTGTGCTGGGCCCTGTGCTAAAATCCTGGACAATTTAGATCTAAGAAAGACCCAAGGGAAGAGATAGCTCCTCCAGAAATTGTCTTTTCCCTTGATTTTGCCAGTGCGGAAGAGCAGGCCCACTTGTGAGTAGCCATTTGTAAACCAAAAAATCTGTCCCCAGCAGAGGGGGACTTGGGTTCGGGCGATGTCTCTTCCCACACAAGCAGAAAATGTGAGGCTAGAGGTGTGCTGCAGGGAAGCAGCTAAGCTACAGACACCGCACTTCACAGGAGAGGGGACTGGAGGTGATGCTGCACATGTCCAGGGCAGGACTCCTGGGGCGTCCCAGTCCCTGAACACGGCAAAGACTTGTGAATCCACTGCAGGCAGGACCTTTTGGTGGCTCTCCTTCCATGGCATAGTCGATGCAAACCTGGGTGGCTGGCATTTAAAACCCCGCCTCCTTGGAGTTCTTTGCTTCTAGCCATGCACTGGGGTGGGGGTGGGGGGACGCATGGGGACTCATGTTCACGCTTAACTGCCTTTTTCTGGCTGCCATACGTGTCTACTCACGTTCCAATGGGCGAGGCCTGTGACATGGGCCCACCCCAACTGTGGAGGCGCTGAGAGATAAAAGGTGCCCTAGTGAGCGCTGATTGTCCACCACAAGCACCTTGGAGTGACCACTAAATTCCAGGGCCTGTGGATCCAGAAAATACTTCATCTAGGCTCGCTTACCTCTTTTTACCTGGACTCCGAGGAGATTGATGGATAAACAGGAATGCAAGTTTATTACTTTACAACAAGAATTACAGCCGTGGAGCAGGCCAGATTACTCTTAACTTGCCAATTAGCATGTTGAGTCCCTCTGGATAGAGTAGTCAAATTATGGTTAGGAATTGCTTACAGAGTAGGAGAGCAAAGCAGTCAATTGTGGAATGGTTAGTGTTGTTGCGCTGTAGAGCAGCCTTTCCTGTAAGACGTTTTCAAAATAGCCTCCGAGGGCCATGGTTCAGGACGCTTTCCCTTGGCAAGGCTGGGCACACCTAGTGAATTCTCTTCAGGCTCCAAACATGAATCAGAGTCCGGGGATGGGCCTACTGTGTTTCTGATGGGTTCCCTGGGAATTCTGATGGCGGAGTTTTAGAAGCCATTGAAATAAATATGTGATGCAATCCAGCAGGCTTCCACTTTGCAAGTTACAATCACATTCCACACATGCTTTCTGGAAACCACACCCACATCACCCTAACAGAAGGTGGGTGTTCTCAAAACCTGTCAGATCCTCACTTGGCCCTAGCAGAATGCTCCTAGAACTGGCTGTTCTTACTGATTCCATTAGCAGAGTAGCAATCCTGAGGTTGCAAGTGATCCCCGATCACACGTCCAGTGGGGGTGGTTTTGCAGGGAGTGCATGCCTACTTGTGTTGACGCCTGGGAAAGCCTCTCTTGGTAAGATGCTTGGAAGAGGCTCCAGCAGGCAGAGCTTGGAGGATGGCTGCATTTTAGGAGGATTTACTCCATGATGGGAAAGCCCTTTCCGAAGGAGATGTCTACCAAGTGTACAAGATGAGGCCTGCCCAGAAAACACCACCCAGTTGTGCACCCTAACACAAGGGAGAATGCACTTCTGCACCTTCTATGTGCCCAACACTTAACATTAATTCCTTTAGGCCCTGGCTGGATGGCTCAATGGATAAAGCATCATCCTAGTGCACCGAGGCTGCAAGTTCAATCCCCGGTCAGGGCACATACAAGAAGTAACCAGTGGCCCTGGCCGGTTGGCTCAGCGGTAGAGCATCGGCCTGGCGTGCAGGGGACCTGGGTTCGATTCCCGGCCAGGGCACACAGGAGAAGCGCCCATTTGCTTCTCCACCCCCCCTTCCTCTCTGTCTCTCTCTTCCCCTCCTGCAGCCAAGGCTTCATTGGAGCAAAGATGGCCCGGGCGCTGGGGATGGCCCCTTGGCCTCTGCCCCAGGCGCTAGAGTGGCTCTGGTCACTGCAGAGCGACGCCCCCTGGTGGGCAGAGCGTCGCCCCTGGTGGGCGTGCCGGGTGGATCCCGGTCGGGCGCATGCGGGAGTCTGTCTGACTGTCTCTCCCCATTTCCAGCTTCAGAAAAAAAATAAAAAAATAAAAGAAGTAACCAGTGATTGCATAAGCAACAAGTCAATGCCTCTTGCTCTCAAATCAATGGGGGAAAATGTTGGCATGGGCATCAGCAGCCTCCCACAGCATAAAAGAGGATGTGTGTGTGTGGGGGGGACGACAGGAATCTGACATTAAGAGAGAAATTCTTCTGTAAGCTGTTTGTTGGAGGTGGGGAGCTCCCTCTGGTTTGTAAATTGGATATCAAACAGGTTGGTGGTGATGCCTACCTGCCCCATGGGGCCAATAATTTGAGAATTGACTGATAATGCATGCAGACTCCCTTCTGCCTGGCACACTGTACTTGCTGAATCAGTGGTGGCTGCCACTGTTGGTACTGGCAGGAAGGATAGATGGGAGGGAGGCGGGAGGTATGTAGCCTGCACTGAGCATCTTTCACGTATGTTATGGAGTTGATCCTCACAACAGATGTGACCTTGTTTTACAAAAACATGGACGCTTAGAGATTAGGTAACATGGGTCAGGACCAGACAGCCAGGAAAGGTCAGAAACCCAGGGTGTCTCCAGATTCATCCACTTTCTACCTCATTGTCTTTTCCCCAAAGAAAATAGCCCTCAATGTAGTTAGTGCAGTAATTAGCATGTAGCAGGTGCTTAATAAATATTTGATGAAAGTGAATGAGTGAGTTGAGTGAATGAATGAAATATGCTGTGAAAATGAGTCCCAGTTTTATTTACCAAGCTTGGAAAGTTTGGGAACACCCATGACTGCCTAAACTAAGTTTCTCCAGGGCAGGGGCTATGGTGCAGTCACCCCCAGGACCCCTGCAAGGGTTCTTGGCATGTTGAACTGAATCCCAGGTCAACACCAGGAATTTGCTATGAATCAAAGAATCCTGAGTTACTTAGAATCCAAAAGAATCTGAAAGATCATCCAAGCCCAGTCCCTTGATAACATTCATTCATTCCAGCATCCCCCACCCCCACTCATGATGCCCCTGCCTTGTGCCAGGCTCTGGGGACGAAGTGGAGGCATCTGTTTCATCCCTGAGGCCCTGACGGAAAGCCCTTCTGTAAAAGACAAGACTCCACGCTTACTTACAAGACCCTGCAATTGGGCTAGTACTCTGCTATACCTGTCTCAATAGTTCTAATAATTCTAATTCTTTAACAAGGACCAAGTCTTTTCATTTTTCACTGGGCCCTACAAATTCTGTGGCTGGTCCCTGCAGTATCACCAGACTTGTCAAGGGCTTTGGAGTAAGACAGCCTTGGGTCTTGCTCCTTAACTCACCTACTCGGTGACCTGGAACAAGTGACTTAAACTCTCTGTGCCTCAGTTTCCTTATTTAAAAAACAAGAATAACCTCAGAGTGGTGGTATAAATATTAGCACCGTGTAAATTAGCACAAAGTAAATAGCCTTGAAATTATGTATTATTTACTTATAAAGTACTTAGCACAGGTCCTGGCCCAGAGTAATCCCTTGGTGAGCAGTCAGTGTAATAGTGGAGAAGACGAAGTTCACCACCCACAGACCAGCCGTGCAGCCTGCCAGCCTTTCTTCCCACCCTGCTCCCTTAGAATTACTGAAGGACAGAGAGGAGTAAACACAAGCTCTCTGGACTAGGAGAACTCATCTGGGATGTTCATGTGCGTCCACCCTGGAGGATGCTGGCTCTGCCTCTCTTTCATATAAACACCATTTATATGAAATGGTCCCCAACCTGGACCCTAGCAGTTCTTCTACCCAACAAGCCTTTGGAGAGGGGAATGCGAGGGCAGCCCGGGAGCGTGGGCTTGTCCCTGCTGCGATCCAGAGGTACATCCTGTTCTGGCGTTGCCATGGCACAGCCAAACATCTGCCACAACAGATGGCTGGGGCTGGCGGCTGGCAGTGGGGCCACGGACGGGTGAGGACCTGGGCAGGCATGGGAGAAGGGTGGAAGGGACACAAGACCCAACAAGACTTGAGCCTGGGAATGAACCCCCCCCTACAGAACATGCACACGCAGACACACAAACATACTCAGACACGCAAACATACATACATGGCGCACACATGCACACATGCAAACTGGCCTTCCAGGACAGGCAGACTTCCATAAAGAAGAGTTCCTAATTCTCTCCTTTCTTCCTGAAGGTCCTGGGAGAGGATCCCAAATGTGCAGCCCTGGCAGGATTGGGCCCTCCTGCATTCTCATCCTGGTCCTGCTCACAGCCAGGCTCCCAGAACTGCCCGAGGCTCCATCCCACTCTCAAGATGGAATTCCCTTTCCTTGTTGTAATTGTTCTTCCTGATGATAAAGTAAAACACAGTCATTGTAACAAAATCACATGATCCAGAGGAGTGACAAGAGCTGTATTCGTGTATGAGCCAGCCACTGTGCCTCAGACCTCTCATTCAAAATATGTTTGCACAGCCCTGGCCGATAACTCAGTTGGTTAGAGCATCGTTCTGATATGCCAAGGTTGTAGGTTCGATCCCCGGTCAGGACACATACAAGAATCAACCAGTGAATGCATAAATGCATGAAACAACAAATCAGTGCTTCTTTATCTCTCCCTCTCTCTAAAATCGACTTTTTTTTTTTTCAGAGACAGAGTCAGAGAGAGGGATAGACAGGGACGGACAGACAGGAACAGAGAGATGAGAAGTATCAATCATTAGTTTTTCGTTGTGCGTTGTGACACCTTAGTTGTTCATTGATTGCTTTCTCATATGTGCCTTGACCGCAGGCCTTCAGCAGATTGTGTAACCACTTGCTTGAGCCAGCGACCTTGGGCTCAAGCTTGTGAGCTTTTGCTCAAACCAGATGAGCCTGCACTCAAGCTGGTGACCTCAGGGTCTCAAACCTGGGTCTTCCGCATCCCAGTCCGATGCTCTATCCACGGCACCACCACCTGGTCAGGCTAAAATAAACTTTTTAAAAAAGTGTACAGATGTAATTTGTAGTAGGTTCAAATTCCAGCTACATCTACAAGCTGTGTGACCCTGACAAGTTTATCTGAGCCTCAGTTTCCTCTTCTAAAATGAGAGAATGGTAGTATCTATCTGCAGTGTTTGGAGGATGAAATGAGACATGCATATGAAACAGTGTGGGGACGAGAGCATGGTGTGTGTTTGACAATTGCTGAGTTTATTATTGTGGGTAGTATAAGGTCCTTTGGTGCTCGGATGAGCCCACATCACAAAATAGGACAGACCCCTATTTGAATGCCTTCACCGCTCTGAGCTTCAGTTCTTCGATCTGTAGAAGAGGTCTGATCAATGTACTGAGCTGGGTGGTTGCGCTGATTAAATAGGGCACTGGGTGCATTTGGATGCTTGGCACACAGGAGACCGACCATATTTGATATCTACTTCTATTGGTGGGGAAGACAATCAGAAAAAAACCCACAAAACAATTGTAATACAAAATAATAAATGCTAGAGCAAAAGTTTTGGTCTCAACTGAGTTTTGAGGCCTGGCTATGGATTTCTGAGGAACCAGTCTGCAATCCATTTGTGGAGCTAGTACCTTAGAGAGGAAGTCCTCGTTTGACTTTGGGACAGGAACTGTGGCTACAGAGGCAGGACCCCATGTGGTGAGCAAATAAATAGCCTTGGAAGTTTCTGGAATGGCAGGGTTGTTAGTAAGAATCTGTCAGACCAGGTCCAAAATTCAACTCCACCATCGACTTAGCCAAGTGAAATTAAGCAACGCAGTCACCTCTTTGAGC
The DNA here is from genome assembly GCF_036850995.1 of Saccopteryx leptura. Taxonomy (NCBI): domain Eukaryota; kingdom Metazoa; phylum Chordata; class Mammalia; order Chiroptera; family Emballonuridae; genus Saccopteryx; species Saccopteryx leptura. The sequence continues at coordinate 236,392,680 of NC_089504.1, read as the reverse complement.
CTCCAGGGTTTTATTTGTAAAACAGTGCTCATGATGATAGCTGTTGGCACTGAGTACCAGCTACATACCAGACCTGGTTTTGAGTACTTTACATTCATTAGCTCACTTAGTCTTCATAGCAGTGCCATGAAAGTAGGTGCTATTATCATATCCCCATTTTACAGACGGGGAAGGCGTGGCACAGGGAAGTATAGCTTACTGGTAAATGGCTGAATCAGGTTTTAAACCCAGTCAGTCTGAGTCCTTAGCCAGCACTCTAAATTAAAATATATATATATATTATTAATATATATATTATTATTATTATTTTACTTGCTATTGATTTTAGAGAGAGAGGATAGGGGAGAGAGAGAGAAAAAAAAACAGAAACATCAAGCTGCTGCTATATGTGCCTTGACTGGAGATCAAACCCACAACCTTTGCATATTGATTGGGATAATGCTCTAACTAACCATGTTATCCAGCCGGGGTCAGTACTCTGAATTTTTTTTTTTTTTTTTGTATTTTTCTGAAGCTGGAAATGGGGAGAGACAGTCAGACAGACTCCCGCATGCGCCCGACCGGGATCCACCCGGCACGCCCACCAGGGGGCGATGCTCTGCCCACCAGGGGGCGATGCTCTGCCCCTCCAGGGCGTCGCTCTGTTGCGACCAGAGCCACTCTAGCGCCTGGGGCAGAGGCCAAGGAGCCATCCCCAGCGCCCGGGCCATCTTCGCTCCAATGGAGCCTCACTGTGGGAGGGGAAGAGAGAGACAGAGAGGAAGGAGAGGGGGAGGGGTGGAGAAGCAGATGGGCGCTTCTCCTGTGTGCCCTGGCTGGGAATCGAACCCGGGACTTCCGCACGCCAGGCCGACGCTCTACCACTGAGCCAACCGGCCAGGGCCCTGAATTTTTAACTCTGCAGCTTTACATCCACATGATGGGGTCAGGGGGAAGATAAAATCAGGTGATGCATGGAAAATTCACATGCATTTTAGAGGGGTCATATATCCCCACCTCGCCTTGCTGACCATCATATACACAGAGCAGGTGGCCAAGACAGAGGGGACTAATGAACATTTGAGGATCCCCTAGTGAATGGTGATTTCTCAAATAGCCTGCATTCTCTAGCTCACTGTGGGGGGCCTCCACCCCATGCTCCAGGCTGGATGTATCTCTACAGAGCTCTGAGCAATCGATTACGGGTCCACCAGGGTAATGAGGCCAAGGGCATGGCCCAGGTCTCCCAGCAGACCCCCGGGCTGAGGCTGTGAGCACAGCCCTCATCCCATCAGCTGTCTTAACAATAATTTTCTATGCTTCAGGAGTCGGGGGATGGCAGAGGGGGCCTTACTGCATGGCTCCATGGCCTCAGGCTAGCTTCTCTGAGCTTCAATTTCCTCATCCGCATAGTGAGAGGTAATGGCTATGTATCAGTTATCTACTGCTATGTAACAAACCACCCCAAAGTGTTAGTGGTTGAAAATGACAACCATTTTTAGCTCACCTCTTTGGGGGCTGACTTGGCTGTGTGCTTGCTCAGCATTGTGGTCAGCTGGAAGGAGACCTAATGACTGGATTATCTAGGATGTCCTCAGTCCCATGTCTGGTGGTTGGCAGCTGCTGGCAAGGGTGATGAGGTGTTGCTGGGCCATGGGACTGTCATCGTCCAACAGGACAGCCCAGGCTTTCTGACATGGTAACTGGGACCTGAGGGAAGCAAGAGAGAGCAACTTCTAGCACACAGGTTTTAAGTCTTTGCCAATGTTGTGTTTGCTGATGTCCCATTGGCCAAGGCTGGTCACAAAGTCAAGGCCAGAGCCCCAGTAGAGAGCAACTCCACTGGGCATGGCTAGATGGAGGTGAATAATTGGTGGCCATTTTTTATAATCAACCTCAATGTTCCTGGCAGAGATATTGGGAAGAACAAATAAAAAATGACAGGATTTGGCCCTGGCCGGTTGGCTCAGCGGTAGAGCGTCGGCCTAGCGTGCGGAGGACCCGGGTTTGATTCCCGGCCAGGGCACACAGGAGAAGCGCCCATTTGCTTCTCCACCCCTCCGCCGCGCTTTCCTCTCTGTCTCTCTCTTCCCCTCCCACAGCCAAGGCTCCATTGGAGCAAAGACGGCCCGGGCGCTGGGGATGGCTCTGTGGCCTCTGCCTCAGGCGCTAGAGTGGCTCTGGTCGCAATATGGCGACGCCCAGGATGGGCAGAGCATCGCCCCTTGGTGGGCAGAGCGTCACCCCATGGTGGGCGTGCCGGGTGGATCCCGGTCGGGCGCATGCGGGAGTCTGTCTGACTGTCTCTCCCTGTTTCCAGCTTCAGAAAAATGGAAAAAAAAAATAAAAAAAAATGACAGGATTTTAAGTAGTAAGTAAGATAACAGAAATCATTTATTTACATAGTAGGGGCTCAAAACATAGTAAATGAACAATCCTTATTTTCCAGGGGAAAGAACGGTGGTTCAGAGATTGATACCTTACCAAGAGCCACACAGCGAATGAGTGAAGCAGCTGGACTCTGAGCCCAAGGCTGTCTGATTCCAAAGTTTACATTCATAGCTGTCCCTTCTGCTGCTTTCTCAGCTCATGTGATTCAGGTCAAGCATTAATAATTGGCAATAACAGGAGCCTGAACCTGGTTTATAAACTCATCCCACCATGAGGGTCTGGCTCATTTGAAGGAAGCCACTCACTATTGCTTATCATCTGTAGTTCTGGACTGAGTACAGTCAAGCCTGGCACAAAGTAGAAACTGGAAAGCATTTGTCTGAATAAAAGATATTGCCACTGATTCCCGCAAGAATTTATGTATGCATGTAGACACGAGGGTCAGTGCTGCTTAGCTCCCACATCACAAGTAGTTTATTCCTGCTACTAACAATTTTGGGCAAGAGCATCTGTGTTTCAGAGCGTATGTATGTTTTCCCGGCCTCGCTTTCCTTTGGGAAGAGCCATTTTCTCCCCTCTCAGAAAAGGAGGTGACACTTCCTTGGGAGAGAAAACAGAGGATCTTACACCTAACTCTTTTGCTGGGAAAGGCAACAATGGATCGGGGTTCTGCTCAAAACCTGTAAAGGAAAAGGAGCAAATCCCAAACTACGTGTCCCCGAGGGCCCAGGCTTCGTGTGATTTATCTTGGCATGCTCAGGGATTCTTGATTCTGCAGGGAGAGCATGATGTCCTCCAAGTCCCAAGTGCGGCCCTGACGCTGGAGAGTAGGACCATGAGGATTTGTTCAAGTGGTTTCTTTACTTTTGTTTCTATCTGAAAGTTTCTGTAAATAAAAATGAATGAACAGCAATGACTCAGAGATTTGGGCACAGAGAGTGGGAGAGGAGAGTGCAGGCTATGAAGTCAGAAACCCCATGGGACTTCTGATTCTGCAAGACAAGCTCCTTCCCCTCCTGAAGCCTCAGTTTTCTTTTCTGTGAAATGGGCACGATAAAAAGCCCTGCTTCCTAAGATTGCTGTGATAATTAAATGAGATTTTTCCTGTAAAGCCCCTAACTCAGTAAGACTGAATAAGCCCTGTATGTCTGACCAGGGTCACTCAATCTCACTACTATTGACAGCTGAGGTCTAATACATCTTTGCTGTGGGGTAGGATGGAGGCTGTTCTGTGTATCGTAGGATTTAGTAGCATCCCTGGCCTCTACCCACTAGATGCCAGTAGCATCCAGATATTGCCAAAATGTTACCTGGATGGGAAGGAAATTGCCTCCAGCTGAGAACCACTGATCTAAGCTTTTATTGTTATCAACAGATAGTAACTCCCTTTTTGTGTAAGGCTGAGGCATCTGATTGGCGAGGGGAACACTGATCAGGTTGGGCTTTGGAAACTGTAGCTGGTGCCATGGCGGAGGACACAGGCAGCTACAGGTTCATTACCTCAATAACGAGATAGACGTGGATGAGTGAGCACCTTGTGTGTCAAGATTCACGTCTCCATTTTGAAACGTCTTCACAGGAGCATGGTCTGTCTGGAAATTCTTGTAGCTGGGGTTCTGCTGAGCTATCAAAGAGTGACATGGGTCTTGAGGCTCTTTTTTTAAAAAAAAAAAGCTTTTATTCATTTGAAAGAGGAGAGAAAGAGAGAGAGAGTAGGTGGGGAGGAGCAGGAAGCATCAACTCCCATATGTGCCTTGACCAGGCAAGCCCAGGGTTTTGAACCGGCAACCTCAGTGTTCCAGGTCAATGCTTTATCCACTGCGCCACCACAGGTCAGGCAGGCTTGGAGGGTCTCGATATCACATTGTGAGTTTACAGAATTCCTTCTACCCTCTCCAAAATACAACTTTTTAAAAATTTTTTCAAAAAATAAAATAAACTCAAACTATTAAATGCACTTTGCAGAAAAATTACAAAGTACAGAACAGGACCTGTGAAACGGAAACTCACCCATAACTCGAATCCTGTCACTCAGAGATAATTCTATTACCATATATGCATGCGTGTGTGTGTATGTGTGTGTGTGTGTGTGTGTGTGTGTGTGTGTGTGTGTGTGTGTTATAAAAATGGGACATCCTGTTTTCTGACCTGCCTTTTTCATCTCACAGCACATCTGGAACATCTTTACATATCACTAAGCAACAAGTATTCTTCCACAAAATTCTTTTATTTTTTCTGCTTACAAACCTGTGGCTCCAGGTGGCCTGGGACTAATCAGGGTTCACAAGAGGAAAAAGGCTGAGGCTGCTCTCCGTTGTTTGTGTAGAAATGCAGTCCTTCACCTGGACACGTGGAGGCCAGAGACCGCAGACCTCTTGAAGCCAGACGGTGGAGGTAGGGTTCTGGGAAGTCATTTCTGCCTCCAGGATGAGGTGCAGACATTCTTGGCTGCCGTCAGCTCTCTGCAGTGCCTAGCCTCGGGTTGTCTTTTTTATCAGCTCTCTCATTGATAGCATTTCTTTCTCATTACAGCACTGGAATGTGTTTCTTGTCGTTTCTATCAGGGCTGTTTCCATAGCAAACAGCTGTGTGATAAACACTCTTATATACACACAGTGGATCTTGTATTTGTGAATTTGTGGACTCTGTATTCACCTACTTGTAAAAATTTATTTTGTGACCCCAAAAGCAATACTTGCATTGTTTTTGTAGTCATTTGTGGACTTGTGCACTCATAGAGGGGCGAAAAATTAGAGCCACCCAATGCGCATGGTTGCTAACTAAGGTCTGATAAGGCAAGGGTCTGCTTCTTGCTCATACTGTAGCAATATGTCCTTTCGCAGTATATTTTGTGCCACATTCTTAGCATTTGTGCGTTCTTTGGGTATAAATTTCCTATTTAAAATGACCCCAGGCCCTGGTTTGGTAGCTCAGTTGGTTAGAGAGTCATCCCATTACACCAAGGTTGTGGTTCAATCCCCGATCAGGGCACATAGAAGGATCAACCAATGAATGCGTGAGTGGAACAACACATCAGTGTTTCTCTGTCTCTTTGTCTTTTTCTCAAATCAATCAATTTAAAGCCACTTTTTAAAATGGCCCTCAAATGTAGAGCTGAAGTGCTGTCTAGTGTTCCTAAGCACAAGGAGGCTGCATTGTGCCTTTTAGAGAAAATGCATGTGTTAGATAAGTTTCATGCAGGCATGAGTTATTGTGCTATTGGCCATGAGTTCAAAGTGAATGAATCATATGGCATACAGGAACCTAACTAACCCGTGTTTCCTCTAGGAGCAGTGATTCAGTATTTGCTAATTTCGTGTTTGTGGTGACTTTATAGAATAAAACTGCAGCAAACAATGGGAATTGACTGTATCTTTGCATGTGACCATGATTAGTGCCTTAGGATACAGATCTGAGAATGGAATTCCTGAGCACAAGTAGAATACCACTTCTAAAATCTTTTTTTTTTTTTTTAATTTATTATTATTATTTTTTACAGGGACAGAGAAAGAGTCAGAGAGAGAGAGATAAGGACAGACAGACAGGAACGGAGAGAGATGAGAAGCATCAATTATCAGTTTCTCATTGCGACACCTTAGCTGTTCATTGATTGCTTTCTCATATGTGCCTTGACCGTAGGCCTTCAGCAGACCGAGTGACCCCTTGCTCAGCACCTTAGGTCCGAGCTGGTGAGCTTTTTTTTTTTTTGCTCAACTGAGATGAGCTTGTGCTCAAGCTGGCGACCTCGGGGTCTTGAACCTGGGTCCTCTGCATCCCAGTCCGACACTCTATCCACTGCGCCACCGCCTGGTCAGGCCTCTTCTAAAGTCTTTTAAGTTTAGATCAGTTAGCTCTTGCTGTGTAAGAAATCTCAGTTTCCTCCTCTGTAAAGTGGGGGTTAACAAAGCCATATTATTTTTCATCAGCTTAGTATGAAGACTTTTTGAGTTAGTTCCTGGAAGGGCTTAATAAGTACCAGCTCTGTTACAGTAGTTATTTATATTAAGGATCTGTGGCAGGTGCTCTCACAAATATAAAATCAGCCCCAGAACGTGCTGGGCCCTGAGCCAGAGTGTGCAACAATACTTTCTCATGGATACTCCCACAAAAACCATGAGGTGGTGTCAGAGAAGGCTTAGTAGGCAGCAGGGACTTTAATCCCCACTGGGTGGTCATGAGGCCCTTCCCCCACTGGTGTCCCAGGAAACTGTAGGAGTAGTCTGGATTTCCACCTCCACCCAATGACATGCTCCTCTCTCTTTTCTCTAGAGTGGTGTCAGAGGAGGCATAATGGAGACTCAGGACTTTCACCAGTATCTAAGAATACTTCCTCATGTGTTAGACACAGGGGACACTAATGATTGACACCTAAGCAAAAATTATAACACTGTCTGATATGGTTCTAGTTGTTTTTAGAGGAAGTCTTGAAGACAGTTATGTTACAAATGGAAGAGGGTGAAGGGACACGAAGGGCGATAAGATCTCTAAAAGGCCTGACCTGTGGTGGCGCAGTGGATAAAGCATCGACCTGGAACGCTGAGGTCACCAGTTCGAAACCCTGGGCTTGCCTGGTCAAGGCACATATGGGAGTTGATGCTTCCTGCTCCTCCCCATTTCTCTCTCTCTCTCTCCCTTATTCTCTCTTCTCTTTAAAATGAATAAATAAAATCTTAAAAAAAATAAAAGATCTTAAACTACACCTAAACGGGTAAGATGATGACACCAGTAGACTATGAATGTATCTATAGATGTGTAGCTAGAGATATAATTAGATAGATATAGATTTTTCTATAAAATGTACTATTTAGAGCAACCACTAAAACAAGCTATAGAAAGAAATATACTCAAATACACGATAGGTAACTCAAAATGGAATTCTAAAAATATATTCAAAGGAACCCACAGGAAAGCAGGAAGAGAAAACAGGAATGAAAAACAGAGAACAAGCACAAAGCACAAAACAAAATGGAGACTTAAGCTTTAACATTGCAACACTTTCCTTAAATGGAAGAGGTCTGTTTTCAGATATAGATGAGATTATTCTAGAATTTATATAGGAAGGCAAAGGAGCCAGATAGCTAAAACATTTTTTTAATCTTTTTTTTCCCAATTTTTTTAAATTAATTTTTTAAAGTTTGTTTTTTTAATTTTTAATTAATTATTTATTTTTTACAGAGACAGAGAGTGAGTCAGAGAGAGGGATAGACAGGGACAGACAGACAGGAACGAATGAGAAGCATCAATCATTAGTTTTCATTGAGCGTTGCAACACCTTAGTTGTTCATTGATGGCTTTCTCATATGTGCCTTGACCGCGGGCTTTCAGCAGACCGAGTAACCCCTTGCTGGAGCCAGCGACCTTGAGTTCAAGCTGGTGGGCTTTTCCTCAAACCAGATGAGCCCTCACTCAAGCTGACGATCTTGGGTCTTGAACCCGGGTCCTCTGCATCCCAGTCCAATGCTCTATCCACTGCGCCACTGCCTGGTCAGGCTCTTTTATTAATTTTTTAGAGAGGAGAGAGAGAGAGAGAAAGAGAGAGAGAGAGAGAGAGAGGGAGGGAGAGAGAGAGAGAGAGAGAGAAGGGGGAGGGAGGAGCAGGAAGCATCACCTCCCATATGTGCCTTAACCAGGCAAGCCCAGGGTTTTGAACCGGCTACCTCAGCGTTCCAGGTCGATGCTTTATCCACTGTGCCACCACAGATCAGGCTAGCTAAAACATTTTTTAAGAAGAAGAAGAAGAAAAAGAAGAAGGAGAAGGAGAAGGAAAAGAAGAGGAGGAGGAGGAGGAGGAAAAAGAAGAGGAGGAGGAGGAAAAAGAAGAAGGAGGAGGAGGAGGAGGAGGAGGAGGAGGAGGAGGAGGAAGAGAGGGGGAGGAGGGGGGGGAGGAGGAAAAGGAAGAGGAGAAGAAGGGGAAGAAGAGGAAGAAGAGGATGAAGAAAGTGCCTGACCAGGATAGAGCATCAGCCTGGGATGCAGAAGACCCAGGTTCAAAACCCCGAAGTTGCCGCTGGCTTGAGTGCAGGCTCTCCAGCTTGAGCGCAGGATCGCTGGCTTGAGTGTGGGGTCATAGATATGGCCCCGTGGTTGCTGGCTCAAGCCCTAAGGTCACTGGTTTGAAGTCCAAGGTTGCTAGCTTGAATCCAAGGTCACTGGCTTGAGCAAGAGGTCACTTGCTCTGCTAGCGCCCCCTGGTCAAGGCACATATGAGAAAGCAATTAATGAACAACTAAGGTGCCGCAACAAAGAATTGATGCTTCTTATCTCTCTCCTTTCCTGCCTGTCTGTTCCTCTCTGTCTCTCTCTGTCTCTGTCCCTCTCACTAAAAAAAAAAAAAAAAAAAAAAGAAGAAGAAGAAGTGGGAGGAAACAATCCACCCAATTTCAAGCTTTATTATATAGCTGCTGTAATCACAACTGTGTGATAATGCATTAGGTAGATATATAGGTCAATGCAACAGAATAGAGAACCCATAAATAGTGCCCAACTGATTTTTGACAAAGGTACAAAATTAATTTTTATTGAAGTTATTGGGATGACATGGGTATTAATAAAATTATACAGGTTTCAGGTGTACAATTCTATAACATCATCTGTACACTGTATTGTGTGTTCACCACCCCAAGTCAAGTCTTCTTCCACCCCCACTTATCCCCATATACCATCTTCTACTTCCCTGAATCCCCGGAAAAGGTGCAGAATTAATTCAATGGAGGAACGATAGCCTTCCAACAAATGATCCTGGAGCAATGGGACATCTCCAGGCAAATAAATCAATCTCAACCTACATCCTAAATGTTATATAAAAACTAATTCAACATAGATCACAGACCTAGATGTGAAATGTAAAAAAAATACAAAACACAGGAGAGAATCTCTGGGATATAGGCAAAGCATTCTTAGATTTAATTCCAAATGCATGATCCATAAAGGAAACATTGATGTTGGACATAATTAAAGTGAAAAACATTTTCTCTGTAAAGACTCTATTAAGAGAATGAAAAAAACAGAAACAAAAACTACAGACTGGGAGAAAATATTTGCAAAACGCATAACCAAAAAAAGACTAGTTTGGAGAATAAAGAACTCTTTAAGCTCAACAGTAATAAAATGAACAGTTTAATTAAAAATGGGCAAAAGATGTAAAGAGACATACATACATAAAGATGGCAAATAAGCACATGAAGACTTTCAATGTTATTAGTCATCAAAGAAATGCAAATTAAAGCCACAATGAGATATCACTATATACCTATTAGAATGGCCAAAATAAAAAGTAGTGACAACACCAAATGCTGGCGATGATGCAGAGAAACTAGATCACTAATAGCCTGCTAGTGGGTGGGGAGGTAAAGTGATACAGTTACTCTGGTGAGTAGTTTGGCAGTTTTTTTTGTTTTTGTTTGTTTGTTTGTTTTATTTTATTTTTTACAGAGACAGAGAAAGTCAGAGAGAGGGATAGATAGGGACAGACAGATGGGAACGGAGAGAGATGAGAAGCATTAATTATCAGTTTTTCGTTGTGACACCTTAGTTGTTCATTGATTGCTTTCTCATATGTGCCTTGACCGTGGGCCTTCAGCAGACCGAATAACCCCTTGCTCGAGGCAGCGACCCCACATTCAAGCTGGTGAGCTTTTGCTCAAACCAGATGAGCCGGCGCTCAAGCTGGCAACCTCGGGGTCTCGAACCTGGGTCTTCCGCATCCCAGTCCGACGCTCTATCCACTGCGCCACCACCTGGTCAGGCAGTTTGGCAGTTTTTTAAAACACTAAACATATAACTGCCATATGACCCAGCAATTGTACTTGTGGGTATTTTTTGTGGAGAAATGAAAACGTCAGTTCACACAAAAACCTGTATGTGAATGTTTACATTGTTTATAGCAGCTTTATTCATAACAAATGGCTCCAAACTGGAATGAATCCAGGTTTCCTTCAATGGGTGAATGGTTAAACAAACTGATATGTCCATACCTTGGAATACTACTCTTCATGCATGCAACAAGCTGGACACATCTCTAGAGGTTTATACTGAGTGAAATAAAGCCAGTACCAAAAGATTGCATACTATATGACTTGCCATTCTCTTTTTTTTCTTTCTTTTTCTTCTTTTCCAAGTGAGAGGAGAGAAGATAGAGAGACAGATTCCCACATGCACCCTGACCAGGATCCAGTCGGCAATCCCCATTTGGGATCAATGCTCTGCCCATCTGGGCCATGCTCACAACTAAGCTATTTTTAGCACCTGAGGCAGAGGCTCCAGGGAGCCATCCTCAGGGCCCAGGGGCTGATGCACTCAAACCAATCAAGCCATGGCTGCAGGTGGGGAAGAGAGAGAGAGAGAGAGAGAGAGAGAGAGAGAGAGAGGAAGAGAGAGAAAGAAAGGAGAGGGGAAGGGGCAGAGAAGCAGATGGTCACTTCTCCTGTGTGTGCCCTGATTGGGAATCAAACCCGGGACATCCACATGTTGGGCTGATGCTCTACCACTGAGACAACTGGCCATGATCTGACTTGCCATTCTTGAAATAACAAAATTATAGAAACTGAGAACCAATGAGTGGTTGCTAAGGATTAAGGAAGGGGTGGGTTCAGAAGGGGAATAGGTGTGTCCTAAAACGGCAATGTGCAGAGTCCTTTTGCTGATGGAAATGTTCTGTGTCTTGACTGTATCAGTGTCAATATCCGGGTTGTTATATTGTACTATGGTTTTGCAAGGTGCTACCATAGGGGGAAATTGGGTAAAGGTCACATGTATTATTTTTTATACCTGCCTGTGAATCTACAATTATTTTAAAATAAAAAATTCAATTAAAAAATACAACCTTCTGTAGCCAGTCTATCGTTTTCAGCGTTTATTTTGCAGAAAGCAGCATTCAAACCAGTGACAATAAAGATTTATCAATGGAGTGTGAATTTTAATGTTCTCCGAGCTTTGTTCTCATCTGTCACTCAATTAGGGGTCTTGCCTACTGAGATTCCCCTAGGCGCTTCCAGTCTCTCATTTATTTAATATTATTATTATTTGTTAATGTTCCCATAGGGTAATTCACTCAGCTTCCAGGTTGCCCTGGTAACCCAAGAATAATGTCCCCCATTTGCTATGAAGAGAAACTAGAAAAATTATTTGCTCAGGAGCCTCTGAATGCAGGACCCACAATTCTTTCCTCTCTCAGATGAATGATTTGGAATTACTCTTATTTTTCCTGATCATTACATTCAGCATCATCTAGCATCTATCTTAGGCCACTTCAGAAATCGCCACCATTTGGAAACAAGAAAGGACTTGCAAATCCAGTATCTTACCTGAACCTGAATCCCCTCCATTCAGGGGTCAGCTTGGACAGAGCCAAGATTTCTTTAGAGCCCACAAAGGGGTTGCTATGGATTCAAGAACAGCGAGATGAGGGGGGTTCACTCTCAGCAAAGAAAGGGTTTTGCAATTTTCCTGCTGCTTCTGGGAATAGCAGACCACATCTGGAGCAGGTGTGGGGTGGAGTGGTGAGGGGGCATAGCTTCTGGCTTTAGATGCTTCCTGTGTGAGAATTATCTCCCTCAAACCAGGGATAAAACTAGCAACTGAAACAGGCAGCTGGAAGGCAAAGGCCTTGGTATCTTTCTTTCACAGTGTATTCTGTGGCTGCTCTGTGATGGTGTCATTGGGAGGAATCGGTGTCATGGAAGATTCTACTTCTAATTTCATCATTTAAAGAACTGGGAGAAGGGAATCAACATGTTTTCAACTTTAAACACCTATTTTGTGCTGGGCACTATGCTGGATGCTTTGCTGTGTCTTTTTATTTTTTATTTTTATTTTTACAGAGACAGAGAAAGAGTCAGAGAGAGGGATAGACAGGAATGAAGAGATGAGAAGCATCAATCATTAGTTTTTTGTTGTGCAGTGTGACACCTTAATTGTTCATTGATTGCTTTCTCATAAGTGCTTTGACCGTGGGCCTTCAGTAGACAGAGTAACCCTTGTTCGAGCCAGTAACCTTGGGTCCAAACTAGTGAGCTTTTGCTTAAACTAGATGAGCTCGCGCTCAAGCTGGCAACCTCGGGGTCTCGAACCTGGGTCCTCTGCATCACAGTCTGACGCTCTATCCACTGCGCCACCGCCTGGTCAGGCACTTTGCTGTGTCTTAATTCATTGAATCTAAACTCTTGAATCTTCAAAACCACTCACTGAAGTAAACAGTGGATGAGGTAAGAAATGGATGAACACCACTACATAGATGAGGGGAGTAGGGGTCAAGGAGGAAAAGTGACTTGCCCAAGGTCACACAACTGGTAAGTAGTGGAGCCTGAATTTAGAGCCAAGTCTCTTAGAATTCAAAGTCTGTGTTTTTTCTATTCTGTCACGCTGCCCAAGAGGTAGTTTAATGTAATGACTAACTGGCTAAGAGTGCAGGCTCTGCAATTAGTGGAATGTCAGTTCTATCATTAGCTTCCTGATTCAAGCTGTGTGACCTTAGGCAAATAATTTTTTTTTAAATTTTACTTACTGATTAGAGAGAGAGAGGGAGGAAGTATGTGTATGTGTGTGTGTGTGTGTGAGAGAGAGAGAGAGAGAGAGAAACATCGATTTGTTCCACTTATTTATGCATTTATTGGTTGATTTCTATATGTGTCCTGATCGAAGATCTAACCAGCAACATTGGTGTATGCGGATAGTGCTCTAACCAATTGAGAACCTGGCCAGGGATTGGGCAAATAATTTAAATTCTCATTTCTTCACCATTATAGATGAGAATTAACAATTGCTTTTGGGCCCTGGCCGGTTGGCTCAGTGGTAGAGTGTCAGCATGGTGTGTGGATGTCCCAGGTTCAATTCCTGGTCAGGGTACACAGAAGAATCACCCATCTATTTTTCCGCTTCTCTCCTCCCCCCCCCCCCTTTCTCTCTCTTTTCCCCCCTCCACAGCCATGGCTTGATTGGTTCGAGCTCATCAGCCCCTGGGGCCCTGAGGATGGCTTCCTCTGCCTCAGGCATGAAAAATAGCTTGGTTGCGAACATGGCCCAAGATGGGCAGAGCATTGGCTCCAGGCAGGGGTTGCAGGGTGGATCCTGGTTGGGCGCATGTGAGAGTCTGTCTATCTCCCTTCCTCTCAATTGGAAAAGAAGAAGAAGAAAAAAAAGAATTGCTTTGGGACCATAGCATTGTTAAGGAGTTTTCAGAAGATTTTGCATTTAAATCGTGTAGAGAGTGCCTGGCATTTTCCAGAGATGGAAAATGTTAGCAATGATCTGTTTCCAAAGAGTATGCCAGTTTGGTTCCCAGTTCCATCTCAGAGCACTGTATCAACCTTCATTTTCCCAGAACGACTCAGAACTCACTTGCTATCAATGCTCTTGTTTCATTAAAGATAGGAATCATAATTTGCGCATCGCCAAATGCCAGGCACTGCACTAGGGGCTTCACCACTTTCATCTCATTTAAATGAACTGAGAGGCAAAGTCTAGCTTCTGAAAGGGTGCTCAGTCCGTCCTGCTGTCAGTGGTTGCTTCAATGAAATGCATTGCTCCTTATTGAAGTACAGCAGTAACAGCAACAGGTACATTTGCTGAATGAAGGCTTATTAAAGTCAGGCACCCTGCCAAGTGCATTACTAACAGTGAGCTCATGGAATCCTTTAGGGAGGGGCTGCTACTACAGTATCCCTATTTTACTGATAAAGAAACAGAGGCTTAGAGAGGGTAAATAACTTGCTGTCATAGCTGTTTTGGTTCAGGTGGACATTGATTTATGTCACACATTTCTGAGGGGTGTGAATTGCAAAGATGCCTTGCTTTGGGAAGTAAATAGCTCTATTCCCCAGCTCTGCCCAGTTTCTCCAAATCTTGGTACTTCAGAGCCTGGTATTTCAGAAAGGGACTCTGGCTAGGACAACTTTACGCTAAAGATCAGGAAATTTGGGCACGTATTGGTGAAGAAATGGCACTAGCAGAGCTGGCCCTCAATCCCAGTGCTCAGACTTTCAGGCCAGGGCCGTCTAGTAATTAAGCAAAAGGGTGAGGGACTTCAGTCAGGAAAAGGAAGGGAGGGACCATGTATCCTTCATTTCCTCACCTGCGTAATGGGGTGAGGACGGACCCCCTCTTTAGTGGTGCTGGGTATGTGGGTGTGGCCCAACTCAGCGTTACCCTCCCTGTACTAGGAATATGACGCTAGTAAGTGGGGGGAGGGCCAGAGCATCCAAGAGTCCCCAGAGGTGGTGGTGGGAGGGGATGTTGGGAGCAAAGGCGGAGCTTCAGAAGCCAGAGGCGGGGATTCGAGAACTCGGGGCGGAGTTTGGAATTTTATGCGTTAAGGGAAGTGGCGGGGTAGTTATCCTGTGGGTGGGGCTCCTAGACTTTGCGGAGGGGTTTTGTGGTGCGGAAAGGTCAGTTCTAAAGCAATAGGCGGGGAGCCCGGTTAAGGGAGTCAGGAGGCTGGCCGACTTGGATGGATAGTGGGCTGGGCTCAGAGGAGCTGATGTTCCGGATTCAAGGGGCTCTTGGGGATCTTTGAGATACTGGGGATATGGCCCTACAGAGCCAAGCAGGTCAGTGGGCGGAGCTCTAAGAACTCCGCTCCGGGTTATGAAGAGCAGCGGGCGTGGCTTGGAGGCGCTTGTGGGTGTGGCCCTCCCGCCGCTGAGATGACTAGTGGGCGGTACGTGCGCTTGGGCACTGCCTGCCTCCACGGCCCACCTGCATCCTTGGGCGCGACCAGAGGGGGCGTTAGGGAGAGGAGGCAAGGATCACAGGGTGGGAAGCGCACTTCCCTGCCGGAAGTGGGCGTGGCGTGCCGCAGCCCGGCGGCTCTTGTTGGACGCGGTGCGGCGCGGGGGCGGAGTTTGCGTGCGGCGGCGGGGGCGGGGGCGGCTGCCCACGCCCCTCCCCCGCGAGGCGCTCAGTGCCAGGCGGGAGGCGACAGCGGTTGGAGGCTTCGCCGGGCTTTGCAGCGGGGACTTCGGCGGCGGCGCCTTAGGCACCTCGGCCCTGGTGAGCAGCACGCGCCTGGCTGGGTCGCTTGGTTGCGAGAGGACCTGACCTCTCAGCAAGTGCCGGCGCCGGCTGACAGAGGCCGGCGGGGTGTGGGGAAGGGCCCGTGTAGGGGGAGTGGGCTGGGGTGTGCGCGCGTGGTGCGGGTCCTTGGGCCAGGGGCTCACCGTGGCCGGTGTGCAGGGGGTTGGGGTCGGGGCTGCTACCGGGGGCTCTGGCCGGGGAGGAGGGAGTTGGGGACGGAACCGCTTGACCTGAAGCGAGTGAACCCGGGTCCCTGTGGGGAGGAGACTGCCCAGGGGAAGCTTTTAGGGGTACGGAACCCTCCTGGCCGGGTGAGGAGCCGCGGGCTGAGGGGGCACTGGGCCGGCCGAAGAGGGTTTTTAGGGGTCAGGGACTCTTCTGGTTGGGTGGGGTCTTGGGTGGGGAGGGGCTGCTTGAGCTTAGGGCGCAGAGCTGCGGGCGGGTTTCTGAGCGGCCCTTGGGAGCGGGTGGATGGGGCGTAGGCAGGGTCCGGGTTCGTGTGTGGCAGGGGCGAGGGTTACTCCCCGGCCTGGGTGTTGCCTGGCTTTGGGTGCAAGGATATCTCTGAGCTCTGAGTATCTGGGTTAGGGGTCGGGAAAGGCGGAACTGGGCCGGAGCTGGAGTAATGTGGGTGGGGGCGGTTTGGGAAGAGGATGAACCCAGCGGTGGGAGCCGAGGGCTAGGGCTAGCGGGGTGGGTATGGGGGGGGGGCGGGTGGGAGGAGAAGAAGAATGAAGCAGAAATGCTGCTGAGTCGGGGGCCTGGAACGTCTCAGTGAACTGGGTGATTCAGAAATGTGCTCCTCTAATAGCGGAGCAGCTGGCGAGGGCGCAGTAAAAAAGAGCGAAGTGCAGGTGGGGCTCCGCTGCGCTTAAATGACTGAGGATGAGGTCAGATGTGGAGGGTGGAAATGCAGGAACCGAGCCCGCCTGCCTGTCCACACAGGCGCGCACACACCAGCTCTTCAGTCTCTTAAATGATTTGAATGTGTTGGGGGAAGTGGCAGCCTGCGGGAGAGCCGAGAAGAAAGGGGCTTCCTCTTGGGGAGAGTCGCTGGCCCTGCCATCCTTTTTTGGGAGTGTTCAAAGGGTTTTCAACGCTGGAAAAGGAAACGTAGGCTTTACTGCCTGGTGGTTTAGAATCACATCCTATATTTGGCCTTAATGTAGGCTGCCCTTGTTTTGTGGTGTCTGAAGTCCTTGCTCTACATGTTGCAAACGTGGGATTTGGTGTGAGAAGCAAATTGCAAGTTGTCTTCCTCCCCCAGGATAGCAAGGTACAAAGACCTTTCTTCACATATAAGACATTTTGAAAGACTTGAATATAGTGTGTGTTTTAACTGGCACTGTGTGTCGAATGTATTTACTTTTAGGAATAGTTATCACAAAATGTTAGGCTCTCTTACCTACAGCCTTCCTACCTGGAATTACATTCTTAAACTATACTTGTAGGGCTCTTCTTAGTCTCCCTATATAATAATGCACTTCATTGTCCTTATCTAGCAGAACTCTCTTCTGACACCAGGGCCTGCTAGAATAGTCAGAAACATGGTTAAATATAAGCAGTTGCTTTGTACCAGTTGTAAAATAGATGTTTATATTACTTCATTTTTTTATTTCTTTTTAATGTTTATTGACTTTAGAGAGAGAGAGAGAGGAAGGGAGAGCGAGAGAGAGAGAGAGAGAGGCAGGAACATTGACCTGTTCCTGTATGTGCCTTGACTAGGGGATCAAACCAGCAACCTCTGTGCTTCCAGATGATGCGCCAGCCAACCGAGCTATCCAGCCAGGGCAGCTTTCTGCATTCCCTATAAAAATGGGTAGAAGAGGATAAAGGGTGGGATAAGTGGTTATGGAATAAGATTTGACTTGGGGTGGTGAACATATAGTGCAATGTATAGATGATATGTTATAGAGTTGTACACCTAAAACCTATGTAATTTTATAAATCAAGGTCACCCTCATAAATCCAATGAAAAAAATAAATAAGTGAAATAAAAATCAAAGAATAAAGAAATGGGAAAATATATTTGAAATTCAATTTTGTGTATTTTAGAAAAGTAATTTAATGAAAACTAACTCTTTTTTTTTGGTGTGAACCTACATTTCCGAGTCCTAGTGTTTATTTTTTATTTTTATTTTTTATTTATTCATTTTAGAGAGGAGAGGGAGAGACAGAGAGAGAGAGAGAGAGAGAGAGAGGAGAGGCAGAGAGAGAGAAGGTGGGGAAGAGCTGGAAGCATCAACTCTCATATGTGCCTTGACCAGGCAAGCCCAGGGTTTCGAACCAGTGACCTCAGCATTTCCAGGTCGACGCTTTATCCACTGCGCCACCACAGGTCAGGCCCGAGTCCTAGTGTTTAGATATGAAGCCTAATAGTAACCTTTGGGTCTCAGAAATTGCATAAATAAATAGAAAAAAGTCAAGTAAAACTGGAAATTGAGTTGTATGTTCTGTCTTAAAGGGCAATGTTGGTGACAAGCGATAATTATGTGTACTGAGAATCAAACAATGATTGGTATAAAGGTCAGGTACACACCTTTTTGACAAATCTGGAATGTGCCCTATTTGTTTTTGATTTTTGTAGAAGGTACATTAAAGCCTGATGAATTTTAATAGACACAGACCAATAAGATACCACTGCATACAGTATTGAATTTCTCATGATCATTTGTTACTTTGCCTGCAAATCAGCATTTACGTCTGTTACTTTATTTATGATTTATGATTAGCTTTAAGTTTGAGTAATAGCACTTTTTAAACACCGTTGGATTTTTTTTTTTCTTAAGTTTTATGCTTAATGCACCTGTCACTTTTGGGATCCACACCAGCCAGGAGGAGGAGCTTCACTCTGATGCCTATGAAATGGAACGCTGAATGGGACAAATGATCAGTTCTTAGTTATGTAACTGGGAATGGAAGAATCAATTCTTTTCGATGGCAAGTTTTCTTAATACTTTGATTTGCCACAAACTGGTGCTGTAGAAACAGGTATTATTAACGAGACTGTTTTATCTTTGATTTTCTTAGAGGTGGCACACTAATAAATTTGGATGCCACTTTCATAATTAGGGTACACATCCATGTGTACTTTCCATTTGATGGGTTCCCTGTGTTATCCTGAGTTATGACTCTTTTCTGACACTTTTATGTCTTTTTAAACTTAAGATGCCTTTTTGTATTAGACATGGAAATCGTCATGAATATTTCAGTATGACCTAGTACCTAGAATGTTAAGTAATAGAATCTCTCTGGGTTTTTACTGTCCTAGTTCAGATCCTTTAAAGTGAGTGAACAAGATTATATATTCCTTTTTTGAGGCCTTATTTTGTATTTTAATAGTGTGTAATGGAATCTTTTGTTTTATAACTGCTTTATTGAGATATAATTTACATACCGTACAATTCACCCATCTAAAGTATATAATTCAGTGGTTTTTAGTATACTCACAGAGTTGTGCAGTCATCCCTACAATTTTAGAATATTTTTGTCAGCCCAGAAAGAAACCCCATACCCATTAGCAGTCACCCCAGCCCCATTCTTGTTCCTCCTGTGTCCTAGGCAACCACTCATCTACTTTTTGTCTCTGGATTTGCTTATTTTAGACATTTCATGTAAGTGGAATGATACAGTACAGGTCTTTTGTTTCTGTCTTTTATTAAGCTTAATGTTTTCGAGGTTTATTTGTGTTATAACATGTATCAGTACTTCATTCTTTTTTTATGATTGAATAATATTATGTTGTATGGATATACCATGTTTTGTTTATCCCTTCATCAGTTGATGGACTTTGGATGTTTCCCTTTTTTGACTAGTGTGAGTAATGTTGCTGTGAACATTCATGTACAAATTTCTCTATGGACATATGTTTTTGTTTCTCTTGGGAATTGCTGGGTCATGTTGGTAACTCTATGACGAACTCTTAAAGGAACTGCCAGACTGTTTTCCAAAGCAGCTACATTTTACAATCCTACCAGCAGTGTATAAATGCTTCAGTTTTTATCCTCATCCTTGTCAACACTTGTTATTCTCTGATTTTTTGGTTTTGGTCATCCTCATGGGTGTGAAGTGATATCTCATTGTGGTTTTGATTTACATTAACCTGATAGCTAATGATGTGTCCAGCATCTTATGTGATTAGTGGACAATTGTCTATTTTCTTTGACAATATGTCTATTCACATGCTTTGCCCCTGTTAAAATTGGGTTGTCTTTTTATTGGTTGGTTATGAGTTATATTCTGTTAACAAGTGTCTTATCAGAGATATGATTTGCAAAAATTTTCTCCATTCTGTGAGTTGTCTTCATTTTCATTTTTACTGAGGTATAGTTGACATAACATTTCTTTTCGCTTTCTTGATGGTATCCTTTGAAACACAAAAGTTTTAAATTCTGGTGAAGTCCAATTTATGCATAACAGAGTCAAAATTGTTAATAATGTAGTTAAAAATTATTTAGACCTTGTCATATTCTTATCAATATTTTAATTATATAAATTACAAGCCAAAGGTGAAAGGATTAGGGAAAGATTTGAATTTGAATTAGTCCTAGATCAAAAAGAGTACATGAGGGAACAATGTCATTTTGCTCTTTAAATCCTCTAGTACTCTCCCACCCCATTGTCTACGGCAGGGGTCCCCAAACTTTTTACACAGGGGGCCAGTTCACTGTCCCTCAGACCGTTGGAGGGCCGGACTATAAAAAAAAAACAATGAATAAATCCCTAGGCACACTGCACATATCTTATTTTAAAGTAAAAAAAACAAAACAAAACGGGAACAAATACAATATTTAAAATAAAGACCAAGTAAATTTAAATCAACAAACTGACCAGTATTTCAATAGGAACTAGGCTCCTCTCACTGACCACCAATGAAAGAGGTGCCCCTTCTGAAGTGCGGCAGGGGCTGGATAGATGGCCTCAGGGGGCCGCATGTGGCCCGCGGGCCGTAGTTTGGGGACCCCTGGTCTACGGTTAACATTCAGTCTCCTTAATGTGGCTACAGGTCAAAGCTTGTCTGATTCTAGCCTCCTTTCCTGATTCCAGCCTCCTTTCCCTCTACTCCCCTTGCGATTTTATCCCCACTGCCACTCCCTGAAACATCACAGCCTTCAGATCTTCTTGTGATCTGCTTACTATCCTGTCCCCTGTCCACTTGCTGAATCCCACTTGTCCTTTGGGATCTTCCATGAAACCTTACTCCTCGCAGGCAGACATTGTGCCTCCCCTCATGCATAGTACACTCATCACTCTGGTCTGCTACAAGGAAGTGGACCTGAACTTGAGCTTACAGTCTGAAAGGCGTCTTCTCACTGAAGGTGGAATGCGGGAGAGAAATTCATATGGAAGGCAGACCAGATTCTCAAGCTCACAACTTGGTCTCCACTGCCTACTGGGTATTTGCTGAATGAATGGTTATTGAAGTTAACTGGGAAAATCCAGAGGTCAGTGAGTTTCCCTGATTCTTATTCAAAAGCTTTGTTGCCCATGTTAGAATATGAAGGGTAGAGGTAATTCCCCTCTGCCTTTCTGACTTCCAAGTCCAGCTCTTACCCCAAAATTGCTCCAATTGTAAAACTGAGTGTTTGGGACATTTTCGTGAGGGCAGAACATAATCATCCAGGTTCTTCCCTCTAATGAATATAATGACTGGCCCACAGCCTTCTCAGAAGAGCCGATGGCCAGAGAGCATATTTAGTTTGGTACTTTCAGCCACACCAAATGCAGCAGGCCAACGCTGATGGTATCCAGTCGTCAGTGCTGGAACTTCCCCTCTGCAGGCCCGATAAAGGGTGTGAACAGGGTTTTAAGGACGGTCCTTTTTTCATTTTGTTCATGCTGTCTTCCTTTTATCAGAACATCTGACTCAAGTACTAGTTTTAGTTATAGTTTGTGTTTGTATGTCCACTTTTAATACTTTAGTTAAAAATACTTATTTTCTTGAGAATTAGGAGAAACTAGCTGGCCATTTGAGGTACATTTTCTTTTTTGGGGGGATACATTTTCTGCCTTGGGTTCAATGAAGTGGTTGGATAATGGCAAGGTAATAAAGAAGGAAGAAAAATACTTTATGTAGTTTTTTGCTCTAAGAGAATTTTGTATTTAGAGAAACTGAATCAATGAAGGGAGCAGGCCTTCAGAGCCAGACTGAGCTGGGTTTCACGCTTGGCTTCATTTCTTAGTTAACTGTTAGTTTGCTGATTACCTCACCTCCCTGAGCCTCAGTTTCCTCTTCTGTAGTATGGAGATGTTAATGACTGACTACCTTGGTCTGTGTTATTGTCAACATTAAATGAGAAAAAGTACAGGAACATACCTAATGAGTAGCACTGAATAAGTTTGTATTTCTTTGCTCTTCACTCTTAAATGTCTGTTAATGAATGGAACTGCAGAGAATCTAGTAGGTTTAACACATTTTATTCCTGATGTTAAGCTATTTGTCTGTGACTTCCCACTCCCACCTCAGCATTTTAGACTTTGAATCAAAGTTGAATCACTGAAGAGGAAAAAAAGTCTAATTTTAGGATAGGAAGGTGGTGAAAATGAGTAGTGTTTTGCCATTTTTCTGAATTGGAAATGTCTGTACAGACAAGCTTCTCTTATTCAGGCTTTATGCTGTGTTCATACTGTGTCTGTCTTTCTGTCTATTTTAAGGAAAATGGTTTAGTTCCTGGCAAATGATGCATCTTGAGGTTTGAAAGGAGATTGCACTGCAGTGTGTGAGATACTCATCTGCTTATAATATGAATGGCAACATTGTGATAGTGTAATATTCTGTGTGCTAAAAGAGCCACTGTAGTTTCATGGGGTGTTAAATTAGGCTTGTCATTTGAATCTTACATTAATAACAAAAGTGGATCCTCCTGTTTGCCACAGTAAAGAGGAATTAAATCAAATTGATGTCCAGGTCAGAGAGAGAGAGAGAAATGGAATCTAAGTGGGTGTAGGAGGCTTATATTTTGTATGACTGAAGGCAGTAATTTCACAGAATTACATATTTATTTTTCTCCCTTTGGTCATGCAATCATCTACATTTTTTAAAGTATGAATAAGGGATTATATACCAATATCTCAATCAACTTTAATTTTTTTAAAGTTTATTTATTTATTTTAGAGAGAGAAGAAAGAGAGAAACATCGATGTGTCATTCTACTTATTTATGCATTCATCAGTTGTTTCTTGTATGTGCCCTGACTGGGGATGGAACTCGAAACCTTGGCATATTGGGATGATGCTCTAACCAACTGAGCTTCTTGGCCAGGGCTCAAGAACCTTTTAAAGTACCACTTTTGGCCTGACCAGGCAGTGACACAGTGGATAGAGTGTCAGACTGGGACATGGAGGACCCAGGTTCGAAACCCCAAGGTCGCGGGCTTGAGCACGAGCTCATCTGGTTTGAACAAGGCTCACCAGCTTGAGCCCAAGGTCGCTTGCTGGCTTGAGCAAGGGGTTACTCGGTCTGCTGTAGCACCCCGGTCAAGGCACATATGAGAAAGCAATTAATGAACAACTAAGGTGCCACAACAAAGAATTGATGCTTCTCATCTCTCTCCCTTCCTGTCTGTCTGTCCCTATCTCTCCCTCTCTCTGTCTCTATCTCTGTCACAAAAAAACAAAACAAAACCCACAAAAAACATTTTTTGGGGATTTGGGAGTTTATTTCTCAGTTTCAGTGGTTCTCTTTCTTGAAGGTCCATGAGAATCAGCTATAGACCTTTGTACATACAGCTGCCTGGGCTTGAGCTCCCTTGTGACTCTGAATCACAGCCAGAGTGGGAAGTACCTATCTGGTCTTACAGATGAGGTGACTGTGGTCACAGGAGCTTGAGAGACTTGCTCAAGATCAGGAGCTTAACTGTCCCTTGCCTTCTCCCCCAGCCCCTCTCTCTACCTTTTTCCAGGAGTAGTGTGAATTTTTTTTTTTTTTTAAGCTGGTAGTATGGGTTTATAGTATAGTGTGGGTTAAACCCCTACTTCCCCTTTTTTCAAACAATGTGAATCTGATACTGGTATTCCCTTTTTAGTCCTTGACCCAATGCAGTAGTTCCCTCTTAACCTTCTTCTACCAAAGTCTTTCGCTAGATCTACCTACAAAGTGAGCCTACTGATACAGTTTTTCTCTTTAGCCCAAGACCACAGTTGGTAGATAATACTAATGGGGTTTTTTTTTCTCATATTTTCAGATTGTACATGTATTAAGCTACTAAGCTAGGTCCAAATTTTCAGAAGGCTTTTTAGATGCAGTTTTTTTTGAAACTTGAAAATGTATAGAATCTGTTAGATAAGCCTTTGGTAGACTTGATCCATCTTATTTTCTTTCCTTCCTTTCCTTCCCTTCCCTTCCCTTTCCCTTTCCCTTTCCCTTTCCCTTTCCCTTTCCCTTTCCCTTTCCCTTTCCCTTTCCTTTCCTTTCCTTTTCCTCCCACCCTCCCTCCCTCCCTCCCTTCCTTCCTTCCTTCCTTCCTTCCTTCCTTTTTCTTTTTTAAGTGAGAAGAGGGGCAATAGTGAGAGACACTCTCGCATGCACCCTGATTGGGACCCATCTAGCAGCCCTCGTCTGGGGCCAATGCTTGAATCAGTCGAGCTATATTTAGCTCCTGAGACTGATGTGCTCTGACCAACCAAGCCATCCTTAGCACCCAGGGCCACTGAGCGAACCAATTGAGCCACTGGATGTGAGCGAGAAGAGAGAGAGAAGGAGGAGAGGGAGGAGGAAGAAGCAGATGGCCGCTTCTCCTGTGTGCCCTGACCAGGAATTGAACCTCAGATGTCCATATACCAGGCCAGTGCTCTATCCACTGATCCTACTGGCCAGGGCCTTAATTTCCTAGTTTTAATATAAAGTTCCTTGACAGTGTTTTATTGATCCATTTTTATTTCTTCAATCTTATAATCTATTAGTAAGCAGTAGTTGTATCTCAAATGTTTCAAAGACCAATTAATATTGCAAAGACACCAACCACTGCATTGTGTCTCGCTAGAGTAATTGGCATCATTAGGCCATTTGTATATGCAGACACTGAGTGTGACAGGAAGAATACACATCCAGGGCTAAACTACACAGATTGTAACAGGCCTAATGAAGACTGTTTAGGATGAGCAGAACTTGATCATTGCTTCACAGTGTGGTTATTCTGTCTCTTTGGGATGAAGACAGACTGGGAATCTAGGCACATGAAGAGCCTTTTTGAATCATTGTGGAATCAGATGTGTGTCCACGTGTTCTCATAAGTGAATTATTTATTTACTTATTTTTTATTATGTGAGAGGTATGGTGGCAGGGAGGCAAGAGACAGACTCTGGCATGCAACCGGACTGGGATACATCTGGCAAGCCCCCTACAGGGCAACACTTTGTCCATCTGGGACCACTGCTCTGTTGCTCAGCAACTGAGCTATTTCAGCACCTGAGGTGAGGCCATGGAGCCATCCTCAGCAGCCAGGGCCAACTTGCTCAAATCATTTGAGCCATGGCTGTGGGAGGAGAAGAGAGAGAGAGAAAAAAAGAGAGATTGGGAGGGGGGAGAGTGGAGAAGCAGATGGTCACTTCTCCTGTGTGCCCTGACTGGGAATCAAACCTGGGACTTCTGCACACTAGGCCGACTCTACTGCTGAGCCAACCAGCCAGGGCATGTCCACGTGTTCTGACAACTGCTGAGGTCTTTATCCTGGATGAACAAAGCTGTGGTTTTTCAGTTTCATTAAAGGCCATAACACACTTGGAAAAGGAAAAATTTGTGAAACCTATGGGAGTGTGTTTTCTACGAACATTGTAGGTGTTCTTGACAAAATCCACAAGCACCCCCTCCTTAAGACAAATGTTTAATCACCATTATTTGCTTACTTCACATGAAAGATACTTAAATTCCTTTTTATAATAGTCAAGCATTCTTTTCTGGTTAAAGATTCTAATTCCTTTCATTCTTAGGAACTTAAAGAATTGGAGCTGATTTATTAATATAAAAACTCAATGCTGCCTGAGTGGTGACTGAAAAATACATATAAACTTGAGCTATCATCTCCTTAAGCAGAAGGATTTATTAGGAGACTAGCCACTTTACAAGCTAGATGGTGAATTAATTTTGCGGTTAGTAGTGTCTTTAGCTTAACATTGTCATCCTAGTTTTTTTTGGCAAGCAAGAGAGAGGCTGGAGCCAACAAGTGCTGGCCACAGCTCTTTAGGGGTGATATTTAATAAGATGCGTGTTGTCTGTTTCAGAAATAGAGTAATCTTTCCTTAGGCTCTTCCTCTATGTCTGCCACTGTTGTTTTGAAGTGCTACTATAGGATAAGATAAATTGGAAGTATTGTGGGGGTTCTTTTCCCCTAAGACTTCCAGTTTGACCTTATATAATAAAGATGTCTTGCATGCACTGGATTGACTTACATTGTCAAGTGGAACAAATGATGCATCTTACTTGCAAAGGATAGTTGTGGACCATGTGGTTTTCTAAAAGTGAATGATTGGAGAGCCCAGATGTAGTTTCTGTTCTATAGACAGTGTGTACATTCAGTCCCAAGCCTAGGACTGGGTTATGTTCTAAAGAGTAACTCAGTTATTTGGAACTAAGATGCTATTTTTTGGAATAGATTCGGTATTACAAGTGCTGGGTAAGTTCTCATCTTACACTGAAGAAATCTGTTTAATTGACAGCATAGCTTTTGAAACTGTTAATGGTGATAACGGGATTCTGGATCTTAGGAGCTGGGTGTCATGTGAAACAGAAGCAAGAAGCCATGCCCTACACTAGGGGTCCCCAAACTTTTTACACAGGGTGCCAGTTCACTGTCCCTCAGACCGTTGGAGGGCCAGACTATAAAAAAAACTATGAACAAATCCCTATGCACACTGCACATATCTTATTTTAAAGTAAAAAAAACAAAACGGGAACAAATACAATATTTAAAATAAAGAACAAGTAAATTTAAATCAACCAACTGACCAGTATTTCAATGGGAACTATGCTCCTCTCACTGACCACCAATGAAAGAGGTGCCCCTTCCGGAAGTGTGGCGGGGGCCGGATAAATGGCCTCAGGGGGCCGTAGTTTGGGGACCCCTGCCCTACACCCTAGGTGCCTTTCTCAGGCTGTGTAGCACCCAGCAGCCTTGTGCCACAACAGCTCCCCAAGTGCTTCATCCTTCTCTCCTAATCTGAAGCTTCTACTCCCCTGGTTAATCTGATCTCCTTTAAACAGTAGCAAAGTAAATGGTTCAAACACATTTACACTGCTGTGTTTCTGGATGGCCACAGTTTGACAAACTGTGGCTCGCGAGCCATGTGCAGCTCTTTGGCCCCTTGAGTGTGTCTTTTTCACAAAATACCATGTGCGGGTGCTACCTTGATAAGGAATGTACCTCCGTATATAGTTTAAGTTTAAAAAATTTGGCTCTCAAAAGAAATTTCAATCGTTGTACTATTGATATTAGGCTCTGTTGACTAATGAGTTGCTGACCACTGAAACCATTACTGTTACTACTCAGTGTTAGGATGACTATGGGCCTTATTTATGTTATTTCACTCATGTCCCTTACCCTGCATAGAGGTACAGTATTAATATTTTTAAAAAGGAAGCTCCTTATTGATAAATAGGTCATCTCTCTGAAATTTTGGCATCAGGGTTTTATTTTTTATTTTTTTGTACTTTTCTGAAGCTGGAAACGGGGAGGCAGTCAGACAGACTCCTGCATGTGCCCGACCGGGATCCACCCGGCACGCCCACCAGGGGGCGATGCTCTGCCCATCCGGGGCGTCACTCTGTCACGACCAGAGCCACTCTAGCGCCTGGGGCAGAGGTCAAGGAGCCATCCCCAGCATCCGGGCCATCTTTTGCTCCAATGGAGCCTCGGCTGCTGGAGGGGAAGAGAGACAGAGAGGAAGGAGAGAGGGAGGGGTGGAGAAGCAGATGGGCGCTTCTCCTGTGTGCCCTGGCCGGGAATCGAACCCGGGACTCCTGCATGCCAGGCCGACGCTCTACCACTGAGCCAACCGGCCAGGGCCGGCATCAGGGTTTTAAGGGGAAGGCTAAGTGGAGGCACGTGGGATCAGGGAATCTGCTACGTTTTTTCTCCAAATAGTCATAATCCCTTTTTTTCTCTTGCCATTTAGGAACTAAGCTTGAAAGGGTCTTACATTTTAACAAAGTGGCTTGGTTTCTGTGACCTTTGGGTAGTGGATCAGGGCAGGCTAATGGTTATTTATAATTTGAGGTAACTTGGACTGATTGGCCAGAGCGAGGTGCTAATCTCCATCTATATTTTTATTACTTTTTTTTAATTTTTAAAATTTTATTTATTGATTTTAGCAAGATAGGAAAGGGGAGAGAGAGAGAGAAAGACAGGAACGTCAAGCAGCTCCTGTATGTGCCCTGACCAGGGATTGAACTGGCAACCTCTGTGCTTTGGGATAATGCTCTAACCAACTGAGCTATCTGGCCAGGGCATTGTGATTTCTTTATAAACTCTTACCAAAAAGCATGTTCTGCAAACAATAGGAAATAATTGACCATTCCTTTTTGTTTTTGCCTCTTTGTGGGGTTTGGATTACCTGGTTTCCACGAACTCTGCTCATTCAAACATTTTATAATGCTAAGAGGAATAAGCACTAGGCACCTGATTTTTCTGGGGTAATTAAAATCTTCACAAAGTGTTAATGGCAAGCTTACTGTTTTGATTTACTATAAAAAGGTGCAATAGTTTAAAAAATACATTACAAATTCTAACCCTCAAGTGTGTAATTCTTCATGCTGAATTCTGTGTAGAGACTGAACTCTGGGAGGTGAGAGGACAGGGCATTGGAGAGTCAGTATTTATGGGAAACTCAGAGGAGGTCCTGCCTGTGGGTGTGCAAGACAGCACCAGGCTGATTGGAACAGGTGTAATTGGGGAAGAGTAGTGTAAGGTAGACACTGTGTTTCCCCGAAAATAAGACAGTGTCTTATATTAATTTTTGCTCCTAAAGACGCGCTAGGTCTTATGGTCTTATTTTCAGGGAAACAGGGTAGGTGGGATGGCCCAATAATGGAAAGTCATTGTAATAGAGTATACATTTATACTATATATTTGAGTAGAATGTAAATACGTATACTTTAGATAAGGAATATGCAAATGTAATTTGTAGGTGTCACTAGTGTTAATTTCTATGCTGATACTAATTATATTTTGTGTTATATAAGTAGCAATAAAAAAGTAAATATAAGTATGGAATTGGTATTTTCCAGTTTGTGAAAATGAACACCAGTACCACTATATTGCAAGTTCCTTGAAAGGAACAGACCATCTTACATTTTTTGTGCCTCTGTCTCCCAGCACACTTCCTGACACAGTCAGTGCTCAGTAACTGCTAGTTGAATAATTGAATTTTAGTTTTACATGATACATGTGTGACAGATTATCAGCTTTTCCATTTTCCTAGGAGATGAAAGGAATAAAGACAAAGTTTCCTATGGTGTAGAACTGCTAATTGTAAACATTTGCTTACTAAATTACATTATGGTAAGCTAAACTCATAATTTTCATCATAAATAAATGTTAGTAAAGTGTTTATATATATATTTCTTTCTTGAAACATTTTATTTGCAAAGCAAATTTTGGAGTTCTGGTTATTTAAGTCATGAATTCTGATGAAAAACAGTGACATTGCATTTTGGTGCCTATTGCAAATTTATGAAGCTGACTTGAATAAATTGAAAATATTGGGACCCTGGCTGGTTGCTGCAGTGGTAGAGCGTTGGCCTGGCGTGTGAATGTCTCATGTTTGATTCCTGGTCAGGGCACACAGGAGAAGCAACCATCTACTTCTCCACTCCTCCCTCTCCCCCTTCTCTCTATCTCTTCCCTTCCTCAGCCATGGCTCTACTGGTTTGAGTGTATTGGCCCAGGCTCTGAGGATGGCTCTGTGGAGCCTCTGCCTCAGATGCTAAAAATAGCTCCATTGCGAACATGGCCCCAGATAGGCAAAGCATTGGCCCCAGATGGCGCTTGCTGGGTGGATCTCGGTCAAGGTGCATGCGGGAGTCTTATCTCCCCTCTGCTCACTTGGAAAAGAGAATTAATAAAAAGAAAATATTGGTAGCATGAAATTCTTAGGGTTTTATTTTGTAGTCTAGTTTTAGTGACTTTGACTTTAGAAAAAGAATCAGAGAAGCCACATCCTAGTGGAAGCATGGTTTCATCTTGATAGTTTTTGTCAAAATGGTTATAGGAAGAACCATAATTTGTGTCAAGATGAGGATTTAAAGTTAAAGTAGCCGTGGAACAGTGCAGTTTCCCATTACTGTCATTCTCTTTTTCTCCATTTTCTCATTTTAATGCTTTGCCTAACTGGAAAGTATCATAGTCCCACTTGGTGGTTTGTCCTGAGGGGGCTCTAGGGCCAGTCATAAAGAAGTCAAAGGGCAGATCTCAGGGCATTTGAGTAGTTCCTGGAGCTCCAAAGATAGATTCAATGTGTTTGGATTGATTTTAACCTGAGAAATTGACAAGAACTGAGTAAATTAAAGTAGGGTGAATTGTGCACCATTTCAATTACTGGATGGTCTCATCATTTAGAAGTTCATTTGTGCAATAATTAAAATTTCAAAAACGACAGGCTTTGGTTTAAATTGTGTTAGTGATTGATGTGATAAGTGAGCACAAAAAATTATTTTTTGTAATTGTGTGTGTGTATCTGTGTATTTTATTTCTGGTAGTTTTTAGAGCAGGGGTCGAGAACCTATGGCTCGCGAGCCAGATGTGGCTCTTTTGATGGCTGCATCTGGCTCGCAGACAAATCTTTAATAAAAAAAAATAATAACATTAAAAATATAAAACATTCTCATGTATTACAATCCATTCATTTCCTACCGCTCATGTTCATGGTTGCAGGTGGCTAGAGCCAATCACAGCTGTCCTCTGGGACAACACCAAATTTTTTTTGGATAATGCGTAATGTACACGGGTCATTGTATGGCTCTCACGGAATTACATTTTAAAATATGTGGCGTTCATGGCTCTCTCAGCCAAAAAGTTTCCCAACCCCTGTTTTAGAGATTACAGAAAATGTCTATTTGGTTGTAAAAACATTCTCTTGCCTGACCTGCGGTGACGCAGTGGGGAAAGCGCCGACCTGGAATGCTGAGGTTGCCGGTTCGAAACCCTGGGCTTCCTTGGTCAAGGCACTTATGGGAGTTGATGCTTTCTGCTCCTCTCCCCTTCTCTCTCTCTCTCTCTTTTTTTTCTCTCTCTCTCCCTCTGCCCCTCTCTCTAAAATGAATAAATAAAATCTAAAATAAATTAATTAATTTTAAAAAAAAAGTTAAAAACAGGCCCTGGCCGGTTGGCTCAGTGGTAGAGCATCGGCCTGGCGTGCAGAAGTCTTGGTTTCGATTCCCGGCCAGGGCACACAGGAGAAGCGCCCATTTGCTTCTCCACCCCTCCCCCTCTCCTTCCTCTCTGTCTCTCTCTTCCCCTCCCGCAGCCGAGGCTCCATTGGAGCAAAGATGGCCCGGGCGCTGGGGATGGCTCCTTGGCCTCTGCCCCAGGCGCTAGAGTGGCTCTGGTCGCAGCAGGGCGACGCCCCGGAGGGGCAGAGCATCGCCCCCTGGTGGGCAGAGCGTTGCCCCTGGTGGGCATGCCGGGTGGATCCCGGTTGGGCGCATGCGGGAGTCTGTCTGACTGTCTCTCCCCGTTTCCAGCTTCAGAAAAATACAAAAAAAAAAAAAAGGTAAAAACAAATTCTCCCCAGTGAGTTACGTTCTTACAGTTTCTTTTACTATGTTGTAGATACTGATATTATGAGGGTTTTTGTTTGTTTGTTTTCCCCTTTAGCAGAGAGGTGCACTAATAAGGAAATAGTTTATAGTTTTTACCAAAAAGGATCAGACAGACAAAATGATTTGTCGTAAGTTGCAGTAAGATTTTAAGAGGTGTACTTTCCTGTTTGTGTAGGATGTCTGAAAATTCTGGAAACATAGGGAGATTTTTATTTTAAAATATTTGTTTCATTTTTATTTTTTGTATTTTTTTTTTGTATTTTTCCGAAGCTGGAAATGGGGATAGACAGTCAGACAGACTCTCGCATGCGCCCAACCGGGATCCACCCGGCACGCCCACCAGGGAGCGATGCTCTGCCCCTCTGGGGCGTCGCTCTGTCGCTACCAGAGCCACTCTAGCACCTGGGGCAGAGGCCAAGGAGCCATCCCCAGCGCCCGGGCCATCTTTGCTCCAATGGAGCCTCGCTGAGGGAGGGGAAGAGAGAGACAGAGAGGAAGGAGAGGGGGAGGGGTGGAGAAGCAGATGGGCGCTTCTCCTGTGTGCCCTGGCCAGGAATCGAACCCGGGACCTCTGCACGCCAGGCCGACGCTCTACCACTGAGCCAACAGGCCAGGGCCTTGTTTCCTTTTTTAAATAAAATGATCAATATGTTTACCTTCGAGGTCCAGGCAACTTGCTTAGCAAACTTCCTTAATTTTAAAGCCACAGATCTAGTTATTAATTTGAAAAAAATACAGTAACTAGTTTAAATATTCTCCCTATGTTTTTACTCATTTCAGACATCTTCCTGGTAAAGAGAAGGCTCTTTGGCGCTAATACAAAATGGTGGTTCTTTGCCCTGGCTCTTGATTCCTTCCCTGGGTACTTGATCATCCCAGTGTTTGTTGCAGTTGCACATGAATGTTTGTGTGACTTTTTTTTTTTTTTACAGAGACAGAGAGTCAGAGAGAAGGATAGACAGGGACAGACAGACAGGAATGGAGAGATAAGAAGCATCAATCATTAGTTTTTCCTTGCGCATTGCAACACCTTAGTTGTTCAGTGATTGCTTTCTCATATGTGCCTTGACCGCGGGCCTTCAGCAGACCGAGTAACCCCTTGCTTGAGCCAGTGACGTTGGGTCCAAGCTGGTGAGCTTTTGCTCAAACCATATGAACCTGCACTCAAGCTGGCGACCTCAGGGTGTCGAACCTGGGTCCTCAACATCCCAGTCCGATGCTCTATCCACTGCGCCACCATTTGGTCAGGCTTGTGTGACTTTTTGATAATGCTGTGTTCCCTCCAGCAGACCATAAGCTGTGAGAGCAAGGGCCAGGTTTGCTTGCTTACCATTGTGTCTTCAGCATATAGCAGAATGCCAAGTGCATGGTCAAAGTTCAATAAACGATTGAATGTTGAATGTTGGGGTTAAGACCTGTTCAGCATCTACAGATGACTACATGTTATCTATTAATATATAGCTCTGTGGGTGCTATTAACTCAGATCTCAGTGAATTGTATGTTTTATTAGGGGTATGTGGACTGAATCCCAGGGAAAGAAGCATTTCCTATACATTTGTAGGCTTTATAAGTTATTTATATTTTAGTTTTCCCATTTTATAGAAGAAACCAACAACCATGGGACCAAAATGAGTCAGTGGTAGGTGACTATCAGGATATACTAGTGTCTGATATCCAAGCCAAATTTTTCCTACTATACCTTACTATTTCCTTGAAATTTTGTCAAGAGTATATGTTTATTTAATTACTGTTTGCTCACAGTATAGGGTGTTAAAAAGGGAAGAGTGAAATTCTTCATTTGAAGATGTTTACTTTGTTTTTTGACTTTGCTAGTTTTGCCTGTGACTAGCCTTATGCATCTTCAAAAACTGCCTTAAAACAACAGTGGAAAGATTTGGGAGTCTAGTCATTTCATTTCCTGGTATATGACTACTATATTGTCAAAGAATTATTAAAATTTTATTCCAAGAGAAACTTCATCTGACTAAGTAGTGGAAACAGACTTAGCAAGTTTGAACAGTCATACACTGTTTCTTCCCAGTTGTTGATAAGAAAAGTAGGTCATTGGTATAGAGAGTATTTTGAAACACATTCATAATTAACTTTTAAGTGAGATTGTTGTGTCAGTCATGTCTCTAAAGGTTCTGCTGTTGGTATGAGAGCTCTTGGGATAAGTTTGGCTGTTTGAAGAGCGAAGAGTTTAGCTTCTAAGTCTAGTCTCCTTTGCTGCACTTTAGGGAGATGACAGCAGCCTCAGACGAATTTACATAGCTCCCCAGTGTTCTCAGGGCAGATAGTGCCTGCCTCTGTGTCTGCAATGGAAGTTGCTTCAGTCCTTTTCAAAGCTCCAGGGATGGGTGGAGGTGGTTTGTGTTTATAGAGTTGCTGGTGATAAGCAGAAAATTGGGAAAGACGAAGGACTGCAGATGCCTCATCCTTGCATAGTATCTTGGGAAAAATCTGTTCATATTTTGATAGCATAATAAAAATATCTATTTCTGTCATTGAAGAGTAAGATATGACCTCTAAAACCTTATACTCTCATGTTTTAATAACTGTAGAATTTCCATAATGTCATTCTTGTTTATTATATTTTAAGTGAGTTATAGGCCCATTAGGGCATCTGTTAGTGATTAAAAGGTCTCTCTTTAATACAAGTATATAGAGTTAATTTGAAGATTTCTCTTTTTTTGTATTTAAGGTCTTTATGTTATTATGTTGTTCAGATGTTCATTAAAAAAATTTTTTTTTTTTGAGAGAGAGGCAGGAAGAGAGAGAGATGAGTCGCATCAACCCACATTTGCATCACTTCAGCTGTTCATTGATTGCTTTTCATATGTGCCTTGACAGGAGTCGTGGGGGGGCTCAAGCTGAGCCAGTGACCCCTTGCTCAAGCCAGTGACCTTGGGATCATATTAATAAGCCCGCTTTTAAGCTGGATGAGCCCGCACTCAAGCCGGTGAGCTGGGAGTTTCAAACTTGGGACCTCAGTGTCCCAAGTTGACGTTCTATCCACTGCACCACCACTGTTTAGGCTGTTCATTTCATTATTTTAAAATTTCAGTATATAAAGGTATACTTGACATATAAAAATGTATGATATTTTAAGTGTATATCGTGGTGATTGGATATATGTATGTAGCTCAGTTCATTTCTTGTCAGATTTTTTCTTTAGCAGTCATTTTCATAGCTTCACATTCTACTCTAAGTCATCAGTCAGTGTTTATGTTGATGGCCCTCAGTCAGGTGGCCCTCAACTTTTCTTCATAATAAGTTCCTAAAATGAGTACAGAATTATAAAATGTAAAAGTTGGAGTTCTGTCTTAAAAAGCTTTAAAAAGTATAAACCTCTTCATTGTACTTGGCCTTTTAGAAATTGTCATTGAGATAGAGACACATATATTTCCAGAGGTTTTTTTTTTTTTACAGAGACAGTGAGAGTCAGAGAGAGGGATAGATAGGGACAGACAGACAGGAATGGAGAGAGATGAGAAACATCAATTATTAGTTTTTCGTTGTGACATCTTGATTGCTTTCTCATATGTGCCTTGACCGTGGGGCTACAGCAGACCGAGTAACCCCTTGCTCTAGCCAGGGGCCTTGGGTCCAAGCTGGTGAGCTTTGCCCAAACCAGATGAGCCCGTGCTCAAGCTGGTGACCTCAGGAGTCTCGAACCTGGGTCCTCCACATCCCAATCCAATGCTCTATCCACTGCACCACCTCCTGGTCAGGCTATTTCCAGAGTATTATGCGTATTCTTTCACGCTGCTGTTTTGGACTATTGAGCATATAGACCTCTGTCTTAAGTCTAAGGGTTTTTAATCAGAAATAAGATTTGGTATACCTAAAGCGCTCTGTTGTTTGTGCCAGTATATTTGAATGCTTACAGCTAGCTTCTGTGTTTTGATTTTTCCATGTGTAATCATGTTTATAAAGTATGAGCAAAATGCAATTTTATATTTAGAACAGCACAAACAGGCCAAGTGAAACCGTGAGTTGTTGAAGCAGCAACCCTATGAAAGAACACTGAGTGGCACTCTTGGTTGATACAGGAATGCCACATTTTATGTGTGACAGGCCGTTTATCACTGAAAAACTGTGGAAGTTCAGAGGCTGGAAAGTTGAACTGCTCTGAACTTTATGGTTCAAGGTCATCGTGTCTTTCTGAAGTTCTTTATCTTTGGGCAAGTCACATAATGTGTCTGGGCTGGAAATGAAGGGCCTGGAATTGATGAGTTTTGGAACCCTTTCCATTCCATGCTTCTGTGAAGACTGAACTCGGATGCTTTTTGGTAGCATTTTCTTGTCTTTTTGTTGCTAGAAACATTTTAAAAAATGATATTGAGTTATTAAATTGAAACAGTGCATTTATAATTGGTTTCCCTCGTTATTGGCATTTTACCTATTACTTGGATGAATAATGTGATATTATTTGGAAGGCTATAATGAGTATGGATTTTCCCCCTTTATTCTTTTTTTAAAAACTTGTTTTTCCCCCCTTTATTCTTACTGTATTTGGTGTCATGATACATTGAACCAGCATCAGGACTGTTCAGTACTTGCAGTTAGTTGTCTTAAGTGGTCAGCAGTTTTTCTAGAAAAAACATTTTTTCCCCAATACCTCAGTGTCATCAATGGAGCACATATCCTTTTCGGCCATAGTTATTATATGTGAGGTCTGTTGTGTGTCTGACTTTTCTGCTCTTTCTTTTTTAAATTATTTATTGATTTTCGAGAGAGAGGCAGAGAAAGAGAGAGAGAGAAACATCGATTTGTTCTACGTATTTATGCATTCATTGGTTGAATCTTTTTTTTATTGATTTTTAGCGAGAGCGAGGAAGAGAGATAGATATATGTATAGAGAGAGACAGAAACATCGATCTGTTCCTGTATGTGCCCTGACTGGGGATTGAACTGGCAACCTCTGTGCTTCAAGATGATGCTCTAACTAACCGGGCTATCCGGCCAGGGCTTCATTGGTTGATTCTTATATGTGCCCTGACAGAGGATCCATAACCTTGGCACTATTGGGATGACACTAACCAACTGAGCTAGCTGGCTAGGGTTCTGTTGTGTTTTATACCAAATACTGCATTGCGTGGCCTTTTCTTTTTTTTTTAAACAACTTCTATTAAAGCAAGTAAATAAGGCTTTTTTTTCTTTTTAATATGTCATATGATTCTGTTAGTTAAGGAAATGGATACAGTGAAAATGATTTGTTAAGGTAAGCTCTTCAAGTGTCATTGGTAGGTTTTGCTTAAGAAAATTCAAAAAAGCTCAGCTACCTCATATCAGAAATGAATGTTGAATTTTTGTATTTAATCATAGAACCTGGGTATCTGCTCTTTTGTGAATGTGTATTCTATGTCAGCTTACATACTATATTTCCAACTTGTTAAAAGGAATATTTCACTATAGAGATTGCCATTTAAATAGCTGAGTTTGGACATTTGTTGTTTCATTTGTTATTTTACTTTCCATTTTCTATTAAATAACGCATCTGATCTCTTCCACATTAAATGCCTGCCATAAAAGCAGCAACTTGGGGGGAACATGTTCTTTCCCCACTGGGATATTCTGGAGTCCTCCTGGGGACCTGGGTAGGGATGTTCTCAGCCTAGCGAGCACTTGAGTAGCTGATGCTCTGGAACGTTCTGAGCACTTGTGCTGAGCAGGATCTTGCTCCTAGTAGGGGTTTTCCTGTATGTGTTCCTAGCAGGATGTGTTTCCTTTCCTATGAACCATAGAAGTACATCTGCTGGGATCTTGAAACAGATAACTTCTCAATAAACAAGGAAATGTCCAAATTGTAGTCATTTTTTTTATGAGATTGATGGAAGTAGAATAGAGAAAATGTAGTATTTTTACATTTTATTTATTTATTTTTTTTCTTTTTCATTTTTCTGAAGCTGGAAACAGGGAGAGACAGTCAGACAGACTCCCGCATGCGCCCGACCGGGATCCACCCGGCACACCCACCAGGGGCGGTGCTCTGCCCCCCAGGGGGCGATGCTCTGCCCATCCTGGGCGTCGCCATATTGCGACCAGAGCCACTCTAGCGCCTGAGGCAGAGGCCACAGAGCCATGCCCAGAGCCCGGGCCATCTTTGCTCCAATGGAGCCTTGGCTGCGGGAGGGGAAGAGAGAGACAGAGAGGAAAGCGCGGCGGAGGGGTGGAGAAGCAAATGGGCGCTTCTCCTATGTGCCCTGGCTGGGAATCGAACCCGGGTCCTCCGCACGCTAGGCCGACGCTATTTTTACATTTTAACATTTACTCAGGTGTTCTGAGTGTATTTTATTTGATGCCATTACAGTATAAACACCCTATCTTGTATACACCTTTTTCCTTCTAACTCCTAACACTTAACACATTTCTTATATATTTTTATGGCCTATGAAATATATTTTCTGTGTATAGTATAACTTGTGTTGGCAGTACTATAATGAAGCATGCCTTTACACTCTCCTAGAGGTTGAGGATTATCGATTGAATGTATTTTATTCTGAGAATGATTTTTAGCACACTTTCCTCTGACATTAAAGTAAGTCCGTAAACATAGAGGTAGACTTTATTTTTACAGCTTGTTCTTGGTTAAGATGTTAACCCAACATGTAAAGAAAATTTGAATAGTATTTTATTTCTATAGATGAGTTATTAGGTATCTTGAATATGGGTAGTCAGCTTTATATTTTTTTTACTGGAAGCTAGACACAGGACTATATTATCTCCTGATTAGAAAGTTATGTGGGAATATAAAAATTCATATAGCTACTGTGGAAAATATGTAGTATGAAAGTTCCTCAAAATATTAAAAATAGAACTACCATACAGTCCAACAATTCTACTTCCACAATTATCCAAAGGAAGCAAAATTATTATCTTGAAAAGCTGTTTGTACCTGAATGTTTATAGTGGCATTATTTACAATAGCCAATATATGGAAGCAACCAAAGTCTCCATTGATAAATGAATGGATAAAGAAAATGTGAGCCATATATATATATATATATATATATATATATATATATATATATATATATATATATATATATATATATATATATATAAAATATGATGGACTAATATTCAGCCATAAAAAAGAAGGAAATACCATTTGTGACCACATGGATGGACCTTGAGAGCATTATGCGAACTGGACTATGTCAGACAGAAAATGACAGATACCATATAATATCACTTATATGATGAATCTCAAAATTAAAAAAACTCAAACTCATAGAAACGGAATAGATTGGTGGTTGCCAGAGGCAGGAAGTTGGGGTGGGTGAAATGCATGATGGTGGTCAAAATGACAGATTTATGATTATAAGATTAATAAGCCTTGAGGATGTAATGTACAGCATAGTGGCTATGGAGAAAGTTAAAAAAATAAATGTACTGTATTGTGATAGTTGCTGGACAGTCAAGACCTAACCCTTAATCCTCTTTCTTTGTCCTTCAGTATCACCTGGAAAATTGGGCTGGGGAGACGGCTGTCCATGTTTCTAAAATTGGGGTTTCAACCAAATTCCAGAGAGCACATTTCATAGTTGAGCCTATGCTCTTAAACTGTCCTTACTTTGTCTTTCAAAGACATAACGGTTTTTATCGTAATGAAAAGCATCCTAGAGTAGCCCCAGTATTACTGGAAATATGTGTAGATTGTTAAATTGCATAAGACCTTGTAAGATTTGTAGTTGTGGATATTACACAAATTAAACACCACATTGCATTTTCTTCTGTTTAAAGTCAATTTATTTCGATGTTTGTAAACATTTCTTTGATTTGCTCAATGAATGACTTATGGCTACATCATCTTCTTTAATACTGTGATGATGATCTTCAAATGCAAAGAAAAGGCTCTATGCAGTTTTAGGAATATATATTTGAAAGGCATAATGAGTAGCCAACTTCTTCAAGGTTGAACTCTGATAAGACATTTAAAACTACCTAGTATTCTCCTTGGACTTTTTAGTTCAGGATTATTTTATTCTTTTTATTATAATTGAGAATTAATTTATAAAATGCTTTCATAGGAGAG
This sequence comes from Saccopteryx leptura, assembly GCF_036850995.1. Lineage (NCBI taxonomy): Eukaryota > Metazoa > Chordata > Mammalia > Chiroptera > Emballonuridae > Saccopteryx > Saccopteryx leptura. Next base: position 236,353,509 of record NC_089504.1, on the reverse strand, counting down.
GAGAGGTGAGGGGAGGAGGAGTGAGAGAGAGAAAGAGGGGAGGAGAAGCAGGAAGCATCAACTCCCATATGTGCCTTAACCAGGCAAGCCCAGGGCTTCGAACCTGTGAATTCAGAATTCCAGGTCAACCCTTTACCCACTGCGCCACCCCAGGTCAGGCAAAAATGCTTTCATTTTGCAGGATATTTTAGTTGTGTAATTTGCGACAAAATATTTAATAAAAGAACTAAATATTATGTTATGACATCATCAGTTTAAAATTTACAGCTAAGTGTTTAAAAAATTGGCAAAACACTAATAATATCATTTGATAATGCAGGCAGCTGTCTTAAAAAGAGGGGAGTTTTTCTGTTTGAGATAATTCCCATTTTTTCCCTCAATAGGGGAGAAATATAAGTGAAGTGAATACCATGCTGAGATGAGAGAACAAAAAGTTTTGTAAAGTGTCCCTGAAAACTGATGCTGGTTCTCTTAAGTGAAAATTATACTCTTGGCCCATAATCAGTAGAGAATCGATTTGGGTATTCTTTCCCTCTTGGATAGAGGAACCCCTTAGTGGACTCTTGAATAATAATTGCTAACATTTATCAGTCTATGCTAGGCACTTTGTAGATTAAAAAATCTTTATTGGGATATAATTCATATACCATACAATTTACTGATTCAAAGTATACAGTTCAGTGTTTTTAAATTTACTTACAAATATGCTTATTACAGTCCATTTTAGAGCATTTGCATCACTTCCATAATAAACCCTGTACTCTTTAGCTATAACCTTCTATCCCCCTGCATCCCCCGCCCTTTAGCAATCACTTACTTACTTACTTTGTCTATAGATTTGCTTATTTGGGCTTTCATATGAATGGAATTATAATATTTAGACTTCTATGATTGGCTTCTTTCCCTTCATGTGATATTTTCAAGGTTCATCCAAGTTGTGGTAGCTCATTCCTTTTTACTGCCAAATAATATTCTATTGTATATATAAAATATATATATATATATTACATTTTGTTTTTCTACTCTTCCAGTGGGTATTTAACATGAGTTGATTCCTTTTTTCTGTTGTGAATATGCTGCTGTGAATATTCATGTACAAGTATTTGTTTGAATACCTGTTTTCAGTCCTTATGGGTCAATTCCTAGGAGTGGAAATTCTGGGTCTATAGTGACTCTTTGTTTAATCATCGCGGGAACTTCCAGACTGCTTTCCAAGGCAGCTGCACTACAGTATTTACATTCCCACTAGCAGTGTATGAGGATTCTGATTTCTCTGTATCCTCATTAGTACTTGATATTATCTGACTTTTCAATTCTAGCCATCCTAGTGGGTGTGAAGGGATATTTTATTGTGGTTTTGATTTACATTTCCCCCAGCGACTAATGATGTCTAGTATCTTTTCATGTACTTATTGGAAAAATTCAAGTTCTTTCCCCATTTTTAAATTAGATTTTTGTTTTTTATTATTGAGTTGTAGAAATTATTTATATATTGTAAGAACACAAGTGCCTTATCAAATATATGAATTGCAGAGTTCTTTCCCCATTCTTTGGGTTGTTTCTTCACCTTTTTGATGGTATCCTTTGAAGCACAAAAGTTTTAAATTTTGATGAAGTCCAATTTTCTGTTTTATTGCTTGTGCTTTTGGTATCTTATCTAAGAATTCTTTGCCAGATCCAGTGTTACGAAGATTTACTCCTATGTTTTCTTCTGAGAGTTTTATAGTTTTCATAGCTCTTAATAGTTATGTCTTTGGTGCATTTTGAGTTAATTATTTTATATGGTGTTAGATCAGGATCCATCTTCTTTTGCATGTGGCTATTCAGTGATCCCAATACCATTTGTTGGAAAGACTGTTTCTGCCCATTGAATGGTTTTGGTACCTTGTCAAAAATCACTTGACTAGAGATACATGAATTTTTTTCTGGACTTTCAATTCGATTACATTGGTCACTATGTCTGTTCTTTTGACACCTCACTATCTTGATTTCTGTTGCTTTGTAGTTTTATAATCAGGAACTCTGAATCTCCCTAATTTATTCTTCTCTTTCAACGTTGTTTTGGCAACTTTTGGGTCCCTTGCATTTCCGGATGAATTTTAGAATCAGTTTGTCAAGTTTTCACAAAGTAGTTAGCTGGAATTCTAATGGTTGCATTGAATCTGTAGCTCATTTGAGTGTTGCTATATTAATGTTAAGTCTTCTGATCCATGCACAAGAGATGTCTTTACATTTAATTGTCTTCTTTAATTTCTTTCAACATTATATTGAAGTTTTAGTGCAGGTATACCTCAGAGACATTGCGGTTCAGTTCCAGACCACTACAATGAAGCAAGTGTAGTGATAAAGTGAGTTGTAATCTTTTTGCTAATGGAAAGTCATCCCTTTAATTTATAAAAAAAATGCAACGTCTGTGAAGTATTGTAAAGCCAAGCATAATAAAATGAAGTATGGACTGTAGACAAGTCTTTTCTGAGTATTTTATTCTTGATACTACTGTGAATAGAATTTTCTTAATTTCATTTTCAGATTGTTATGAGTGTACAGAAATACAGTTGATTCTTGTATATGGATTACCCTGGCTAGAGCCTGTAGTAGTAGTATATTGCTGAATATAGAGGTATATAAGCAGACATCTTGTCTGGCTCGTGATTTTAGGGAAAAAGCATCTTTCACCATTGGATATTGTGTGTGTGTGTGTGTGTGTGTGTGTGTGTGTGTGTGTGTGTTTTAATTAGTTTGAGAAAGTTTCCTTCTGTTTCTGACTTGAATGTTTTTATCATGCAAGAGTGTTGGATTTTGCCAAATGCTTTTCTGTGTAAGAAGATCATGTGATTTTTGTTTTTTATTCAATTGAAATATGTTAAATTGATTTTCAGATGTTGAACCAACCTTGCATTCCTGGGATAAGTGATGCTTGGTTATGTTGTAGAATGCATTTAATGTCTTGCTAGATACGGTATGCTAGGATTTTGTTGAGGATTTCTGCATCTATATTTGTAAAAGATATTTGTCTAGTTTTTTTGTCATGTCTTTGTCCGATTTTAATATCAGTATTGGTTTCATAAAACTAATTTGGAAGTGTTCTCCTATTCTTTGGAAAAATTTGTGAAGAATTGGAATTCTTTAAATGTTTGGTAGACTTCAGTGGTGAAGCCACCTGAAATCTGGGCTTTGTCAGATGTTGTTTTTAATTCTTTTTGTAGGTCTTATCCCCTTCATTTTATAGATCAGAAAACTTAGTCTCAGAAAGGTTGTGCAATTTACTAATAAGTGGCAAAGCTAGGAATTGAATCTGAATTACCTTTTATGAAGTTCTAGGATGATAACAGCTGACATTTCTTGTGTAATTAGATATGTGTCTCTAACCATACAAGGTACTTTAACATTAATCTCCTGCTACACTCTCATCACCAAATGCTTATGAATCTTCACTTCAACTTTATATGTATTGTGCCCATTTTCAAAGTCTGACACTTAAGGCGATTCACTGACTGGCCCTACTGAACCATGGCCATGAAGTAAATGGTATAGCTGTGCTTCTCACTTAGGAGGCCGTCTGACTCTGGAGCCTGCCCTCTTAATTGCTTTTCTCTATTGTGTGCAGTGGAAACAACTGTGCCAAATGTGGACAGCTGAGCCCAGATCAGGTTCAGCCTTGGATGTGAGTGGGCTCACACTGCCCTCCAGGCTCCACTTGGACATGCCTGTCTCAGTCAGCACAGGCTGTGGAAGCACTAACTTTTCACACTGCCTGCCCTGTGGCTGACACTGTGATCCATGGGTGCAGCAAAAGAAACTGTGGATCATTCTGACTCCATGTAGTAAGGATGAAAACAAGTTGTCACTGTGAGTAATATAGAAATGACTTTTAAAACTGTTTTAGTGTGTAAGTCAGCCAGCAGATTTGCGTAATATCTTTCAATGAACACATTTGATGCACTTCACATATATATATTAATATTTTTAATGTTTATATTGTTGGTGAATTATATGGTATTTTGCTTATTTGAGTCAAGAGGAAAAGTTGTCTTTTACTTTTCAAGTTAGAGGCCTTCCTCAAATGTCCATTCACATTTAACAATGAGGCACAAGAAGCTGACCTGATGCCTGTGTGAGCAAAGCCCCCCCCCCCCCCCCCCGACTTCACAGCGGGTGGTGAAGTCTGATTTCTTACCAGGTGGGGCAGGTAGTATCCAGGTCTGGCAGCTAGTGTTCTGGCAGACCCAGGAACCAAGGGCCAGGAGGCTCCACTGTACAGAAGCACATTGTCAGTGTGACACCTGTTCATACCTGTGCCAACCTGTGCTATGTGTTGTCCTGCCTAGGGCATGCAGTCTGGCTTTTGCTGGAGCGAGTGCAGGGCAGTCCTCTGGTTGTACAGCAGTGGAGGAGGTGATCTGAAAGTTTAACTGCTGCTGATTTAGGCTTCAGTCAATTTTCTCTGCAGCCCCTCTCCCACATCCCTGCCTTCAGAGACACACAATTTCTCTTCTGTGTTCTCTGGGGTTTCCATGGGACTTGGCGTCCTTCTACATGAGCCCCTCCTCCAGAGGCACTCAGTGAGAGCGTTCGCACCTCCGTCACCTGTACATGAAAGGTTCCATCTTCTGTTGTCACATTTGCTCTTTTAGGCTCCTTTCTAGTGTCCTTTCTCTTGTTCTTTGGTGTTTATACCTGATTTTATTCCTTGACTGTCATTAGGATTTCAGGAAGGAGTGGAGATAAATTCCACTTATATTTCTTTTGTAAATACCTCCTCATGTCCTTTGTGTAATTTTCTTTTGGGATTTTCATGTTTTGAATTTGTAAAAACGTTATATGTGGGGGATATTAATTCTGGCACCTGGTGCAGTCTTTCATTTTATTTTAATTTTCTTATGAAACACTTGCTGGAAGGTACTGGTGGGGATTTGAGCTTTTGCTTACTTATACAGATGGCTGTGTAGGGAAATGGATCCTGAAACCAGCTGGCTGTTGGTTGGCTTCTGTATAGATGTGCTTTTCTTGTGGTTTTCACCACTCATGGAAGCTCTCGAACTTCCTCATGCTTGAGAATTATTCACACTGTTTCGCAAATGAGGGGCCCTGGCCAAGTGGAAGCAAATCATTTGCCATCACCTCTACCAAGTTCTCTAAGTGTATGGTCCTGGTAGTCAGTGGGAAAGGTCTGGCAACAGCTGGGCTGAGGAGCATGGGTGCTGAAGTGCTTGCCAAGGATCTGTTGCTTTCAGCCCAGCCACATGCCTCAGGCTTGGAGAGAGCAACTTTTACACATGCCTTGGAGGGGAAAAAGAAGCTCGGGCACAAATAAATTCTCTGCCTCTGCGTTTAGCAGTGGGCCCAGAGCCATGAGAAAGGAATTAAAGGGAAGGAATTAGCAACAGCCCACCATGTGTCTCATTTGGCATGAGTGGACAGGTGTTAGCCCTCCTCAGTACATGGGGGTCAAGATGGCTGGTTTTCAGCTGAGTTGTCAAGGGTTTGACCGTGTTCCATTTTCACATACATTTTCCCCAGGCCCCTTCTTTCCGAGCCAGTATGAACAGAATGTCCTCCAATAGCAGCTAGGAAAATGACATTGGGTACAGTCTAGGAAACCTCACCAGGAGGGAACTTAAAGCATAAAGCTTTCAGTGCGTATGTCTATCGGACAGCGTAGTGGAATTGGGAGTCTGAAATGACCCATGAAGAAGCCCAGGAATACTACCCCTCTTCCAATTGAATGATCAACTCTGATGTGAAAACCCATCCTGCTTTTATTTCCTCTCTCTGAGGTTTCCCTTTATTCTGTCCAACTGCTAACTGTCACAGTCATTCCAGGCCTTTCTAGGCCTGGTTTATTTTCACAGCTCTTAGCCCACCATCTTGCTTTAGCCTCTTCCTGTCTAATGGTATGCCACCATCAGACCTCTTGTCATCCTAAACATCATTTTCATCACATTCCTCTCCATTTAAATCCTTGCTATTCTTCTCAAAGGCCTGGCTTTTGATCTATTGTCTGCCTTAGTCAGACTCCTGATAGCATCCAGCACCTAGAGTTTGGTTCTGAGTTGCTCTGATTATTATGCCTGTGTTGGAAGGCTATGGAAGACAAGGGTAGTTGCTTATATTTCTTGAATTCTCCACTACACATAGTTGATCTTGTGGAAACACTTGTGAGCGGGCACAGTTTTCAGACAGTAGAGTGCTGATGTCTGGGGAAAATGCGTAACACTGAAAAATTACTTTGGCAAACTGAGGAAAAAGCCAAAATACCTTAACTTTTTTTGTGTGGGGGGTGCGTTCTTGAGTTTCAGATCTACCACATAACTTAACGTTGGCATATTCTTATTTATAAAAGAGGAGTTGGAGTTAATCTTTCAGTTCCCACCCAATCCTGAAAGGCTACTTTTCCTTCATTCTTTGCCTTGAACTTTTTCCTGAAATTAAAACTGATGAGCAGTTTTTGGATCCTGAATTGGGAAATTTTCATCTCTTTGTCATTCTTTCCCTGACGCATTTTTCAGTGTTCTCTGGGTATGTGCTGCTAAAGGAATTTTGGATTTGCCATTTGGCTACTTTTTTAGGAGGGCAGACAAAATGCCATACCATTCTGGTTTTTTTCCTACGTGGAGCTTTTCATTTGTCAAAGTAAACCTTTCAGTTAGGTGCATGATTTTAACTTAAATTTTTGTTCTTCTACAGACACGATGAGGCGAGTGGTACGACAGAGCAAGTTTCGGCATGTATTTGGACAAGCGGTGAAAAATGACCAGTGTTATGATGACATCCGGGTTTCTCGAGTGACCTGGGATAGTTCCTTTTGCGCTGTCAACCCCAGATTTGTTGCCATAATCATAGAAGCGAGTGGGGGAGGTGCGTTCCTTGTGCTCCCTTTACACAAGGTAAGTAATCTGACCTGCCATTCTGTTCACTAAGAATTGTGTGATTGCTGAGACCATTAGACTCTGATGTAATTGAGGTTTCATTCCATGCAGTTTACAGCCACATTGATTTCTCTAATAGAAAATCATTAAACAGAACAGTGAACTCTGTTCTGGGCGTTCCCCTCTAGGGGTGAAAAAGATTAGTATAATGTGAGCATGGGCAGTCAAGAAATTTTATGATTTAGTTAGCAGTTATCCACTTTTCACAAACGTTTTTCCAAAAAGTAGTTTAAAAACACTTGTTTTTAAATAGACAGAAATTTGTAAGGTCATCTTTTTTTGTGTGAAGTCATAAGGGCTGAGACTTTTTGGCTTTTTGAATAGTAAATGGGATGAGGGCCCAAGAAAATGCCCCCAACAATGCAGATGTCAAGTCTGGATACCAGTAAGTTTCAGCATAGGATGGAACAGTGTTAAGTGGTGGAAATAGAGGATTTTTACTGAAAATGGTCTTATGTAACCTTCAGCTTCAGCTAGCTTCTCAGTCCTCCCTTCTCCATTCAGAGAGTCCTCTCCAGAGTGGGGAGAAGATAGGAGATTTGTGATTTTCTGACTGTTCTTGAACATTGTAGGTAAAAATCTATGCTTGTTTTAACAGGAAATCCCAGAATCACAAATAATTGGAGGGAGGGGGGTGTTGCTGTGGTGAGAGAGAGTCTGGAAAGAGTCATTTTCTAGTTTGCTTTGAGAGGAAGATAACGTTTGGTGAGCCCTGGAGCTCTGATGATAAGGGTTTAGCGCTATGAGGATGCAGATGTTGGGTCACTTTACAGCTGTTTCCACTCTGCTGAGAACAGTGGTACTCCCTGAGTCTAAGCCATGACTATTAGGGGTCCTGCTCATCATTATGGGCCATGTGATTCTGAAATTGATTACAATAAAGTGGTTTCTGTCAAAGTATTGTTTCCCATTTTGGTGTTTTTTCCGTAGAAAAGACATTCACTGGGAAAACTTCCAATTCTCTTGTACTTTCCTTTTTCTTGGATGCTCATGACTAACTTGTTTTATTTTAACATCTGATTTTTACTTAGTGACTGGATTGATGTGCTGATACATAGTAGGGCTATTTTGCTATGACATAGGGGATGGATGGCTTTGGGGAACAAATTTGATATATTTTCTTTTTTTTTTTTTTTTTTTTTTTCATTTTTCTGAAGCTGGAAACAGGGAGAGACAGTCAGACAGACTCCCGCATGCGCCCGACCGGGATCCACCCGGCACGCCCACCATGGGGCGACGCTCTGCCCACCAGGGGGCGATGCTCTGCCCATCCTGGGCGTCGCCATATTGCGACCAGAGCCATTATAGCGCCTGAGGCAGAGGCCACAGAGCCATCCCCAGCGCCCGGGCCATCTTTGCTCCAATGGAGCCTCGGCTGCGGGAGGGGAAGAGAGAGACAGAGAGGAAGGCGTGGCGGAGGGGTGGAGAAGCAAATGGGCGCTTCTCCTATGTGCCCTGGCCGGGAATCGAACCCGGGTCCTCCGCACGCTAGGCCGAATTTGATATATTTTCAAATGTATCTTCTTATAGGCAGAGCCAATGATATTTTAAAGGTGAGTCTTTTCATTAAATTGAAGTTTAATTTTCTTCTTGGATACTTTTCTTTCTTTTTTTTATTTTTATTTTTTTATGATAGAGACAGAGAGAGAAGGACCAAGAGAGGGATGGTTAGGGACAGACAGAGAGATTAGAAGCATAAATTCTTTGCAGCACCTTAGTTGTTCATTGATTGCTTTCTTATATATGCCTTGAACAGGGAGCTACAGCAGAGTTAGTGACCCCTTGCTCAAGCCAGTGACACTGGGTTCAAGCCAAGCCAGTGACCTTAGGCTTCAAGCCAGCAACCTTTGGACTCAAGCCAGTGGCCCCGCACTCAAGCTGGCGAGCCCATGTTCAAGCCAGATGAGCCTGCACTCAAACCAGTGGCAACCTTGGGGTTTTGAACCTGGGTCCTCTGCGTCTCAGTCTGACGCTCTATCTACTGTGCTACTGCCTAGTCAGGCTGATACTTTTATTTCTGTGGAGAAAATTGTTCTTTAGGGGCAGATAATACATGACACTATTATAACTGTACTTAAACCTGATTTTGGAGTGGGAGTTTGAATTTAATGCCAGGTACATTTGGTACATTTGGTCTCCACAACATTTTAGTTTATTTGTTCAACAAGAGCAAGGGGCATTTGAAAACCTGAATTTTTAGTGGTGGGTATTATGGGTGCCAGCTGAGAAGGTGCTTCGACTTTGTCAGCCAAGATAAGGCACTGGAGTACCATGATCTGTTTGTTTGTTTATTCATTTCAGAGAGGAGAGACAGAGAGAGAGAGAGAGAGAGAGAGAGAGAGAGAGAGAGAGAGAGAGAGAGAGAGGGAGGAGGTGGGGAGGAAGGAGCAGGAAGCATCAACTCCCATATGTGCCTTGACCAGGCAAGCCCAGGGTTTCACACCGGCGACCTCAGCATTCCAGGTCAAGGCTTTATTCACTGTGCCACCACAGGTCAGGCAGTTTTTTTTTTTTTTTTTTTTTTTTTTCAGGGACAGAGAGAGAGTTAGAGAGGGATAGATAGGGACAGATAGATAGGAACAGAGAGAGATGAGAAGCATCAATCATCAGTTTTTCATTGAGACACCTCAGTTGTTCATTGATTGCTTTCTCATACGTGCCTTGATCATGGGCTTTCAGCAGACCGAGTAACCCCTTGCTTGAGCCAGTGACCTTGGGTCCAAGCTGGTGAGCTTTTTGCTCAAGCTAGATGAACCCGCGCTCAAGCTGGTGACCTCGGGGTCTCGAACCTGGGTCCTCTGCATCCCAGTCTGACGCTCTATCCACTGCACACCGCCTGGTCAGGCCAGTTTTTGTTTTTAAGAGAGAGAGCGATAGCAACATCGAGCTGTTCCTGTATGTGCCCTGACCGGGGATCAAACTGGTACATAATCTGTTTTGGAGTTGAGTTTTTATTTAATTTTTTATAGACTGAGAGATAAATTTAAGACTTTTTTTTTTGCTTCAAAGTAATAGAACAAGTTAATTAAGAGGCCTAAAATAAACTTTTAAATGGCTAATCTTCCTCTGAGTTCAGACGGTTCTTGTCATGTTCCACATCTGCAAAAGGCTCTGCGAGTCCATTTTTGCTTTTACAAACCTTGAGAAACTGTGATTTCATTTATGCCATTTAAGGGAGGCCTGTATGCAGTTCCTAAGCTAACTGGAGCTTACAGTTTGATTTTTACTTGCATTAGTTGTCCTACACTTATTAAATAGGTTTTAGTATTTTATTCTTTAACCAGCAATATAGGAATTAGGGTGGAATAAGTTGTTTTAAAAATAATCATGTTTGGGTAGAGTGTTGGTTTTTGGAGGAGCCTCAAGGGGTTTTCTTTCCCAGGCTGTAATACTGTCTGTGTGGCTTTGCTCCTTAAATATTAATTTGTTTTGAAGGAGGTGACATTGGTGTAAACTAAGCCCAGTGACAGCCATTGGAAATAAGGTCAGTACTTGGGGTTATTGACTTTTATAGTTGATGGGTTTACATGTATTAAATGGGGTTTTTGTATATTAAAGTGTGTTTAGCCCTTAGAGTCAGTGTGGTGCAGGGGAAAGAACATGGGTGTAGGAATTGGGGAGCTGGGGGAGGTTCAGTCCCAGTTCACTTGCTAACTGGTAGTGAGACACGGATATGTCCCTCTGTCCTTTTGCTCTTTGATTTCTCTCTGTAACATGAGGGGCTATATATAAAAGTGATTTTTTGCCATGGAAATTCTACATAATCTCAGAAGTGCCTCTCCTATGGTTCTCAGTTGTGGATTGCTTTCCAAAACAGCTGGTTGGATACCCAAAATTTAGCAGTAGTCACACTATTGCTCCATTTCCCCCCCTTCTTAGTGTCAATACATAACTTTGTAAAATAGATGCCTTTAATTTGTGGCTGCTTTTCCACCAAAGCCAAGGCTGAACCCAAGAAAGAAGAGTGGTCTGTGGCCCTACAGACAGCTCTATGCCTGGGAACTCTTGGGAGGATCTACTGTGGTGGCAGGGCCTAGCCCACGAGCCCTGAAGTGTCAGATGACACTCCCCTTTCTTTTCTTCCTAAGACCCTGTCTCTTGACTAGTTATACCTAAGCTGAGCATTAGTAGCTGCCAGAGAACAAAACTGTGTTCCACACTGTCGGACACCCACTACATTCCCATTTGCTGACTGTCCTCTTGATACCTATCTACCTTATAATTTTGATACAATGATGAATATTTGAATAAAGGTCTTAAGTTTTACATGTTTACAGATGTTTATACAGTGCAGGGTCTTTCACTGTCTTTGTTCACGCATGTTCAGTTGGTTTGGTCATCTGTAAACCGAGTGTCTCCTGGCTGCCAGCCTCTCTGTGCTCCAGGAGCATGTACCACTAGTTTTCACCTCCTCCAGGAGATTGCTGGCACAGAGGGGTTTGTCTTTTCTTAGCCCTTGAAGGTAAATATGGTGGGGACCCCACGGACATGGGGAACCCATTAATTCTAATGCAGGGCTCTGCCCTGGAAAAGATTCCTACAACTTCAGTATTTTAGCAACTTTGAAATAGTTTTATAATGAGGTGCTGCTTCTGTTTAAAAGTGAAGAAAAACTAAATTCCCATGTATAATATGAAATGCTTGAAATCAAGATGGCAGGAAATGATGCTCTAGGTGTATATTGGGTTCCAGTATGTATTGATAGCAGTCTGGGATAACTCTAAACATGAACTTTAGGAGATGGGTATGGGGTTTTTGTTTTTGTTCATTTTTTTTCAATTTTATTTTGAATTAGGGGTATGGTTTTTAATAATTATTTCAGAGACTTTAGGTAATGTTTCCTCCTTTTTTTTTTTTTTTATTATAGACAGGCAGGTTGGTTTTGGTGATCCTGTGGAGGCTCTCTGTACATATTAATATTGAATATTCATGTATTCATCTTAAGATGTATTGTGACACTGTCAGAAAGGCTCCCATTTAAAAACATAACCTTCCATGAATTTCTCTTCAAAACTAGTTAGTGTTAGCATGGTCTCTGTCTTCCAGAACTTAAAAATCCAAATTGGAGAGAGCACTAGGGACAAATACATTAAAACATAATACATAGCAAGAGGTACGCTCAGGAATGAAGATCTGTTTATTTTAACTGTATGGTTTATGAAGTTTTTGTTAGGCAAGTTTTATTAGGGAAAGCGGGATTTTTAGAGGTCGCTGCCAGAGGAGTATGGGAAGCACTCGGCCCTGAGGTTAGATTAGCACATGTGGTTCAGGATCTTTTATAAATGCTTCCTTCAAGCTATGGCATGCCTTTCTGTCATGACTTTTCAAGGTGCGGCTTAGTACATTTTCTTACTCTTTGGTCTTTCAGAGGCTGAATAATAGCAGTCTTGCTGAACAGAAGTTGGCTTTGTGGTTTTGGCACTAGAGATCCCCCCCCCACACACACACACAACTGCATACACTGCCTTATCCCAGCAGCCTGTGCACTTGACCATGTGGGCACAACAAGCCTCTCTGTGGAGTAGCCACCCTCGTGATGTGGGACTGAGGCATTCCCATTCCTGTTGTGCACCATGTGGGATATGCAGACACATTAGTGTTTGTGGTTAGGTGCGTGTGTACACATGCACCAAAACTTCAGATCACAGTGAACCTGTAATCCTAACTTCAGCAAATAAGGGTGAGGGGAGTTGGTTAGAATTATATGCTGTTGCTCTCTTCACATGGGTGGAGGATGCAAATTGGAGAGCTGTCTTTCCTAATTGCTTCCTCCTTCCTCCTTGACTATTCTTAACTGGGAGAACAGGTAAGGGGTGGCTAATTTCATCTTTTTAATTGTCTTGGCTTGCAGCTCTGCTTTGGGCTAATGGGATGGGTGTGACCAGATCTCTGTTAACCTTTTGAGTCACTATCTCCTCTCTCCTTCTAGTTCCAGGTCTCTGTTAACCTTTTGAGTTACTGTCTCCTCTCTCCTTCTAGCTCCTCTGGTATAGCTAGTTGTAATAGTACCTTATATACAGTTATGTTTCTGCCATTCATTTTAGAAATTGTCTGTGGGATATTTGAGATCTTCCTGTATTTAAGTGTATGAGTTATCTTTTAAATTCATCTTGTAGTGTTTTCAACTAAGGTTTTGTTAAAAAATTCAGCCCTATAGAGAAAATCATTTCAATGGATATTTTCTTAGTTCTCAAGGATGGGACATAGCTATGCCTTCTAGAAGCATAGGGAATAAATTAATTCATTACTTAAAGTAGCTGCCTTAGGGCATTAGGACTTAATTCTCTCACAGAATTTGGTTTGACAAGGGCTGCTTTAGAGCCTTTTTCTGCCATATTTATTGAGGAAGAAATCTTTATTCATTTTAGTCCATATTCTGAGTGACTCTTCTGTTCAGTATCCAACTCACATGTTACCTCTAATTTGCTGAGACAGTGGAATCATTCTTTGGGTTCTCTTAGCTGCTTTTCTGTGCTGCTGGTACCACAGGCTGCATTATCACATTGTGTTATAGCTATTCTCTTCCTTAATTACCAGACAAGAGGAGGAAGGTTAGAATCATAGGCTCCTGCTCTCCTGACATTCACTTGGATGGAAGATACAGATTAGATGACTGTTTGAATGGCAGCTCTTGATAACAGGTCCTCCAAAATCTGGCCTTACTTTGTTGTGGTAGCAGCCTTCAGGTGGCCTCCAGTGATTCTTACCTCCTTATGTTCACGCCAGTGTGTGGTTCCCTCCCACATTAAATAGGGTTGACTGTATAACCACTAGGATGTGGTGCAAATTGGTGCAGTGTGGCTCTGAGCCTAGGCCATAAAAGCATATAGGCCTCGCATTTGTCTCTTGGTGTCTCCATGTTCCAAGGTCCATAGGACTTCTCACCAATACCAGCACCAACTTAAAATGTGTGAGTGAGCCACCTTGAAAATGGATCCTGCAGCCCTGGCCAACACCTTGACTCATAAGAACCCAGAGCCAGAGCCAGAACCATCCAGATAACTGCTGCTTTTGAACTTCTGACCCTCAGAAACTATATGAGATAATAAATGTTTATTGTTTTAAGTAGCTGAGTTTTAGAGTTGAGCAGCAATTAATAACTTATACATGTATTCTGAGAGTATGGTGTTTGGTTCATGTTAGGTCACATAATGCGTAAATAAGTGAGGACTTCACACTGTTCTAAAAGACCATCTTATAGTTTTAAGCACTCTTTCCACTTCTCCTTTAAAAAAAATCTATGTAGATATATAAATACATATAGATGCACATTTCTTAAATAAATCAGAAATGAATAATTGGGGGATTCTGTACAGTAGCAAAAGAAAATTATATTATATGGTAAGATCCTTATGTTCCATGATGCTGTCATAGCTAAAAAATGTGTTATAAGGTCATAATCACTATCTTCTACGTAACTTCAAATTATATTATTGGTTTTTGGGAGAGAGTCTAGAATGTTAACATTGATGGTGAGTCTACAGGTGATATTTATTTTCTGCTTTGTAATATCTGTACTTTTTTCAAAATGCTTTACAATGAACTTACTGCATGTCAAGATTATTTTTAAAAGTATTGTCAGTAATATTAGCAGAGCTTGTAAAAGCAGCTAATTGTTGTTTAAGATTTATTGAAATGTAAAACAGTACTTTAAAAAATGACATTCATTCATTCACATACTCATTCCTTCGACATTTGAGCGCCTTCTCTGTGCTATGACTTATGTTGAGTTCTTGTTTTTAGCAAGTTTTGGTAACAGTTGACCTTGATCTCTCCAATGGGGAGCTTTGTGTATGCATAAAGTGCTCTGACTCAGCGACTGAGAGATGAGTTCCACTCGAGGCTCAGAAGTCAGGGAAGACATCACAGAGAGTCTGTTGGAATTCAGACTTTTCCTGTGGGTAGCAGCTAGAGATGAAATGGAAGAGGAGCTCAGCCAGTTCACTAAACTGAGTTAGAGGAGTTGCTCTGTTCTGGGAGGGCCACAAATGAGGTGGGAGCCACATTCGTCGTTCAGATTCCTGGCTCTCTGGGAATTTAGATGGACTTTAGTATTGGAGAAATGGGATGTTTGACTGGAGGGGGATTAAGAGGAGTTTTTTGATAGCAAATCACATTTCTCGGCTCTTTTTTCTCCTTTTCTTCCATTGAAAATAGTGCAAAATTGGTGTTTTCCATGATCATTTTATGGAGGAAAACCAGAGTAAGCACGATTATACATTTTTGGAATTATTATTATTAACTGGAAACATTGCACATTTCCTCTCTGTCAGCTTCAGGAAAAGGCAGTGACTTTATGTCACAGTCTTATAACGAGACTCCAAAATGACATCAGAATATGCTAGGAGTGTCCCCTACCTAAACGGTGTCTCAGTTTTTGCACAGTGTAGAACTGCTGTCCCACTTCTGTTCTTCAGTTGTAGAAATTGAAACTCAGATTGAGTGATTGTCCAGAGCTGTGGGTCTTACATGGATCAGAACTGGGTTTTTATTTAATTTGTACATGTCTAATTTTATTAACATTTCCCCCCACTGAGGGTTGAAAGATTTTTTTTTGGGGGGGTATAGAATCTGCAGTCTAATTGACACTTAATTCTTTGCATCTTTCTCTGTAATTAGAAGACTTAATAACAAAAACACTAGTTTGTCTGGGCTTTGATTTTGTCAGCTTGGAAAATTGTCTTAAGGTTTGGAAAGAACATTGTCTATACCATGCCTTGTATGGAAACAGCGACAAGGAGGAAATTGCAGCAGTTCATGTTTTTGAGGGCTTTAAGTGCCAGGCGCTGTGCTGATTGATAGGTGCCTTGTTTCATGGCCTAGTTCAAAAGGAATAATGGCAGTCTCTTGATGGTGCTTTTCACCAGCACCTGCTGGATCTGCTTTGGCTGCATCTCCCCCTTACTGTACTCTGCCGACAGGCAATTTCCATTCCCACAAATAGCGGAGCTCCATTTGGACGAGGGTGGCAATGCCAGTAGCTCCTGTACAGATGTGGACTTTCAGCCCAGAGTGGCTTTGGTGTTATGGGCAGGGGATTTTATTCACTGTCAGTGTCCTGATGTGTCCTGGAATGCCCATTCACTGTCTCCTGAAATAGGTGCTGTCTGATACCCTGAAAGCTTAAACTGTCAATTGTATGTGCGACATTGTATGTGTGAAAGGCCTGGAGGCAGGAATGTGTGTGTGTGTGTGGGGGGTGTGTGTGTGTGTGCGCGGGATGCAGGGTAGGGCACCAGGTGCAGAACAATGACTTCCAAATTATGTCACGAGCTGCCAGCCTCACGAGTGAGCCCTGCACAGCCTCATTACCACATGAAGTGCCACAGAAGGGCCTTTTCATTTTCTCCCAGTGACTGTTTTCCATAGTCTTGCTGGGGAGTTTGGGAGGGGGGACACTCTGCCCAACCTCAGTTAACAATGGAGCACAAAGTCCTGGCAGAAGGAACCTCACAATGTACCCTGGGGCTATTTTTGATTACAGTGAGTGACTGTGACTCAGAGTGTGCCCCGCAGATGATAGCTTCCCACCTCCCATCCCCTCCTGCCTCCCCTGGAGATGAGCAGGCAGCCTGTCCTTTGTGCATTTCCTTGGCTGGCTTCGCAGACTGCTGCAGTTCACTGATATGTCCACAGCAGCCGGCCAGCAGGCTTGACAGGGCTCTGACAGTGGTTTTTACCATATATGGCCATCAGAGCTCTGGGGCTGTCAGCCTGCCAGGATAATTTCCTTCCTTTGCTTTGATTGGCTGCACAGCAGCCCAGAGAATGGTGGGATCTAGGAGTGTGTGGTGAAGGGAAGCCACTGAGTCAAGTGCAAAGAACATTTAACTCTTTCCTGGCTTTCTGGAGCTCAAGTGTGTGCACAGCACACGAGCAAGTGCTGCCGGCAGAAGCCCTCAGTGTACAAACATGACAGCCCAGTCTGGGAAAGCAGCGAAGGAAAGGTTCCTGAATACAGGTTACTCTGAAATGGACTCAAGGTTTAATGAACAAGTGTCTGCAGCCCGGATTTGTCCAGAAGCCACCTTATTACCATAGGTATCTCTGCTCCTACCAAGTTGAATATCTGTGCTAGTTGTGGTGGGATCTGAACTGAGTGCAGGGAAGGCTGAGCTGGGAGGGTGCACTATAGAGCACGTGTTGGCACTCAGAGGAGTGGTGACTTGAGTTTCTTTTCTGGCTTTAAGTCATGAGTAAATGATACAGGCTACTGAATTGGGTCTCTACTCCTGTCCTCCTGCTTATTTACAACCACATTAAGATGTGAACTGCTTTGGCCATGTAGTCCAAGGCATTTACCTGAAATAGTTGTAATATATTTTTTGTTTTTTTATCCCCATTTCAAAGAGGGTGCAATTTTACTATGAGGCTTGTGGACAAACCATGCAGAGCTGGGAATGGAAGGGGAGCTCTGACTCTCCATCATCCTCAGCGGGTCCAGGTGGAGATTATCTCCAGTGTCATTTGCTTAGTGCAAGGGGTGAGGCAACCAATTAATTACTGTTCTTTCTAATTCGACCCAGAATGCTTTGTTTTTTTATTTTATATTTTTGCAACAGAGACAGAGAGAGGGACAGACAGGGACAGACAGACAGGAACGGAGAGAGATGAGAAGCATCAATCAAGTCTTCGTTCCAGCACCTTAGTTGTTCATTGATTGCTTTCTCATATGTGCCTTGACGGGGCGGGGGGGGGGGTTGCAGCAGAGTGAGTGACCCCTTGCTCAAGCCAGTGACCTTGGGCTCAAGCCAGCGACCCTGCGCTCAAGCCAGCAACCTCGGAGTTTCAAACCTGGGTCCTCCATGTCCCCATCCGACATTTTATCCACTGCGCTACCACCTGGTCACCCTAGAATGCTTTGTTTTAATTTCCTGTATTTGTTCTTACATCAGTAGTTCTTTGGCCTTTCAGCTTTTGCTTTGAAGCAGAAAATTATTTTGACTTGGTTCTACTTCATGTTGGGTTCCTAGTTTATGTTTGTTCTCAGACCGGAAGTATTATATGAAATTACTTGTCTGCAATGATGGGATTTTCACTTCATAAATTTTTTGTTAAGCCAGGAAGTTAGGAAATACAGCTTCTCTGGTTGCTTTTGCCAATTTCGGTGTGGTTAAGATGTTAACTCTTCTACTTTTTGCTCTCTGATAATAAAATATCCGTAGTTCTAGAGTCACTTCCCTCAGGTTCTTAAAAATGGTCTGTTCAGTCTGAAGCCAGTTGTAAAGAGGACCAGTGATGGCAGAATGATTTGCTTGCATTTTCACTGTGCCCATAATGGCTTTTTTTACTTGCTGGCAGGTGAGGTCTGTGCAAAACCACACTGCCCCTCCCTGGCAGCTTTAGTGCTTAGCTTACCTTACAGGGCTGGGTAACCCAATCTGTATGTCTCATTTCAGAGCACCTTCTCTTAGGTTGGTGTTTCTGGTTCATTTAAAGTAAAAGCTCCTCAGAATGTTTTGTTCTTGGGCCATGAGCTGTCACTTGCAGTGATCAGCCTGTCAACAAATCATACATTGTGTGCGTCAGTCTTTATGGCCTGCTGCAGAAGTCCGTCTTGTCGCAGCCACTTCTCTATCTGGTGACCACGGTCACTATAGCTCCTCCCTGTGGGGCAACAGGGCCTTAAGAGATTTTAATGGAACATGGATCCACATAAATAATACTGTTACAAGAAAAAGGAAGTTGAATAAAAAGGAAAACCAACTTCAGTCAGCATCCTTTTTTGACTCCTTTGAACTCTGCACAGTGTGAATGGAGCCCTTATGCCTGGGCTGGAAACCTTTCCTATGCTTCCGAGCACATGTTTGGCTTCCCACTCTTGCTGGGAGTTCAAAATTTCTCACAGTGTTACGCCAAAGCCAGTGATGAGTTATTATTGGTGCCTTTGAAAAGCTCTTTTAATTTAGGGACAGTATAATCAAGTTTTTGAAATTTGGACACATTTTTTCCTAAAATGAAAACTTTTATAAATGTAAAGTGGGGGTGAAGTTTGGAAAACCTTTTTACCTTGTTCTCTGACCAGGATGGGCAGGGCATTTTAGGCCCTTACATCAGAGGGTGGTGTAACCAGTCTGGATGATAAGCATAGATTATAATAATGGATTATAAAGTGGCTGGATAATAATATGACTGTCGATTAGTAGTTGGAAAAGTTCCAGGAATCTGTGCTGGACTAGATAAGGGAGACAGTATAGAAAGCGGTCAGCACCCAGCTCCTGAGAAGAGCTTGGGCTTCTATGATTGACCTCCAGAATCGAAACCAGAAAGAAATGGTATGTATTATAGAATATCTTGAGTATCTTAAAGGGAAATATTTGAGTTGACTGATAAAATTAATATGTGTCATTTTTTTATTGCTGTGGGAGTATATTAGCTTTTGAAGACATACGTTAGTTATGAGAAAGAATAAGTCTTCTGGGTAGTGTTGTGTGGTTTTAACAACATGTTACATTTTCAAGGGACCAGAAATTATGAGATCGATTCTCCTTAGCTCCTGTTTGGTAGCATCCTCAACCTAATACTGAACAAGCTAAAGTGTGGATTGAAAACAGTTATCATATGAGGGGCCACTCTTATAATATTAAGAAATAATCATTCTGAATGATCCTTCATATACTGCATAGGTCATAGTAGAAGCATCCCAATGCTGGATTTTGAGAGTTTGGGTATGTTACAGTGTCTGCAGGTACATCTGTCATACACCATTGTTTTATTCAAAATCACACCCCAGAGTGGAACTTCGTTATAGAAACGTATCTAGAAGACTTCTCTACAAACTTGTTAGTATATATTTAGAATGTGTTCATTGCACAGTACTGGCCTCAACATGTAGGATGAGTGCACTTCTTGAATGTGGATTCTTTTTTGAAATGAAGTGTGAGAAATAAGATGCATTGTTACATGTAAGTGAAAACAGTGGTTTCCCACTGAAATTGATGACAAATATCCTTACAACTTGAAATATTTCATGAGAGTTACCTTGAATTTTGTATGTCTAAGAAGGAATGTTTTTGCAAAGTTATTTAAAATTATAAATAAATTAAAGAAGTTAAAGTTATGTATTGGCTGATGCTTAAATTTTTATTTTATCCTGTACCCCTTTCAAAAGAAATAAATAAACGCCTGTTGGTTGAAGTGTTGCCTAACTTTGTGGGTTTATTTGAAACATCCATCTCCAGGAGCTCTCCTCAGTTTTTTTTTTTCTGCTTTGAAATGTTTTAGGACTTTCCTTAAACCCAAAGCAAATGATAGTGTAGCGTCTAGGAGGTTTTCTGTCTCTGTGAGGGTTGCTGGCTGGAACACGTCAAAGCCATCAGCTCGGGCCAGCCACATGGAAATTGTGCTGTCACACCTCTCTTGTGCCAGCCATAGGCACACTTTGGAGGCGGAATTTTCCTGGGGCTCATGTTGCTTGGCCCCTAGCGGGCCACTAGATCTTTTAGATAATGTCTCTAAGCTAGTGCCCTGACCTATTTCACCAGCATCGTACACGTTTTGAATTGGACTCTGGGCCAGAGCCTTTGGGAACCTTGGTGTTGGTCATTTTTATAACTTGACTTGCTAGTAATTCTCATCATTTGGAGTTTTAGTTAAAGAAGTACAATAAAAGGTCTCCTATGCCATGTTATTCGGACTAGTAAAGAATCAATAAGTAAAAAAATACTTTGTTTAAAGTGAGAAGTCAAATGGCTGACTTACTAGTTAGTCTCAGCTAACATTCCATGCTAGAAAAATAGTGCTATTCTAGATGATGCAGCTGAGGTGACACATCCCTGACAGAACGTGGGCTGATCTGTTAGTCAATGAAATTCTATATATAAAAGCCTTGGAAAATTGATGGATAGGTCTAAAAATAAATCACCATTTAGTCAAAAAAAGATACTTAAAAGCAGGCGTTGTATTCTTTTTTTTTTTTTTTTTTGTATTTTTCTGAAGCTGGAAACGGGGAGAGACAGTCAGTCAGACTCCCGCATGCACCCGACCGGGATCCACCTGGCACGCCCACTAGGGGCGAAGCTCTGCCCACCAGGGAGCGATGCTCTGCCCCTCCGGGGCGTCGCTCTGTCCTGACCAGAGCCACTCTAGCGCCTGGGGCAGAGGCCAAGGAGCCATCCCCAGCGCCCGGGCCATCTTTGCTCCAATGGAGCCTTAGCTGTGGGAGGGGAAGAGAGAGACAGAGAGGAAGGAGAGGGGGAGGGGTGGAGAAGCAGATGGGCGCTTCTCCTGTGTGCCCTGGCCGGGAATCGAACCCAGGACTTCTGCACGCCAGGCCGACGCTCTACCACTGAGCCAACTGGCCAGGGCTGGCGTTGTATTCTTGTAAATCTTCCTTCCAGCCTCAGCATTCATTTAAATTTGCTGCTGAGAGGTGCAGGTAAACTGCGTTGTCACCATGACTTCAGTGGGTGTCTTTCTGAATGGTCCTTCACAGTCTAGCAAATTAGACATGGATTCCTGGGTTTATTCACAGGATGGTAAGTGCGGCTATGTCGTGGGTATGAGTGAGAAATGCATTCTCATTTAGATCTTAGTGGAAAATGTCTTTCAGAAATGATGTGTCCTCATCTTTACCATATAAGGCCATCATTGTATGGTTTTCTTCAGTGTCTTGAGCTCTCAGCAGTTTTATAATTGCCCAGCTCTGCCCTTATAATAATATATACTCATTGGGTGAACTATGTTGTGCTTTTTTTTCATTTGATTTTGTTATGGGTAAGAAGAGATGGAGAGAGCTGATTCCTGACTGTATGTTGTAACCATACTGTATGTAAAGTGATCAGTGTATTTTCAAAATGCCAGTTTTCTAACACTTTGTCTCCTTTTTGTCCCTCGATTGCTATCTGACATTTAGTCAATTCCCTTTCTGTTGTGCTGCGATATGATGCCACTTTCTCTGTTTTATTTGTTGGAAGGATTATGGCCCCACCAGAGGAAGCAGCTGTTTGTAGGATATACTTTTTTATTAATGCCTTGTTTCTGATGACCAGCTGCCAATAATTTCAGCATTACTTTTGTGCCTTTTTCACATCTCCATGGCTTAGTGGGAATTTTCTTCCCATGTAGAAATCTAGTGATATTTTAGATCTTCATTTCTTGACTTTCTCTGTACCTCAGTTTCTTTTTTTTTTTTTTTTCATTTTTCCGAAGCTGGAAACGGGGAGGCAGTCAGACAGACTCCCGCATGCGCCCGACCGGGATCCACCCGGCACGCCCACCGGGGGGCGATGCTTTGCCCCTCTGGGGCGTCGCTCTGTTGCAACCAGAGCCATTCTAGCGCCTGAGGCAGAGGCCACAGAGCCATCTCCAGCGCCCGGGCCATCTTTGCTCCAATGGAGCCTTGCTGCGAGAGGGGAAGAGAGAGACAGAGAGGAAGGAGAGGGGGTGGGGTGGAGAAGCAAATGGGCGTCTCTCCTGTGTGCCCTGGCTGTGAATCGAACCCGGGACTCCTGCACGCCAGGCCGACGCTCTACCGCTGAGCCAACCAGCCAGGGCCTGTACCTCAGTTTCTTTATTTAAAAAATGGGGATAATAAAGTTTCTATATCGTAAAGGTACTTGTGAGAATGAAGATATAAGGGCTTTCAAACAGTTCCTAACATGTAACGTAAGCACTCTACAAGTGTTAGTTGTTATTTGTTTTTGATGGAAAGGAAGGAAATACATGGTAGGTGCCCTTTGGCATTCAAATTCCTATGAAATCATTGGACTCTTCAGTGCTTTTATGCTATAGACTTGTTGGGGCTGAGTGGGGATGGCAGAAATGCTTTTATTACTATTCTCAAATATCTTACTTGACTGACAAACACTGCTTAGTAGCTATTAATCAAGCCAGGGTTGCTTGATTTTAACTTAAAGTGATTTAGTAAGCTTCTCAGTTTGTAATTGAGAACAACTAGTATTAGCACCTCCAGATTCCCCTCAAAATTGTTTTATGTCTGAGCAAAAGCTCTTCTTAGCCTAGATTGAGAAAAAAATTATTTGGTGTGCTTGGAAGTTCAGAATTCAGTACTTTGCCATCAAGGATGCCAGATGTGGTATGCTGAGAAGAGCCTGAGAATACAAAGGTCCTGGGACAAACCAAAACATTGCAGATAGAAACACTTTTATCTGTGAGAGTAAAGATTATTTAAAAATGTAACGTTAGTAACAAGGCATTGGTGTGTTTCTCAACTTCACTGTATTATTAATTATTTTTTTAAAATAGGAAAGAAATCAAAATAAAATAATAGAACACTCATGTGCTTACCCACAAGATTAAACAGATGTTAATATTTTGCCATGTTTGTTTGTATCTCTTTTTTGAAAAACAATAAAGCATAACAGATGTAGCTAAAATACCATTTCCCTTCTTTCTCCTTCCCTAGAGGTAATCATTACCTCAAAAGATCATATTTTTATACTTCTATTACATGTACATATATCTAAACAGACTATTATTTTGTGTGTTAAACTTTTCATACCAAAGAACAGTTTAATTGCTCTTGCCCCCCCCCCCTCCCATTCCCAACAGTACTGTAATTAGTATCCTTCTCGTGCAACATATGGGGTTTTTCTCTCACAGATCACCTTAAGGTGGGACTGTTGAGGGGTGGGCATCTTCACCTCCAGCTGTTTCCAGCTTGTTCTCAAAAGGTGTTTGTAGTACTGTAGTCTCTCTTGTGAGATGTTTTTATGAGTTCCTCTTTCCCAGCATACTTGCCAGCACTTGTATTTAGATTTTTAAATTGTTGCCAATTTTAATAGGTGTACAGTAAAATGTTACTTCATTGTTTTAATTTGCAGTTCCCTGATTACAAATGAGATTCTTTTCATATATCATTTATCTATTGGTTTTTCAGGTTTCTTATCTGTGAATTCTCTGCACATATCACTTGCCCATCATTCTGTTCGGTTGCTGTTAACTTTGTCAGATCTGTATGTTGGGTACATATCTTCTCCTAGTCTACAACTTGTCTTTTCACTTGCTTATGTTTTTTTTGTTTTGTTTTGTTTTGGTTTGGTTTTTTTTTAGAGCAACCTGCACTGCAGAATTTTAAATTTACTCTTTTTTTATTTTTTTTGAGGGGAGTTTGCATTAGTATTTATAAGTCTCATAGACTTCAGTTTCCCTTCTTTATACTACCCTTTGAATCAAAGTGTACATTCCTTATGTAATTAGTTCAGCAGTGCTCCTCTTTTTTCTGGGAATATTTGGCTGTTTAATAAAGTTAACCAGGCCTGACCTGTGGTGGTGCAGTGGATCAAGCGTCGACCTGGAACGCTGACATCGCCGGTTCGGGACCCTGGGCTTGCCCGGTGAAGGCACATATGGGAGTTGATGCTTCCTGCTCCTCCCCCCTCCTCTCTCTCTCTCTCTCTTCTCTAACATGAATAAATAAATAAAAATAATTTTAAAAATAAAAAATAAAAAAATAAAGTTAACCAGTAAAACCATCTGGGCCTAGTGATTTTTGTTATTTAGTGACTGCTCAATTTATTGGGTGTATGTGGAATTATACTTACTTGGTTCTTTTATGGTTATAGGTCTATTCAGGTTTTCTATTTATTGAAAAAATTTTGATAAATTTTTATCTAGGAGGAAGCTTATTTTCTCTGGAGTTTTTAGGTTTATTATCAAATGTTATTCCTCATATTTTTATATCATGTCAGTTTCTACCATTTTCATATTATGTCCCTTTTTTTATTCCTGGTATTTGTGCCTCTGTCTTTCATATCTAATTTTGTTGATTTGGTTTATTATTTTCTTTCTCATTAATTTCTTCTCATAATTATATGCTCTTTGGGTTTACTCTGTTTATTTTCTAACTTCTCAGGTTAGATGCTTAACTCATTAATTTTCAGTCTTCTCTCATGAATATGCATTTAAAGTTATAAATTTTTCCCTTGGATCTGTTTTAGCTAGATCCCACAAGTTTTGACATGTCATTGAAAAGGCTTCCCGACCCAGTTTCTGTGTGTGCATGTAGGCTTCTCCACACCACCAAGCAATTCTCAGACACCAGCAGAGTGTTAGAGAATTGAACTTAATTCTGACGCTGTCTTCCCAGAGATAGCATCACAGTCCACAGGTTAAAGATTCAGTCCTACAAAGCTGCTCCCCACCCCCAACACATACTTCAGATGCTAGTCACAAATCCAAGTTGTTACCTATGCTTCTGACTCACAAACTGGATGTTCCAAGGACACCCCCTCCCCGTGTTTGATTAATTTGCTAGAATAACTCACTCTAAAAGGAAAACTCCTTTACTCACTAGATTACTGATATATTCCAAAGGAAATTAAAGAATATGAATCAATAGCCAAGTGAAGAGATACGTAGGGTGAGGTCCCCAGTAAAGGAGCTTCTGTCCTTGTGGAGCTTGGGGCCTGGCATGATGGCATGGGAAGTGTTCCCCAAGTGACCAACCAGCTCTCTTCTTGGGTTTTTGTGGAGGCTTCCTTACGTAGTTATGATTGAACCGCTTCTTGGCCTTTTGGCTAAGATCAGGTGCATGGTTATAATTGACTAAGTCATTGGCCGTTACAGTTGAACTCAATCTTCAGCCCCTCTCCCCTCCACAGAGGTCAGGAGGTGGGGAAAGTTCCAAACCTCTACCTACTTGGTTGATTCTCCTGAAGACTAGTCCCCACCCTTGGGTGGGATCTAAAAGTCACCTCATTAGTATAACAAAGAGACACCTTTCTCACTCTCAACACTTAGGAATTTTAAGGGTTTTGGG
This sequence comes from Saccopteryx leptura, assembly GCF_036850995.1. Taxonomy (NCBI): domain Eukaryota; kingdom Metazoa; phylum Chordata; class Mammalia; order Chiroptera; family Emballonuridae; genus Saccopteryx; species Saccopteryx leptura. Next base: position 236,327,859 of record NC_089504.1, on the reverse strand, counting down.
AGTTGTGAACCAGGAACTATGGATGAAGACCAAATATCTTATAAGTCACAATATTGCTGTCATGTATTTATTGATCAGTTTAAACATCTGTTGGCCATTATACTTTTCTATGTGTATTAGTAAATTTAATTTTTTTTAGATGCATTAGAGACTCTTGGTTTATATTTGTGTTTTTAATTGTATTGTGTTATACATACAACATGTGTATGGCATATTGATTCCTTGGTATTTTTTGAGATTTGCTTTGTGGTGTCCTAATTTAAAAAATGTTTAATGTTTGTTTGAAACAAATGTATATTTTAAATATTGACTATAAGGTTGTATATATCAGATCAAGCTTTGTTACTTTTTTATTTATACTAATTTTATCTTCTTGAGCTCTTAAATATTTATTAAAATCTCTTAATATTATAGCTTTGTCATTTTCTTATAGTTCTTTTTTTGTGTGTGTGGCAGAGAGAGTCAGAGAGAGGGACAGATAGGGACAGACAGACAGGAAAGGAGAGAGATGAGAAACATCAATTCTTTGTTGAGGGTCCTTAATTGTTCATTGATTGATTTCTCATATGTGCCTTGACCGGGTGGCTACAGCAGACCAACTGACCCCTTGCTCGAGCCAGCGACCTTGGACTCAAACTGGTGAGCCTTGCTCAAACCAGATGAGCCCGTGCTCAAGCTGACAACCTCGGGGTCTTGAGCCTGGGTCCTCTGTATCCCAGTCTGATGCTCTATCCACTGCGCTACCGCCTGGTCAGACGCTTATAGTTCTTATAGACAAAAAAGGGGCTCTGGAATCTCACTGAAGATAATTTCACAAGGTGATCAGATCATAAGTCTTAACTGAGCAGGTCAGGGTGGGTAGTCGTGTCTCAGGCCTATTATATGCTTCCCTAGTAAAAGGATATCATTTCCTTAAACAAGCCCTGCTCATTGTTTCTGTTCATCTACTTTAACACATGTAGTTAGTTGAGTTTAATTTCATAGTGACTCTAGCTTCCCTGTGAATTGTTTCTTTAAATGTTAAACTGTGAAGTTAATCTTTGATAATGCATATTACCTTAAAGTCTATTTGTTCTTGTGTAACTACCTGATATATATTTTATATCTGCTCCTTTAGTTGCCTTTGATATCTTCATTTTTTTATTTTTACTTTTTTGTGTGTGACAGAGAGAGGAACAGACAGACAAGAAAGGAGAAAGATGAGAAACGAGGAGCGTCAATTCTTGTTGCACCTTCATTGTACATTTATTGCTTTCTCATATGTGCCTTGACTGGGGGGAGCTACAGCAGAGCTAGTGACCCCTTGCTCAAGCCAGCGACCTTGTGCTCAAGCCAGTGACCATAGGGTCATGTCTATGATCCCATACTCAAGCCAGCAACCCTGCGCTCAGGCTTGATGAGGCCGGGCTTAAGCCAGTGACCTCGGGGTTTCAAATCTGGGTCCTCTGTGTCCAGTTTGACGCTCAATCCACTGTGCCACCCCCTGGTCAGGCAGTATTATCATTTTTAAACTGTGTCTTATAACTGGTTTTAATCTAATCTGAACACTTCTTTTAGCTGTAAGGTTAAACCATTTGTATATACCACAATTTGTGATTTATAGTTGGTTTTATTTCTGCAATATTATTTTGTGATTTATAGTTTTCATGCTTTTTCTTGCCTTTTAAAAGTTTCCTTTTTCATTTGGGTTAAATAAGTTTTCTTTTTTTCTTTTATTTCACCAACCTCCCTCTCACTTTATACGATTTTTAGAAATTAGTACAGTTGCCCCTTGAACAACTCAGCGGTTAGGGTCCCACCTCCCTTGGAGTTAGAAATCTGCCTATAACTACTAGTTGGCTCTTCACGTTCTTGGATTCCTAATCTAAGATTGAAAATAGTTGACCCTTGAAACAACACAGGTTTGAACTGCATGAGTCCACTTATATATATAGATTTAATAATCTCTTTCCCTTTAGTGTTTACCCTTAATTTTAACATGCTTACATAACTTAGTCAAAAAGTAGTCAATTTTTCTGCCTTTTCTTTAGAAAATGGCCCTGAAAGCTTTGAACTCTGGTCCTATATCTTTTCTTTCTATCTTACATTATTGTTGTTTAGTATTTTAGTCTTTCTTCTTTTATCTGCATTTCAGGGAGTCATTATTACTGCTGTTGTCCAGTCAATGCCGATTTACATTTACCATATTTACCAGGTTTTTCTCACTGTTGGTTTGGCATCCCAGTTCTCTCTTCTGGTTTACTTTCTTTTCCTGAAATAAGTCCTTGAAATTAATTTTGAAATAATTTGAGATAAGTCCAAAAACTTAATTCTTTGAGTAAGAGTCTGTAAATGGTAAATTCACTGTCTCTTTTTGTTTAAATGTCTTTTGTTTTCTTTATTTTTGAATGGTAGTTTAGGTATAGAATGCATGGGTGATTATTTTTCTGACATTATTTTCTGGGTATTTGTTTCTGTAATTGCTTCTGAGAAATCTACCCACAGTTAGTCTGATTACTTTCTCTATACGTAATCTGTCTTTCCTCTGTGGCTACTCTTGAGAGTTTGTCTTTGTTTTATGTATCCTAAATTGCATTAGGATGCACATTGGTGTGGTTTTATTCTTATTTACTTGGGACTTGTGCCTCTTGAATCTGAAGACTTATGGCTTTAATTAACCTGGAAAATTCCCAGCCATTATCTCTTCAGTTATTATCTCTCTTGCACACTTTATTTTATGGAGTGTTGATTTTTCTTTTAATTGAGAGGTGGGAAGGCAGAGAGACAGACTCCCCACATGCACTCCAGTCGGGATCCACCTGGCAAGCTCTCTGTTGAGGCAATGTTCTGCCATCTGGGGCTGCGGCGTTGTTGCTCAGCAACCAAGCTATTTTAGCACCTGAGGTGAGGCCATGGAGCCATCCTCCGTGCCTGGGGCCAACTTTGCCTGAACCATTCGAACCACAGATGTGGGAGGGGGAGAGAAAGAAAAGAGGGAGGGGTGGAGAAGCAGATGGTCACTTCTCCTGTGTGCCCTGACAGGAATTGAACGCAGGACTTCCTCATGCCAGGCCAACACTCTACCACTAAGCCAACTAGCCAGGGCCTGGAATGTCAATTTAAATGTGCACAGACCTGATCTTGACCTTCCCGTTTCAGAATGTGTTAAATTATGAAATGCCACACATTCAAAAGAGGAACTGTATCTATAGTTTAAATAATAATATATAATATACAGTAATATATTAGTAATATAAAATTACACATGTGAGTCCACTGCCAGCAGGTTGAGCAGTAGAACATTACTTGGGGTGGTAGCTCCAGGGGTGCTGTACTCACATGGTATTTGTGGGGGTGCAATATGGGAATTAGGTGAAACCACTTGGAATAATGTGCTTATCAGCAGTTTTTTCCTTAAGAACAGATACTATCAGGATGTGGTAGAGTGCTGGCAGTTGTTAAATTTTGGGTAACATTTATTGATCACTTCAAGTGTTGGGACAGTACCAAATACTTTCCCTTGATTGTCTCAGTTAATGTTCACATCAGCTCTTAAAGAATGAACTGTAATGTTCTTGTGTTGCAGGTGAGGAATTGAGGTTGAGAGATGAAGTTGTTTGGCCAGGGCCTCAGAGCTACAAAAGGTCAGAGCCACAGCCCTGGCCCAGACAGGCTGGTTCTCAAGCTTTGGTGCTTCACTGCCTGTATCTGACCCACGTGGCTTCTCTTACAGGACCCATATTCTTTATTATACTCTGTTTGTTCATTGGCATTTTCTCTTATGAACTCTTTTAGGGGATGTAATTCAGGAGATCCAGAGTGGATTTAATTAGTTTTGCAAGAAAAAGGGGGAAGCATGCAAAAAAACTCAGGCCATATAGGTCTGTAGACAGGTACATCCATCTTCACACCTCAACTTAGAACTAACCTTTCTCTGTAGGAGACTTCTGCAAAGATTGTGACCCCTGGGTGAATGCGCTTCTGTGTTCCTGCTACCCTTGCTCCTGTCCTGGTAGAGCATGTCCCATTCTGCACTGTAATTGCTGGTTTCAATCTTCTGTTCTCTTCGTGGCCTCCATGGTCAGGCAGGGTAGGGCTTTCATATTCAGTTCTGTATCTCCAACACTTAGCACACTGTCTCGCTCCTAAAAGGGCACAAATAACACATTTATAATTATTAAGGATGGAGTAAATTAACATATTATCCTCAAAGAACTAATAACAAGTGACAGTAAATTTTTATTGAGTATTTACTATATTCTGGGTACTATAATTAGATTTGTTCTATCCCTTGTACAGATAATTGTAATACTAAATTACGATTTACAAAAAAAAACATTTCTTTCATTTAATCCTCACAGTAATCCTGGGAAATAAGTATATATTATTGTTTCTCATTGTACAGATGATGATTTAGAACTCAGAGATTACATGACTTGCCTGTCACCACTGTTTAGAGAGCCTGCCTTGGAATCCTGTCTGACTCTGGAGCCAGTGGTCTTTGCATGTTAGCATACTGTTTCTCCCCAGATTTTCACGATCAAGTCACAGTGGAGAAATCATAGAATTTATTGGTCTTGAAATATTGCCAAGAAGGCCCCCCCCCCCCCCCGGTGCTGTGATGTCATGGGTTCAGTTTTGTGTTGCAGTGATTCCTTTTTGTTCACCTGCTGTTAGAGCATGTGGACTTCAACATGAACTGACATTAACCTGTTTGAGAAAGGAAGGAGCTTTTTGTACAACTGTCGTTACAACAGCCTCTGTCCTGGATAACACAGAATGGTCTAAGCCAGATTTGTTTGTTTGATTAAAATGTGTAAGTTGGATGGCTACTGATAACCAACATTAAAATTTGTATTCTTAATGAGATGTGGAACTGGACAGTGGATGCGGGCTAAATTGATGTTAATTTAATTGCAACATCCAGCTGGAATTTCTATTGATTGAAAGGGACGGAGAGACTGAGACTAAAATTAGTATGTCCTTTGGCTCCTAAGCAATAGCTAAAGGGTTTCTTTTTATTACCTTAACTTTGCTTGCTCACATTCATTTCCAGAACTGTTAATTTGTATAAGAATATTAACTTATATTAAAAGTTATATTTTACATTTTTAATGATCCCAAGGTTTTTTTTTAACAGTAGAAACACATAATTTATAATTTGGCTACCATAGAAAAATATTTTGGTAAAGACTTTTTTTATTCTCTTTTGCTATATCTGTTAATGCAGTTGATTAAGTAAACTCTTTTTGGTACTAGAAATTTAACTCCTTAACTTTGTGGAGTGTCCTCGGTAGTAATATTTTTGAAAATGAAAGTTAATAGTTCTCACTAGTTGACATTGACTGATATGAAGGTCACTATACATGGACCGTTGGGAGTTTTGGGTGGAGATGATAAAGAAGAAATGAGTCTGAAAAAACACAAACTCTGTGGTGTTGATGTTACATCATAAATTTGTTTCTCTTCACTTTCAGACTGGTCGAATTGACAAATCCTACCCTACAGTATGTGGCCACACAGGACCAGTGCTTGACATAGATTGGTGCCCACATAACGACCAGGTCATTGCCAGCGGCTCAGAAGACTGCACAGTTATGGTAAGTTCCCAGGGTGTGGCATACACACAGGCCAGTAACACTCACCTACTGCCCTCAAAAAGTATGTGTGTGTGTGTGTAGAGGCTTGAAAAGCACAGAATCATAGCAGTTTTGATTGTCCATTGGATTATACAGGATTTAGTGACATTAAAGTTTAACAGCAGATAAGCCTTTTACAAGTACTACTCAAGAGGTAGTACTGTGTTGTCTTTTTTCTTCTTCTGTATGTACGAGTGTGTGTTTATATATGTTTATTGACAGTTCTGTGGGAAGAGTTTAGAGAAAATGAAATGACTTTCCAGTAATTCTGTGAATGCCATTGGACTGTGTGACCCCTGTCCCCCCCACAGAAAAGAGAAAAAACTTCAACCAAGAATTGTACATTACAGTGAAATAAGATCCCAAAGGTTATACAGATAAAAGGGGATATGTAACAGATACTGAGAGATAGTAAACAGTTTTTGCAAGTGCTTCTTCCAGGCTGTTAGAAGGTGTGTTCTGTCTAGTGCAGTGTTTTTTAACTGTTGGTGCATCAGAAATTTCATGCTGTGCCATGAAAGAGTTAACCATCCTGATATTGTATGGAGATTATAGACCCAGTGATTATCTTCATACAACATCAGGGTGGTTAACTCTTCTGCAGACTGGCGGTTGAAAACCACTGGTCTAGTGGACCTTGGTTAAGAAAGTCCTTTCTATGCAGCTATACAAATATTTTACAAGATTTTTAAAATTCTTTATATTCTCTCATTTGGATTCCAAAAGTAGATTGTGTATGAAATCAGGCATTGGGGTCTTTTTTAATGTGAAGCTTCTTGTTCTTGATTATGTTCTCCTTAGTCTTAAGATGTAATTATTAGTTTGGACCTGTGTTTAACCCCAGCCCACAGTATGTTGAGAAGGTCAGGCATGGCACAGACGGGGAATACTGAAGTAAGTATGGAGATAGGTGAGGTTAGTCACTGGTTAAGTTGCAAAGCAAGCTTAGTCTCATCAGATGGGGAGCTGGGAGAACCCCACTACTTTGTTTACCTCTTCATTTTCTGTAGACTGAACCCGACTTAGAAACATTGTTTGGAAGCCTTTATTACTTAAAATTATTTTACATAAACACAAGTTCATTCCTGAACTGTGTCATTTAAACATTTACTCATTTTTTTCCTCATGGACTTTTGGCTGAGGATAATTCCTCCTGTGATCTCATAATTTTGGCAGCCAAAGCATATTAAAGAAATATGCTGCTGTTAAAGGGAATTGTTCCGTTTACTGTGCCTTGCTACGTTGATCATTTTAATGGCCACAGACACATTTTGCTAAGGAAGAGGAACAATATTTCAACCTGATGCCAAAATCTCTAATTGAGAGTCTTCACCTCTCTTAAAGGAGCTGGTTTGATCCATCTCTCTGTCTCCAGCATTATGCTCATGTTGCCCCTTAAAAAAAAATTTTTTTTTTGTATTATAAAACACTAAAGTTTAGTGAATTCAGTTAAGTGAATTAAGTGAGTTATGTGATTTATTACAAAGTGAACACCTATAACCACTGCCCAGATCAAGAAAAAGAACTTTCTTAGCCTTCCACACTCTTCCATGGGTCCCATCCTATTCACAGCCCCCTTTCTCCCTAAAAGAAACCAGTATCCCAATTTTTCTAATATTCTCTTCCTTGCCTTCCTTTCTTTCTTTTGATGAAAAATGTTTCTTAACTTTATATTGTGAGATTATTATAAATTCACATATAGTTGTAAGAAATGATAAAAACCCAGTACACTCATTACCCAGTTTCCTCCACTGGTAGCATCTTACATAAGTATAGTATGATATCCCAGAAAGGAAATGGACACTGATGTATTCCACTAACCTTATTCAGATTTCACTTGTTTTTGTCTGCATTCTTGTGTGTTTCTGGTTCTATGCAATTTTATTGTATGTGTAGATATCACATGTGACCAATACCACAGTCAGGAACTCCATCACAAGGACCCCTTGTGTCACCCTTTTATTTTTTATTTATTTATTTATTTATTTTGTACCCTTCTGAAGCTGGAAATGGGGAGAGACAGTCAGACAGATTCCCGCATGCGCCCGACCAGGATCCACCTGGCACGCCCACCAGGGGTGACACTCTGCCCACCAGGGGGCGATGCTCTGCCCCTCCGGGGCATCGCTCTGCCACGACCAGAGCCACTCCAGCGCCTGGGGCAGAGGCCAAGGAGCCATCCCCAGCGCCCAGGCCATCTTTGCTCCAATGGAGCCTCGGCTGCGGGAGGGGAAGAGAGAGACAGAGAGGAAGGAGGGGGGGGTGGAGAAGCAAATGGGCGCCTCTCCTATGTGCCCTGGCCGGGAATCGAACCCAGGTCCCCCGCACGCCAGGCCGACGCTCTACTGCTGAGCCAACCAGCCAGGGCCTTGTGTCACCCTTTTATAGTCACCTCCTTTGCTCTCTGTTCCTGTACCATGACAACCACTAGTCTCTTCTCTGTCTCTATAATTTTGTCATTTCAAGAATGTTATGTGTGGAATCATACAGAACGTAACCTTTTGAGACTGACTTTTTTCACTTAGCACAATTCCCTTGAGATCCATCCCAGTAGTTGTGTGTTTCAGTTCAATAGTTCATTTCTGTTTATTGCTGAGAAGTATTTCATGATGTGGATGGGCCATGGTTTGTTTAACCATTCACTACTGAAGGACATTCAGACTGGTTCTAGGTTTGGCTACTATAAATAATGCTTTATGCAGATTTTTGTGTAGTTCTAAGTTTTCATTTCTCTGAGATAAATGCTCAATGACATGCAGTTTTTACTCTTACGATGCAGTTTAGCATACTCTGTCCTCTGAGTTCCCTGCTAATGGCTGTTGGATCCTGAAATGTAATCAGATTCAGGTTCAATCCCTATGGCAAGACTTTTTAAGTAATGTTATATTCTTCCACTAGTAGGCACATGATGTTAGGGTGTCTGGTTTTTGTTCTTTTTTTTATTTGTACAGCTATTGATACTCAACATCTAGATCTAGCAATTCATTAGGGGGTCACAAAATATTCTTTTGCTGTGAATCCACTACAGGTGCACATCAAAACTCACCTGAGTGGATTCACAGCATAAGAATATCTGTAACAAATATTCAGTAGAAAAAAGACAGTCGAACTGGTTTTATCATATGAACTGTAATAGTATTAAGGTAATTTTAAAAACTGCTTTTTTTATTTATAGGATAATTCCATTAAGTCCTAAGCATTTAAGCATTGATTTGTTTACTTTGTGAGCATTGATTTCATGACAATGACGTCACTTTGCAGTCTTAGGAGAAGGAATACCAGCCGTTTGGTACATTTCTCCATCTTTCAGAGATGGCTTGTATAAGGAGCCTAAAAGTAAATTATATTGTCATAGTTAAATGTACTTGAATGTGCAGCTAAGGTGCCACCTTTAACGTACCACTATTTGAAGTGATGTGTTACACCAACAAATGCAATTACACAAACCTTCCCCTTAGAAATTATACTTTACTTCCAGGTTTTCCATATTTTTGGTACTGTGAGTTTTTCTCCAACAATATCTTTCCATAGAGAGTATTAGAGATTGTGGCTATTAATATTGTACTTGGGAACATTTTAGCTCCAAGGAAAGAATAGTGCTTTAAATAATACAAAGAGCAGCGAAATTATGTTTTATGAATGGTGTTGATTCAACGTCCCTTATCTGCAGGGTAGTAACCAAAACCCAAATTTTTAAAAAACAGCTAATTCAGGTTGCATAATTGTTTCTAGAAGAGTTGGGGAGAGGGAAAGATCTTGAAAGTAGAGTAGCTGTCTTGTCTCCAGCTAGCTGTTCTGAGTAGTCTCAAGTGATTACATTTAAACAGACACTTCTTCATTTTCCTAAATCAATCTCACACTTCTGTGGAAATCAACAAAAACAAACTCCCTATTTTACACATTTCTGCTTCTGTTGTAAATGTCCTAATACAGCTTTTGTCTTAAGATAAAAATGGAAGTACTGTAGCTAGTGATGAGAGCACGTTCCTCAGCATTCCTTTCCCTCAGTCCATCAACCCGGCTCCATGCCATTGCCTTCTTATACAGTTGACATCAGGGCCATTTGCCAGTTGGTGTTGTAGTCTTGGCAGATCCGAACCCAGCTCTCAGTTCTTGATTTTCCCAAAACTAATGTCGTCTTTAATGTCATGGTTCATGATTGCTGTCTCTGTGCATCCTACCCCTTGGGGTCGTTGGATCTGTGGGGGATTGTGCAGCTGCTACAGAATCTGTGAGCCTCTTCCTGTCTCCTAAGATCATCTTTCTTTCATTTTCCCTTTGGAATTGGTTTCCTTAGCATTTAAAAAATATAGCCTTTCAGAGGACTAGCCCTTTTTATGGTTGTAAGGCTTATGTCTAGCCCAGAAGCAAGTTCATGATGGGTGTTTAAAATAGGGTCTGGAATACTTGTATATATGCTTTAAATTTGCATTGTGTTTGAGAAATAAAATCATCAAACAAATTGCACTTTAAAATTATTGCTTGAGGGAAGCCTAAGTTTCTTAATTTTCTTTTGTTTTTCTTGCTGGAAATGTTCTCTTGAGCTGTCCTTTTTCCATAACCAGAACTTCACTTGCAAAAAGGATGCTGGTGATACAATAGTTCCTGAATGTGTACTTCAAGTTGTTTTTTTCCAGAACCACGATGGGTTTTCACTGACTGATTCACTTCTTCATCTGGAAGCCCTTGGGACTGGTTGCGTTTTTCCCTTTTTCTCAAAACAAAACATTGTCATAGTAATGTGTTGTCCAAAAAGAAAAGTACCAGGAACACACATTATTATTTAAAAAACAAAAACAAAATATCAAGTGGCGGGGAGTGGGGGCAGTGGGATAGAGCTTATAGTCCACGCTGGGCTAGATGCCCACTCTCGGCATAGCAGGGGACGGTGGATACCTATTTTCTCTCTGCTCACTGCAAGCTTTTTGAAAAAGCTGGTGGGTGTTAGAGCACTAGCTTGCCGCCATGGAGCAGAGACAAGCTAATGGGCCTGCAGATCAGTGCTGATTGGCCTAGGTGTGAACTGGAGCCTTCATACTAGTGACATTTTGGACTTAAATTAGAGTGTTGGGTACAGTGCTGGATTAATTTGAAGATAAAACTCATTCCAAGAAATAATGATGTTCAGACTTAAAATACATGGGGTCATAGTGGTCATAGTAACAGGAAGACAAATAATCATGAACATATGGTAGGAACTTTTTTTTGCCAAGTGCTGTTTTTAAGCCTTTCTGTGCATGATTATATTGAATCATTGTACCAGCGAAGAAAGGCAGGAGTATCTCCCATTTTACAATTTAGGAAACACAGACCTAGGGAATGACAGCTTTGTCAAAGGTCACCCTATTTAAGTATTTCACATTAACTTAGTGCTTGGGTGTACAACATGTTTAAACTCCTGTGACCTTCCCAGTAGCCCCTGAGGAAGCAAAGCTGATGCTGTCCCTAGTATCAAAGGACATTGAGGCATCAAGAAGTTCTGAAGTCTCTTTTTAATGCTGACATGGCCAGTTAGCATCCCAGCTGTGACAGAGCCCTGTGTCTTCTGACATCCAGGCCAGCATAGGTTCTGCCACACCAGGCTGTGTCCCAGGTTGCACACATACTACGCATGTGTACCAAGTGGCACTTTGGCTTTGTTGTCCTTGTCTGCAGAAGGCAAGACCTCTTCAGTCCCAACTGAAAGGCCAGTGCCCGGAAAGGGCAGACAGCCCTAAAAGGGCAGAGCCACATAATGACAGGCCTATGCGCAGGGCCAGCAGGCACCCACCATGGGGTGTGTACGCTCATGTGGAAAGACTTATAGGTTCTGCCGACTCTTTTCCACAGCCCACAATGGAGAACAACACCACCTTTATGTACCAGCAGAGACAAGAGTTCCATCGTTTTCATTTAGCTTCACAGGCGCTCCCATTCACATTCTCCTCCCACTGTAAATCAGCGTGCCTCTGCCCTTTTTTTTTTTTTTTTTTACAGAGAGAGAGTCAGAGAGAGGGATAGACAGGGACAGACAGACAAGAACGGAGAGATGAGAAGCATCAATCATTTGTTTTTTGTTGCGCATTGTGACACCTTAGTTCAGGGGTCCTCAAACTTTTTATACAGGGACCAGTTCACTGTCCCTCAGACCGTTGGAGGGCTGCCACATACAGTGCTCCTCTCACTGACCACCAGTGAAAGAGGTGCCCCTTCTGGAAGTGCGCGGGGGGCCAGATAAATGGCCTTAGGGGGCCGCTGTTTGGGGACACTAGTTGTCCATTGATTGCTTTCTCATATGTGCCTTGACCGCGGACCTTCAGCAGACCGAGTAACCCCTTGCTTGAGCCAGCAATCTTGGGTCCAAGCTGGTGAGCTTTTGCTCAAACTAGATGAACCTGCGCTCAAGCTGGCAACCTCAGGGTCTTGAACCTGGGTCTTTCCGCAGCCCAGTCCTACGCTCTATCTACTGTGCCACTGCCTGGTCAGGCTCTGTTATCTTTTTTACTCTGGCCTTTTTCCTGTCAGCTGCTCAGCCAGCCTCCGTGGGGCATTGCCTTTTTAGAAAATTGCTATATGTGTCTGTGTTGTTTATTTTTGAAACTGGATACTTGATTTTCTTCCTTCCTCATTCCCTCCCTTCTCTCCTTCTTCCTGCTTTTCATCCTTCGAGGTCATCTCCCTGGGGAGCCTTCCTGGCCATACCAAAGTTGAACAGCAAGAAGGTAACCTCATGACACTTGTATTTTCATTCAGCACTTGGTTCATACCAGCCTAGCCTTGGTTACATACACTGGGTGGTTTCCTTGTAGTAACAGTAGTTAATTAACACTTACCCAGAGCCTGTGTATTATTCTAAATGCTTTAGACCAGTGGTCCCCAACCTATTTTGGGCCATGAACTGGTTTACTGTCAGAAAATATTTTTACGGACCTTCCTTTAGAGTGGGACGGATAAATGTATCACATGACTGAGATAAGCGTCAAGATGAGTCTTAGACAGATGTAACAGAGGGAATCTGGTCATTTTTAAAAAATAAAACATCGTTCAGACTTAAATATAAACAAAACGGAAATAATGTAAGTTATTTATTCTTTCTCTGTGAACCGGTACCGGTCTGCGGCCCGGGTGTTGGGGACCACTGCTTTAGACTCATAGTACCACATTGGTCCTCAGAACAACGCACTGAGGGCAGGTTTTTTATTACTTGCATTTTATAGGTAAGGAAACTTAAGGCCCAGACAGGTTAGGTGAATGTCCCCAAGGTCATACAGCTAATGTCTAGCTGAGACAAGAATTGAATACTTTCAGAGCCGATGTTCTTAACCATTGCCCTGTACTGTCTCTACATTGTGGGAGCACTGATTGTATGCCAACCACTATTCTAAGGGTCTTATTAACTCATTTAATCCTCATAGCAGTTGTGGGAAAGTGTAGGTACTGATGTTGCCTCTCTGCACAGTGATGTTGAGTTGTTTGTCAAGGACCATCACAGCAAGTGGCCCGGGCAGGGTTTGAACCAGGATCTCTTTGGCTCCAGAGCTCGTGCTCCAGCCGTGTACGTCCCACCCCTTGTCTTTGCTGTTTTTGGTTTTTAGTCTCATAGAGAAGTCTCTGCTTTCCTCATCCTTTCCCACCTTGCCTGGTAATGGACTGCCTCATTGTGGCTACTCAAGAAATGTGTTGCATGAATGAGTAACTACGGTAGTAAAATGGGTTAGGTGTTTATATTAAATGCATAAACCTAGTTGAAGGAACAGTTGAATCTTCCAGAAGTGACATATAGCAGGAACAGAGTTTCCTTATTTTTAAAATTTTAATAAATGTTTTTGCTTTATCATTAAGATGTTCTTGCAGTCCAAGCAGAAAATGGGTGAAGAAGCTAGAGAAAGGGAAGGTGAAAGTTCCATGATGAGCTCTGCTTTCACCCTAACATTTAAGCTGGAGATGCTGGCTCTAACCAAAGCCTCCTATCACTCCACACTTCATTAGGGACTTAGAAAACGCACTATTTATTAAATCTTGGTTAGTCAGGCAGAGGTTTTGCAAGCCTTGCAAGAAAACCCAGCAGCCCAAGGTTATGCTGCCATCTGGAGATGGCAGGTGGTATTACTATTCTTTCATTTGTAAGCCTGGTCAGAACTCATCTTGCAGAATGCATTTCCTGTTGAGTCACAAAAGTCTTATTTCATGATTGTTTCTCTGTCAACCTCATGCTTTTATCAAATCACTAGTCATTTTATATTCATTCTGTTCAAAATTAAAGTTTAATTTAAAATTGTTTTACTAATTATAAACCCTTGAGTAAAAATAGTGCAATTCAGGATGAAAGCTTATGTGATACTGGGCATGGGGAGAGGGAGCAGAAGCCCATGCTCTCCCAGGGGAGAGGCGATGGTCTGGGTGGGACGTAAGGTAGGTTTGCTGTTTGATTTTCATTCTTGTTTGCATCTGCCTCGTTTAAATTTTACTGAACGATGAGGGTTCAGGGGAAATTAGGTGACATCCTAAACTTGGGCCTTCGAAAACCATGTTTATTTTGCCATGATTTGCATAAGGGGTTTTATTTAGCTGGGATAAAATTTAGCTGTTAATTATGAATGGTGACTTAATTCATGACTTTCCCCCCACTCTTCAACATGGCAAACTTTTTGTTCTAATTTTTTTACAGAACAACAGAACTGAGCTGAATCCTAAATACGCATCTAATCCAGATCTCTGTCTTCCACTAAGCAATTGAAAACAGTTGTTTGTCTCCTTCTTAAAAATTCCCAACAAAGGAAATTCTGTTTGTTACTAGTTCTGCTGATGAGCATGATTTTTTTTACTGGCAAGTTCTAAATTTTTCATGAACTATTTTCCTAAATATCCTGTTTTTTCTGGTAAATGATTTATTTTAATCTTCATATATAAGAAAATAATCACTTTAAATTTGAGCCTTTTCACAAACTTAAATATTATTTAACATCCGGTTTTCTATAGGGTTCTTGTTTTTCTTTATTTCTTGATTTTTACGGGGGGAGGGGTAGTGGGAAGCATCAACTCGTAGTTGCTTCTCATATGTGCCTTGACGGGGTAAGCCCGAGGTTTCAAACGAGCGACCTCAGCATTCCAGGTCAACATTTTATCCACTGCGCCACCACAGGTCGGGCTCTACAGGATTCTTGGTGCTATTCAGCTTGGCTGTGAATCAGTCTCTTTCTTCTTAGTCTTTTAAAACCCGGGTCCTCCATTGTTGAACATAAAGTTTCTTGCTGCTCATATTCTCATGCTTTTCTATCCCCTTCTCCCTCTGCTGCCCAGGTATGTCCTCAGTTAAGATACAGTGAGTCTTTGGAGTTTTTATCCATCAAGAGGATTTAAAAACAGCTTTATTGAGATGTAAAGTGTACAATTCAGTTGGTTTTAGTATATTTATGGATATGTACAGCCATCACCATAGACAATTTTAGAATGCTTTCACCATCTTCAAAAGAAACCCCCTATGTTTGAGCTGTCACCATTCCCCCACTTCCAGCACTCAGCCACCACTGATCTACTTTCTGTCTCTATATCATTTCCTATTCTGGATCTTTCATATAATATTATGACTGGCTTGTTTTACTTAGGATAATTTTTTTTTTTAGTTTATTTTTTTATTTATTTAATTTTTTTTTCTTTACAGGGACAGAGAGAGAGAGTCGGAGAGAGGGATAGATAGGGACAGACAGACAGGAACGGAGAGAGATGAGAAGCATCAATCATCAGTTTTTCATTGCAACACCTTAGTAGTTCATTGATTGCTTTCTCATATGTGCCTTGACCACAGGCCTTCAGCAGACCGAGTAACCCCTTGCTCGAGCCAGCGACCTTGTGTCTAAGCTGGTGAGCATTTTTTTTTTTTTTTTTTTTTTTTTTTGCTCAAGCCAGATGAGCTCGCACTCAAGCTGGCAACCTCGAGGTCTCGAACCTTGGTCTTCGGCATCCCAGTCCAACGCTCTATCCACTGCGCCACCGCTTGGTCAGGCACTTAGCATAATATTTTCAAGCAGTGTTCATGTAGTAGCATATATCAGTACTTCATCCCTTTTTATGGCTAATTAGTATAGTGCTACCTTGAGATACGAGTTTAATTTGTTTGTAACCTAGCTCGTATGTCAGTCAACTCAAACAAACTTACGAGTCAGCTCGTAAGTCGTATATCAAACAAATTTCTCCCATTTAAAATAACTGATATAGATTTAATCCGTTCTAGCCCTGTGAAACATCCCCAAACCATCCTAAATTATGAAAAAAGACATTTTTAATTAAGAAACACACATGTATACTTTACCAATGCTTAACAAAATATATGAAATAAAAGAAAAAAGTGTTATTTAGTACTGTATTCTTACCTTGGAGACAGACGAGTGCGGCTAACAGAGGCGAATGTTGGAGGGAGGGAGGGAGGGAGGAAGGGATGCAGGCACTGTAGACACGTAAACTAAAACTGCACTTTCTTAACACTAAATGTAAACTAAATCTGCATTTTCTTTACTTTAAACAAAACTAAAACTGCACTTTCTTTACTTAAAATGAAACCACAAAAACTTAATTATAAAAAAAATGCACTTTCTTAACTTTAAACTTAACCTAAGCTTAACATTACGTATTTTTCATTTAATCACCACCTGTTCTTGCCTTTTTGGCTGCACTTTCGGCACTTTCACTTTAATAAAAATCTCTCCAATGAGGTTTGCTTTTGCCTGCCTTTTAAAAAGTTATGGAAATGTGACAAACAAGTGTCATTAAAAAGTGCTGAAGCATGACCAGTTGAAACTTTTTCTGGGTGTTTCTTTTCAATGAAACTTGAAAACTTCTCCCACATTGCAAGCATGTCTTTAATTTCACTTGTAGGAATTACTTCCTCCGACTCTACCTCCTCCTTACTACTAATCTCTTGCAGAAGTTCCATATGTTGCATCATCTGTAGCTCCTTCAACTCCTCAGTTGAGAGTTCCTCCTCATGTTCCTTGACGAGCTCGTTTAAGTCACCCTCATCTACTTCCAGACCCATCGACTTTCCAAGGCACACAATCTCCTTCAATGCTTCTATCTTGGTCTCGGTCTCTGGTTTGAATCCTTCGAAGTCCCTGTCTGCAACAATATCAGGCCATAACTTTTTCCATGCCAAGTTCAAGGTTCTTCTTGTAACCTCTTGCCATGCCAAGTCAATAATGCGTAAACATATCATGATGTTGTAGTGATCTTTCCAAAACTCTCAAAGGGTTAGAATTGTATTCTCAGTCACCTCAAAGCAGTGGCAGAACAAGTGCTTTGTGTAAAGTTTTTTAAAGTTAGAAATGACCTGCTGATCCATAGGTTGCAAGATTGAAGTTGTGTTGGGTGGGAGGTAGAGGACTTTCACGAATTTGAAGTCATCGAGAATGTCATCTTCAAGACCAGGTGGGTGGGCTGGAGCATTATCAAGGATTAGTAATGTTTTCATTGGGAGTTTATTTTCTTGAAGATATTTCTTCACTGCAGGACCAAAGACGAGATTTACCCATTCAATAAAAAACTGCCATGTAACCCATGCCCTAGCATTGGCGTGCCATATAACCTGCAGTTTTTCTTTAAGAATCTTGTGAGTCTTAAAGGCTCGAGGGTTTTTGGAATGATACACTAGCAGTGGCTTTACTTTACAGTCACTGCTAGCATTTATACACAATGCAAGGGTCAGATGGTCCTTCATGGGCTTATGGCCTGGCAGCTTCTTCTCCTCTGCGGTGATGAAAGTCCTCCGGGGTGTTTTTTCCCAAAACAATCCTGTTTCGTCACAGTTGAACACGTGTTGGGGGATGTAGCCTTCCTTTGCGATAAGCACAGCAAAACGTGCAATGTACTCCTCAGCTACCTTAACGTCAGCACTTGCAGCTTCACTGTGCCTCACCAAGTGGATGCCAGATCTCTTCTTGAAATTTTCAAAGCAGCAGTGATTTGCCTTAAACGTATCTTCTGCTGCCTCTTTTGAGGTTGATGGTTCTTTCTTCTTCAAGTTGCCGTAAATAATACATGCCTTTTCGCATATTACAGTCTCCATCACTGTATCTCCTGCCGGCTCTTTCTCTTTCACTCACACCATTTCTTCATGGGTATTTGTCCTTAATTGGGTTAGAATTGTAGTTCCTTTCACTGGATTGCACTTTTGATGGCATCCTTTTGTTTAAGGATAGTACAAATTGTAGATGTATTGCGATCGTACAGCCTTGCCAGTTCAATCACTCGTACACCACGCTCATGTTTTTCTATTATTACTTCTATTGACATCATTCTCTTCTTCTTACCATTGTCCTTTATACTCACTTTCTTCGGCCCCATGATAGCACACAAGAAAAGTTAGTAAAAAATGCAAAAATGATGCAAGAACGAGTACAGTGCACGAGATTCAACTTGATTCTGTGGGTAACACGTGAGAAAGAATGAAATGCTGGTGTTGTGCTGCTGATACTGGACTCGTGCACCAACGCGCCAACTAGCGGCAGCTTCCCAAATCATGACTTGTATCAGAATTTTGCTTGGATCTTGAACAAAAATATGGACAGAGTCACAACTCGTATCTTAAAAAAGTATGTTGGTCAGCTCTTATCTCAAGGCACCACTGTATTCCATTATATAGATAGATCACATTTCGTTTGTCAGTTTCTGGACATTGGGTGGTTTTAACCTTTTGGCTATTACAGATAATACTGCTATAGGCCCTGGCCGGTTGGCTCAGCGGTAGAGCGTCAGCCTGGCGTGTGGGGGACCCGGGTTCGATTCCCGGCCAGGGCACATAGGAGAAGCGCCCATTTGCTTCTCCACCCCCCCCTCCTTCCTCTCTGTCTCTCTCTTCCCCTCCCGCAGCCAAGGCTCCATTGGAGCAAAGATGGCCCGGGCGCTGGGGATGGCTCCTTGGCCTCTGCCCCAAGCGCTAGAGTGGCTCTGGTCGTGGCAAAGCGACGCCCGGGAGGGGCAGAGCGTCGCCCCTGGTGGGCGTGCCAGGCGGATCCCGGTCAGGCGCATGCGGGAGTCTGTCTGACTGTCTTTCCCCGTTTCCAGCTTCAAATAAAATAAAAACAAACAAACAAACAAACAAAAAAACAGATAATACTGCTATAAACATTCATATACAAGTTTTGTGTGGGTATATATTTTCATTTCTCTTGGGTAGATACCTAGGAGTGGTATTGCTGGGTCATGTGATGATATGTTTACTCATTGAGGACCTTCTAGACTGTTTTACATAATGCTGAACTGTTTTCCATTCCAACCAGCAGTGTAGACGGACTCTGATTTCTCCACATCCTCGCAAACACTTATTATCTGTCTTTTTTTATTCTAGCCCCATAATGGTGTGAAGTGATGTTTTATTGTTTTGATTTTCACTTCCCTGATGGCTAAAAAGGTCGACCTTCTTTTCATATGCTCTTTTGATGTTTGTATATCTTCTTTGAATAAATATCTGTCTAGATTCCTTGCCCGTTTAAAAACTTGGTTTATTTTCCTCTTATTGAGTTGTAAAAGTTGTTTACCAGATACCGGACTTGCAGACAATCTTCTCCCATCATGTGGGTTTTCTTTGACTTTCTTGATAGAGAAACAGAAAACATTTAATTTTGATGAGGCCCACTTTATCTACTTTTTCTGCTTTTGTAAGATTTGTTTTCTGTAGTAGGTACATTGCAAAACTATTAGGTATATTTTAGTTTTCCAAATGTAAAATTATAGAAGATAGGATATTTTAAGAACTATATCGTCTCCAGAAGTCCTTTGCTGGAACTTAGCTAGGGGATCTCACCGCAGTGCTGCTTTTCATGGGGCTTCAGTCAGTTTATGTTTTTCTTGTAATTTTTTTGCATGTTTCTGACTGAAGAGTTTTGAACTTAACAGAAAATTTAAAATAAAATCTCAACTAATGTTAAATAAAAGTTGAGAGGTAACATTTTGTAGGCCTTAGTGGTAGTCTGACCTCCAGTATCTTGTTGCATTTTTAAAACCACTGTGCACAGTCATTTCGTATTATTCTGCATTCATCCAAAGACCATTATATGTTCTGTTTATGCAGATCAAGTCTTCCAGCCAAATGATCATAGTCAATGTGATAATGAAAGATGGGTCACCTTTGTCGTCTTTTTCCAACAGGTGTGGCAGATTCCAGAAAATGGGCTCACCCTTTCCCTGACCGAACCTGTGGTGATTTTAGAAGGCCACTCAAAGAGAGTTGGCATCGTGGCCTGGCACCCGACAGCCCGCAACGTGCTTCTTAGTGCAGGTAGGAGGAGCTAAGCAGTCCTCTCTTTTCCCCCTTGTCATCACTTCTTGCAGCCCTTTTTGTGGAAGGAAGCAGCAGATGCGTTTGATTGTGTGTGTAACAGTTTTGAAGCAGATCATTAGGAATACCTGATGATGTGCTGGGATGCACTGGGTCCCCAGCCGGCATGTGCGCATGTGCGAGTGCTTGTGTTTTCGTGGACTTTGACAGTCTTGTGGAAGGTACAGGCTTCTGCTTAGAAAAGTGAACAGATACATACTTACTTGCCTGTAATTTCAGCAGATTTATGATTCCTGGTAGGGCCCTCCATGGACCACAGTTTTCGTTATTCCCAGTGTAATAGAAAGAGCACAGGGAACCAGGAGCCCTGGGTTCCAGCTCTGCTGTTGCTGCCAACTTTAGGGTGGTTCTCTTAGGCAAATATCCTTCTTCCTCCTAAGAAATACTTTCATTTTTCTCCTTACACAAGTGGTATGTTTATGTTATAGAGAACAGCTATAAGCAAAATGAAGACAATTAAAATCCCTTGTAATCCCACACCCAGAGGGAACATCATTATTGCCACTTTGGTGTTTCTTTACGGAAAGTATTTCTGTGCACACACTTAAGTGATTTTAAACATGAGGATGGGTTCAGAGACTTTGCGTGGTTGTCTTTTTTTTTTTTCTTTTTTTTTTTAGAGACAGAGAGTCAGAGAGAGGGATAGGTAGGGACAGACAGACAGGAACGGAGAGAGATGAGAAGCATCAATCATCAGTTTTTTGTTGCGACACCTTAGTTGTTCATTGATTGCTTTCTCATATGTGCCTTGACCATGGGCCTTCAGCAGACCGAGTAACCCCTTGCTCGAGCCAGTGACCTTGGGTTCAAGCTGGTGAGCTTTGTTTAAACCAGATGAACTCGCGCTCAAGCTGGCGACCTCAGGGTCTCAAACCTGGGTCCTCTGCATCCCAGTCCGATGCTCTATCCACTGCGCCACTGCCTGGTCAGGCTGTGTTGTCTTTTTTTTTTTTTTTTTTTGTATTTTTCTTAAGTTGGAAACAGGGAGGCAGTCAGACAGACTCCCACATGCGCCTGACTGGGATCCACCTGGCATGCCCACCAGGGGGCGATGCTCTACCCATCTGGGGCATTGCTCTGCCGCAATCAGAGCCATTCTAGTGCCTGAGGCAGAGGCCACAGAGTCATCCTCAGCACCCTGGCAAACTTTGCTCCAATGGAGCCTCGGCTGCGGGAGGGGAAGAGAGAGACAGAAAGGAAGGAGAGGGGGAGGGGTGGAGAAGCAGATGGGCGCTTCTCCTGTGTGCCCCGGCCGGGAATCAAACCCGGGACTCCCACACGCCAGGCCAACG
Source organism: Saccopteryx leptura (assembly GCF_036850995.1). Taxonomy (NCBI): domain Eukaryota; kingdom Metazoa; phylum Chordata; class Mammalia; order Chiroptera; family Emballonuridae; genus Saccopteryx; species Saccopteryx leptura. The sequence goes on along the minus strand of NC_089504.1, from coordinate 236,306,641 downwards.
CTCTACCACTGAGCCAACTGGCCAGGGCCTGTGTTGTCTTTTTAATGTATCTTTTTAATTAAATGTTCTTCCTATGGTATTTTTAATGACTCTATAAATAGTCCATTGTCTGGATACCTCAGATTTTTAAGTAGCCCCTTTATTTCTAGACTTTGAGGTGGTTTGTGATTTTTCACTGTTAAACCACTTTAGATTCCAAGTTTTATCTCGCAGAAATCTGTTTCTTTGTCTAAAATGTGAGATTTTATCTTTTTTTTTTTTAAGAAGCAATACAGAGGGCAAGATGAGGCTCTGTGGGTGATAGGAATGCTCTATATCTAATGAACACACAGAGGTGTGTTGTAGAGCCAGTATGAAACCTGTATGATTTTGTTATCCAGTGTCACCCCAATACCTTCAGATTTAAAGAAATGTAATGAATGTATACTTCAAATGGGTGCATTGTGTTGTATATAAGTTATACCTTAATAAAATGGGGATCTTAAAAAAGGAATACTAATGTTAGTGGTAGAGTTTTAAAGATCTTTCTCTTGACCAGTGGAAACCAGGGGAGCAGTTCAATTTTTAACTGGGAATAAAGGATATTTATGATACAGTGAATTAAATAAAAAAGTTAATGCCAGTTATCTATTAAAACCAAAGGCTAGTTTTCAAAAAGACACTATATAGGATTCTCTTTTTTTAAAATCACAATTGACTATACCTGGGAACCTTTGTAATGTTCTACTCAGAACCTCAGTCTGATAAGGAGAGAAAACGATTCCGAAGGTGGAATTCTGTCATGGAACACTTCCTGCTCCTCTCCTCACTGAGGTCAAATTTAATAGTGTTAGCAGCACACGGATCCCCGCGCTCCCATTTACAAGCAAAGGCAAATGGTTGGTTGCAGCATTCTGTATTTTTAAAGACTATGTGACCATCCTCAGTGGCTGACGTTACCTGTTTGCCTGTGATGAACAAGGCAGAGGGAGGCTCAGGTCACCACCCCGGAGTTCCATTCCAGCTTTTCGTACTGTTGTGCAGTTTTTCCACCCATATCCTGCTTCTCATTCTTGGGTAACTTAGGTTTTCCTAAAGTGCTTGCAGAATTGGTTTCTTGGCAAGAATTCACTTTCAGGATGTCCATTTCTTCCTTATTTTTCTTCATCTTTAATATAATGTCCTGTAAGCAACAAATGATGCTCTTTTTTAAAGGGTCTCGGGGTCTTGGGCAGACCCTGGAGGGAAGGATGCTGATGAGCAGAGGCGTTGTGGCTAACAGTGTGGCCTCTTTGGGGACAGTTTCTGACTCTCTGTGCCTGTGTGATTACAGTTTGGGCTTCTCAAATCAGTCCAGTCTTGGCCTATTTTTCCTTCTCCTCTAAAGATAAAGATCTGTTATGAGCAGATGGTTAGGCCAGTCCTTGCCTTTCCTTTCCACTTAACCATATTGAGCTTTCACCCAAGACCCTGTTGTACATTAAGTTGGATAGCCTGCCATCCACCATTTTTGCTGAGTGTCCTAAACAGTTATTAAAGCTCTTTATTTTTAGTTCCTCTGGAGAGGAAGTAATCCTTCTGATGCTTTTTTACTAGAAAAGGAAACTGACAATTACTTGGAGTCTACCAGCCCAATTAACTCTTAAAAAAACATAGGGTTCTATTTTCTACAGTTCTTTGTTTTGTTTGGTTGTTATTTTAATTTGTTTCATATGAACCCAAACTTAACAAGCTTTATTTTTCCTTTAACACTGATTTTTTTTTTAAAAATACAAATGTCTTTCTTTTTTGTCACTTCGGGTTTTAACTCCTATTAAGTAGGGCCTCTTGTCAGCACCTTTCAGTGCACATCTCTAGTTTTCACAAATGTGTTGTTGTACAGGTAGTTCTGATAACGGGGGGCGTGGTTGTGCTTGCTCATAGGCTGTGACAATGCCATCATCATCTGGAATGTGGGCACAGGGGAGGCCCTGATAAACTTGGACGATATGCACTCGGATATGATTTTCAATGTAAGCTGGAACCGGAATGGCAGTCTGATCTGCACAGCGTCCAAAGATAAGAAAGTGAGAGTAATCGACCCTAGGAAACAAGAGATTGTTGCTGTAAGTATTCTTCGGACAGACTCCAGTATTTGCAGCACCTCAGTGCATGTGAACGGCCTGCTTTTTCAGCAGGGTCCGGAGGGGCTGTGTATCCTGGTCAGTGGACCCTTTCTGTATACAAATGTCTGTGAGTCAGAATAGGCTTGTACAGGCTTCTGTCTCACAATCAGGTTTCTCTTCAGAGTTGTACATTTCCAGCTTTTACAAACCTAGTCTTATCTCTCAGTTGGTGACCATTTTTCACAAAGAAACAAAGTCTTTATAAAGTTTTTATCAGTTCACAGAGTCTTTAAGAGTTGATAAATCTAGATCAGCTAACCCAAACAGGTAAAACTGCATTCTTGGCTTAGTTCTGAATATTGGTTAATTGATCCCCATCCTGTTCCAAAATGACTGTTCAAGTGCCTCACAAAGATGCAACAGGTCCTTTCAGCAGCTCAGTCTCTGCCACCTAAACTAGGCCTCAGCAACATCACACATCATGACAAAAGATGGACGTTTGGAACATTAATCAGGGCTGAAACTGCAAGTGTTGCATCCAAGAATACCTGACGTCAGCTCCTTCTGAGGTCACAAATTGCCTTTCTCTGAGATGTGGCAGCTCTTTGGCCATACTACTTCTCAAGAGTTGGGCAGCAATCGTAGCTGGTAATTGTTGAGCCCTGGGGACTTGCCTGGCCCTAAGTGAGGTGCTTTCTCCACTAGAGCCTTCCAGGGGATGGTACTAGTGCACTCACTGAACACATAAGGTTGGGGAAAGGGCTAACTAGACTAGACTCTGTCCTGTGAAATCGGTAGAAACTGTGGGGTATATCTAGCCTTAAGGCTATTAGTATCTTCTTGAGAAACACTATTTGTGGCAGCCCTCTCCTCTGTGTTTTGGGTTGGTAGCAGGGCATGGTGGAAGGACTTGAGGCTTTGAGTCAAGTCCTGACACTGCTAACCTAAGCTGAGGGACTTGACCAAATCACTTAATGTCTCTTCGTTTTCTCATGTGGGGAGGGGAGGCGGTCATTAATACCCCCCCCCTTATACACACACACACACTCTGGATTAACACGAATGACATGTGGAGTGCGGTTGTGTTTGGCATATGGGCCCTCACCCTCCACCCCACCATCTTTTTTGCAGTTTGAATGTGTACAATGTGCTCTTTGCTCCCTGTCCTCCAGGAGAAGGAGAAAGCACACGAAGGAGCACGGCCCATGCGAGCCATCTTCCTGGCCGACGGCAATGTCTTCACCACTGGTTTCAGCCGCATGAGTGAGCGGCAGCTGGCCCTCTGGAATCCGGTATGCCTCCTCCCAGTCTTCTACCAGCTTACACTTGAGCTCTCTGTCTTTTCTGATGGGTCTTTGCATTGGTGCATAGATTATGGGGTTCTTAGTGTAGTTTTCTGAACTCCCACTTGTCTTAAATTGTATGCGAAGTTCTCATCCTCACTAGAGATTTATCCGCAAATGTCTTTCAAAAATCCATTTGTGATGCTCCCAAGGAGTCGGTGTTTACTATTTTTTAAAAAGAATGCTGAGGAATCCAGACTTGGGAAATGAGGTCTAAGCTTAGTTACATTTTATAAAGAATATGATCAAATGTCTAAATCCAAGTAGTCATGCTTGGAAAGATGTTCACAATCACTTAAGGGGAGAAGGCACTAACCTGCGCGTACTGCATGATCCCACTCTGCGTGTGTTGGGAGGAAATAGTCCAAAGTGTTTGTGGTTTCTGCCACACACTGGACCGTGGGATGATGGCATATGGGAAGACTATATTCTTCCTTGTAACTTTTTAAAGAATATACATTTACTTTGTAATAAAAAAGTACTTTTTAACAAGAAAAGTCACAAAGTTATTAAAATCAAGTTTTATTCATCATAAAATTCATACAACTCCTCATCCATACGAAAAAGCAGGAAATGCAAGTAAAAAATCCCCTATAACCACAGTATAAGATGCACCCAGTTTTTAGATCCCAAATTTTTTGAAAAAGGGTGCATCTTATACATGGAGAAATATGGTACATTGTTCAAACTTTCCTTATTCTAGGGAAATGGCTCACTTAATTAGGGGTAAAAGAGTGCATAGTAAGTTTACAAAGGTTTATCTTTAAAATGTGTGTATATATATATTTTTTTCCAGAAAAATATGCAGGAACCAATTGCCCTTCATGAAATGGACACTAGCAATGGGGTGTTGCTGCCTTTCTATGACCCTGACACCAGTATCATTTACTTATGTGGAAAGGTAAACTAATTTTGATGTTTAATATTAAATTTAATCCTGTGGCAGGAAAAGTTTATCCTTCAGAAATTTAGTAGATAGACAATGCATTATGTCATTTTAATTAATTTGATATGTGTCTTAAGCTAAAATAAGGACAGATGATTTTGTGTTTTAGGGGAGACTGGACAGTTTGTAACTTGCCAGATGTGTGGTAATCACATACCATGTTTGGTACTTTTGACTGAAGCAGGTGGGCTGGGCCATTGGGACAGGGCTGATGGGAACTTCGCTTGGGCACTCGAGGGAGATGAAGAATCCATGCTGATGTTTTGTTTTGTTTTATTTTAAATTTATTTATTTTTTACATGCTGGTGTTACAGGAAGACCTGGTAGTGCTGTGTGACTGGTGAGTTTAGATTTAATTGGTATCAGGAATCACATAATGCTGAAGTCTACTGGCTAGTCCTAGATTGGTATTTACTATTTAACGACATGCCATGCACTTTTTTTTTCAATTGATATTATAAAGGGAGGGAAAACGAGGCAGGAACATTGATCTATTCCTGTATAAGCCCTGATTGGGGGCCGAACCGGCAACTTCTGTGCTTTGGGACGACACTAACCATCTGGGCCATCTGGACAGGGCCAGGCCATGCACTCTGAAAGAGAGTAGTGCTTCTGGGATGTGAGCTTTTGAGGGCCTCAAGGCTCTCCAGAGGGTTCTTGTTCCTGGAGTTCAGTGTAGGGCCCTGGGCTTGAAAACATGTGGCCTGATTAAAGTTTCAGGAAGTGACAGTTGTTACAGGAAGACCCTACACTGATATCAAAAAAATTTTCCTCCTGCCTAATGATCTCTGCCTAACTTAACCATTGGTGGCTTTATTATTCTTTCATTTTAGTAGGTGGCAACCTCCATGTTATTCTTTTGTAGGTTCACTTTTCCTTAGAAATTAGTATAGTTGAAATAAATGAATTAATGAAAACAGATTGATGTTGTCCCTTAAGCACGTTCTACTCCTTCTTGTGGTTGATTGAGCTGCTTTACATTTTTATATAGGTCACTTACTCAGAAACCCAGATCTTGTCTGTTTCCTTGAAAGTCATTTCACTTCAGATTTTAACAGCTGCCATGGGCTGCATCAAAACAAACAGGAGAAAGTCACTCAGAGGTTGTTAACCCAGGTGCACAATTACTCAGTGTGCAGAGAACAGAGAGTGTGCGCTTAGCTTCTTTTGCTTCGGTTTTATTTATACGATTGAAACAAATGGAAATCATGAAGACAGAGAGGGTTGTTAGGGTGTGATACCACCTAGCTATTTATGTCTTCCTGTGTGTATGTGTTCATATACATATGTCATGTTCATATATATGTGTGTGTGTGTGTGTGTGTGTCTATATTTATATCTTCTATGATACAGAATTGACTTCATTGTTTAGGTTGGTATAACTGACAGTTATTTATACTTAGAAAGACTAGCTTATGCTTCAGATCTTTTAAAAAATCTGACCATTCTGAGCAAGATTATTGTAGAATTTTATACATTGCAGTGAGATAGTAAACTTTGTGAAGTTAAAGGATATTCACTAAAACTAAAGTTTCTTAAGTAGGAAAAGCTTAGGTTTTATTAGTACCTGATTCTCAGGTGTCAGCGCCTCCAGCTCTGAACGACACTGTTCTGTGCCAGCGAATGACTCACATCAATAGTTGCCTCTCTCAGCAGCCTCCTGGTCTTGTTTGTCTGTTGAAGTTGGATTGTGGTGCAGTTACTTGGCAGAGGTGTTAACATTTTTGTCCTGACTCTGACTTGGTGTCCGGGCTCTGGGGAGTTACATTGAGACTTCAGTAGGATATAGAGGAGACTGTTTAGAGCAGTGATTTTGAACCCTTTTCCACTTGGGGACCTGTGAAAGTGGGGACCGCTAAGGCAGGAGTCACCCTGAGCATAAGTGAATTCAACTGAGATCATTGGATCTCTAATCTTGCAGCATCAGGGTGGTTAACTCATTTGCAGACTGATTCACGGACTGGTCCACGGACCGGCAGTTGCAAAGCACTGATCTAGAGGGCATGCTAGTGTTTGATGAGTGAGGCTTCCTCTGCCTGGATGAGAAAGTCGTACTTTGGGCAAGTATCTTAGGAGGAAGAAAAGGTCCACCGCTGTAGCAGAGTCCTAGTTACTTCTGGGTTTCTAGGGGAGAGAGACACCCACTGAAATCAGGTATTTCAGTTAATGGTAAACATAAACTTGTCTCCGATTTCTTGTAGGGTGACAGCAGTATCCGCTATTTTGAGATCACGGACGAATCCCCGTATGTCCACTACCTCAACACATTCAGCAGCAAGGAGCCTCAGAGAGGGATGGGTTACATGCCCAAGAGGGGACTCGATGTTAACAAGTGTGAGATTGCCAGGTAAAGAGTCGGCATTGTGGAGTACAGAGATTGCTCTTCTGTGTTCTCCAGAGCAGCATAACTGCATGCAGTACTGTGGTGCCCGGTCTTTCTGCCCCGGTGTGTGCTACAGAACAGTGTCTTATTTCCTGCCCATGCTTAGACACGGGGAGTTTTAGAGCAGGGAGGACTTAAAATCTGACTTAAATCTAATCATGCCTCTCTCCGTTCTTCAGATTATATAACTTGAAGTGCAGCAGTTAAGTGGCTTAGCCTGCGTGTATTGGACACTTACTTGAATAGTGAAACTGTCTTGTCTTCGGGCTGAGGCTGTGGCAGTGTGCCCTGTGGGGAGGATGAACCAGGTTCCAAACTGGATTGTGGACCCCATGGGTCCTAAACTAGACAGGCCAAAGACCTACATTGGGGTGCTGGTGTAGGGTCACTTGATTTGGGAAGTATTAATAGAATTCCTCCTTCTCCGTACTACCATGGATTTTTTAAAATGTATATTCCATAATGCAAAGTGGCTTCATAGGCAGCAGACTCTTTCCTCACACTAGTCAGTGTAAGATATGCAGGAGATCACTGACCAATGAGCCTTATTAATAACAGAACAAGCAGCACCACGTTACAAGGGATAAGGTCCTCACACACGTTATGCAACCCTTGACTTTATGGTCGTTGGTTGAAGTATGCTGTTTTGGTCATACAATTGTAAAGTAATTGACACATCTTTAAAAATAAGAATTTTTAAGGCCTTCTTTATGTTAATCAGTATATATATATTTTATTTGTTTTATTTGTTTTATTTTTCTGAAGTTGGAAATGCGGAGGCAGTCAGACAGACTCCCGCATGCGCCCGACCAGGATCCACCCGGCATGCCCACCAGGGGGCTATGCTCTGCCCATCTGGGGCGTTGCTCTGTTGCAACCAGAGCCATTCTAGCACCTGAGGCAGAGGCCACATCCTCAGCGCCTGGGCCAACTTTGCTCCAGTGGAGCCTTGGCTGCAGGAGGAGAAGAGAGAGAGAGGAAGGAAAGGGGGACGAGTGGAGAAGCAGATGGGCGCTTCTCCTGTGTGCTCTGGCCGGGAATCGAACCTGGGACTCCTGCACGCCAGGCCGACGCTCTACCACTGAGCCAACTGGCCAGGGCTAGTATATATATTTTTTTAATACATTCAACTCTCTATAGCTGGAGTAATGAAGGAAAGTTCCCAGATAATTCAAAATTGTGGTTTAAACTAAATCAGTCAAAATGTGCTTCAGAATATATTGAATTTGAATTTAAGATGACATTCAGTATTGGAGAACACATTTATTTTATTGTCAGTCGAAAGTTGAAAAGGTCATAAAATCGTTCAGGAGTCGTTCTGTTTATTGTGTCTGAGCATTCATTGTGTTGGGCACAGCCTGGCAGGTTGCCTGGGTGCCTCTCGTAGCTTTCAACAGCCCTGTGGGGCAGGGGTTGTTGCCTCCCTTTGACACTGTGGATCCCAGCTGGGGGAGGGGGCGGCGCTCAGGCGTTGTAGTGGTTGAGCTGGGAGTCAAAGCTGGGCCCCATCTCCACTCCACTGGCTGCAGAGGTCTCGTCCTCTGTGTTCCTGCTCTTTCCACATCCGGGATAATTTCAAATTTTTAAGTGTTAAATATGCTGTGGTTTGCTTGGATGCAAAATTTTTCATTCCTCAGATTTTCTTTTCCTTTAAAAAGATCATTTTTACACTTAAAATATTTGCTCACTACAGATTGGTGGAAGACCTGGCATCCAGGTCATAGATAGATACTATTTGATACACAGGGGCTTGTGCTCGTTTGTCTGTGGATCCTGGTGATTTTTCACAAAGGAATCGGTGGTGGTGGTGGTGGTATTTCCACCACAGCCGCTCTGTCCCCAGGAAGTTGGAATTTGACTGTCACCATCTCATGTAGATCCACTCCCAGGTCTTGTTTCCAGTGCACCATCTCCTAGCGTAGCTGCTCTCAGCTTCCGTTTTCTCCTCTGTAAACTGGGAGTCCTGAGTCCGGCCTGCTCCACAGGTGGGGCAGCGTGGTGATGGACAGGCACTTCATACCCCACATAGCATTGCAGAAAGGCAGTCGTTATTGAGATGTTTACTTGGCCTCCTGTTTCACTTAATGCAACTTTGCCTTTATTTCCCTTTTGAAGATTCTTCAAACTTCATGAGAGAAAGTGTGAGCCTATCATCATGACTGTTCCAAGGAAGGTAAGTGCCCAGTTTTCTAAGCAATCTGTGTTTAAAAAAGTTTTTTAAAATCCCCACTTTACTTCTGTACCTAAGGGTTTCCCCAAAATGTCTTTTATAGTCAGATCTTTCTTTTATAGTCGGACCTTTTCCAAGATGATCTGTACCCTGACACCGCGGGGCCCGAGGCAGCACTGGAGGCGGAAGAGTGGTTTGAGGGGAAGAATGCTGATCCTATCCTCATCTCCTTGAAGCACGGATACATTCCAGGCAAAAACAGGGACCTCAAGGTGGTCAAGAAGAACATTCTGGATAGCAAGCCTACAGCAAACAAGAAGTGTGACCTGATCAATGTCCCCAAGAAAACCGCAGATATGACCAGCATGGTAAGGACTGCAGGATGTGGAGGGGTGTGCTTGGCTAGCTCAGGTTTGGTTCTCTTGAAAGTTACTTCCAGTCCTGGGCACTGCTCAGTGCTGTCCCAACAGTGGACAGAGGGGCTTTCAGTAAATGGTAACATGTACTATTTATAAGAATCTCCTCAGTCATGACATTGAAATTGTGGCCACGTTTGGCTCCTGTAGCTCTTTTTATAATAACAGTCTGCTGTGGTCTTTGCGATTAAACCGGCGCCCCTTGAGTTTTTCTTAAGTGTCTTTTCCCAAACTGTAAACCTTACCCATCTCTGATTTGGGTAGAACAAAACATGGAGGGCATGGGCCACAGATGCTGGGATGAGAAGGTCCTGGGAAAGAGGGCGTAACAGGTGGGTTCAGATGTTGGCAAGTGTTTGAATGACAGAAGGATCTGGCGGTGAGTGGGTACTTAGCCACAAAGATGATCTCGGGCATCTTGGCAAGAACCATTGCAGTGGAGTGTGGACACCGCATCCTAAAGTTGAAGACCCGTGTGGCCGCTGGAGAGTGCTGCTGCTGGGGGAGTGGGTTCGAGCCCGGGAGGCCAGGACGCAGGAATTGATGGGCTGTTGGAGCAGAGTGCCTGGGAGCGGGGCGGGGTGGTGAGTCATCAGTGGGAAGGTAAGCGGAATACAGGGGCAAAGTACCAGGAGGAGCCGGCGTTGCAGCCATGACAAGGAAGCCATGTGGGTGTAGCATCATGGACTTCGGTGATTGCAGGTTTCCAAAGGAATCATTTTCACATGGACGAGGCAGGCAGGGCAAGGGATTTAGCTCCCAAGAGGGCCCCTCCCTGGGAGATGGTCGGAGCTCCGTGGCCTCTGGAAGTTCTCCCTCACCCTGGTCACAGAGAAGTCACTTCTGGGGGAATTGCATGTTAGTGTGGCCTTGAAGGACTCAGTCTTGTGGTGCAGTTTAATTGTGTCCTGACAGTGTCCCGGCCCGTGCACAGGCACAGGGTTAGGAACAGCACTGGGCTGGGCTGTTGTTTTGCTGGGGGCGTCTGATGGACCGACCAGCATTAGTAACTTGCTTGTCAGGCCCAGTCTGGCGGCTATGGTATGCCGCTTCCAAAGTGGAAAATTCTAATACCTCATAATTCTCAACTGCATTGAACTTTGTTTCCTGCTTTTTAGTCATCCTCTTTCCCTCTTTTCTTTTTTTGTTTCCTTAGCAAAATGAAGCCAAGTTGGATGAGATTTTAAAAGAGATAAAATCTATAAAAGACACAATCTGCAATCAAGATGAGCGTATTTCCAAGTTAGAACAGCAGATGGCGAAGATCGCCGCCTGAAGGCCCACCCCACCCCCAATGGGAGCAAGAACCCGTGCTTGGTATCTGGTTGCTGGTGTGGTCCCCGGGAGGGTGAGAGGGAGGCACTGCCGTGTGGAGACATTCATTTCAGATCTGTCGCCCAGTGATAGCCACCTTCCAGTGAGAACTCAATTCGTCTCCCAAATTTGCAGAAACAGAATGTGATTTAAAAGCTGAGCTTTTTATCAGAAAGCTTTTTTGATGTTTTAAGTGTTATATGTGACTTGTTGGGACTTTTAAAAGACAAAAGTGCTACTTTTAAAATCCAAGATACTCTGAATTTTAGAAAACCAACCAATTCTGATTCAGTGTTGTGCCCAAGTACCTTTTTTTTTTTTAACAAATAGGGACCAATGCCACATTGCTTTTTATATTTCTTATTTTTTTTAATGTTGCCAAAACCAAAAGTAGCTTTTTTTCTTTGTATTTTGCTACTTTGCAGTATTTTTGTGTTTTTTTCCTTAATTTGAAAGGGACAGCACTGTGTATGTTTATAAACTAAATGAAGATATTATTTTGTATAAACTTTCATCTGAGAACAATCAGAGCAGTAGCCGCATCATGCTGGCTTGTTTGCAGCACAAACCTGGTCATCTTAGTGACTGTTCACAAGGAAGACTTGAAAAATCATGTGGATTCACATGACCACCCCTCTCATTTCATTGAGTCTTCTGATCAGAAAGTGCCCATCGATCATTTTCTTTCCTTTCTCTTCTCTAGAAAGTGGGTGGTTGTACCAGAATGGAATTTTGCTTCTTGGTCATTTGTGCTTCAGATGATTATAATCTAACCTAAACTAGCATGCTTTTCTGCAGTTTTGTTACACATGGTAGCCTCTGTTATTTTCATTACTTAAGACATTCTGTTTCAGGTTTCGGTCAATACTAACAAGGGTGCCCGGGGCAGGAAGACATGCGCACTGTGGAGCGTTCCTTCTTGCCCACTTCAGCAGTTTGCCTGGCTCTCGAGTACAGTGGGGACTCAAAACTAGGAACTTGGAGGGGAGTGTGGGTCCCGCATGATCCTCTGCTTTCCTGCATGCCCCATGCTGTCCCCGTGCTGTGCCAGAGGAAGAAGTGGCTCTCTGTGCCACCAGAGCGCCTGCCCTTCCCTCTTCCTCACACAGGCAGCCCCCCCTCTCTCAGGGCTCCCCAGCTGTTCCTTTCTCCTTCCTGCCTTTCAGCCCTAATGGCATTCAGCTAAGGTGAGGCCGGAGGGTGCTATTGAATACTGAGACTGAGGGGAATGGCCTAGAATGAATCAAGACCAGGAGCGCAGATCTCTGTTGTCGCTTTAATGTGCACAAATGTGTCCCTTTGCACCCTGCACACTAACTAACTGCTCCGCCCCTCAGCTCGGGTCCAGGTTGAGTCAGAGACTGAGCTCTGGTCCCCACCTCCATTCCGGGGTTAGCTAGGACTTCTCTCCATTTCCATTTTGTCATATTGCATGTTTGAGAAACAAGATTTAGGGAGTCTGTTTTGTAAGGAGTGTCTGAGCGTGAAACGTACAGTGCCATTGGGACCACGATGGGAACTCATTTGCACTTGCCCGTGCTGGTGGGGTGGGGACTGGCTGGAAGCCTCTGACACAGGGACCCAGAGGGGGCAGAGTGTGGACAGTGAGTTGGAATGCGCAGCCAAGCCAGGGGTGATGTCTGCATAGCGATGGTACCATGTTCTTAACCGATACTGGGATCGCTCTCTCCATAATTTCAGGGCATCTGAATGTTCGGTGTGGTTTTGTGTGTGTGTGTGTGTATGTGTGTGTTTTTAATACTGAAGTGGATAATGAGACATAAAGAAGACAGTAATCACAGTGACTTACATTCAAACCTGTATGTGTTTCTTTATCAGCAATGTAATCTGCTGAGGACCTTCATTTTTAAGATTCAGAAATGTTTTAAGGTTCTGATGTCAAATATAAGTAAACAAAGTTGTTGCTGATGGTGGTGTAACACCATAGGGAATGTGGTTCAGAGAGAAGAGGGAGGGCAAGGGAGAGTCCCCTGATCTTAGTGTGTAGCTTAGGACCTATTTAATGACGGATGCCCAGCCAGGCTCAGAGGCACGCCTGAAGCATTGTGGACTGTTTTCCCTGTTTCGTCTTTTTTTTTTTTTTTAAGCCTTGCTATCCCAGAGGAGAACCAGTGAATTACTTCTAGATCGGCTCTTATAGAGCGGCCATAGTATTCTGTCAAAACACTTGCTTCCATTTTCAAAGATAAAAAAACAATTGATTACAAATTGGTGTCCGTGTTTATTTCACACCTCAGTGGTCTCTGAGACCACCCACACCCCTCTGTCTGTCACAGCTTCTTTAACTCCGTGGACCCAGCCAGGTGACATTGACCTCTACAAAGGTAAGTATGAGAGCATTGTGGGCGGGCCGCTCCGCCCCTGGGGAGGGGACCTGTAGTGGGGTCTAGGAGAGTACTTCCCGGCCAGGTTCCAGCAGGCCTGGATGTTTGCTGCTGCCCAAAGCCTTTACCAGGGGTGTGGCCTGTGCAGACATCTGATTCAGTGTATCCCTTTCCTTATCTTGAAAGAGTGATGAGAATTTTATTCCGGTATAGATGAAAGAAGGGCTGTGTCTGGCCCCTCAAGTAGCGCACATTGCACAGCTGCTGTTGTTACAACTATGAGCAGATTCCCTGGTGGGGCCTTTGAATGCGTTTGTTTTTTGTTTTTTTTTAGTAGAAAGAAAATTCTCTTAGGTTGGCTGTGATTTTTCATCCCAGCAGAAGGTTCAGGGTCACTTGAATGTCATGGCCTTTTTTCAAGGGCTTCCCTTTTTGCACTAAAACATCATCTCATGACATTTCAGTTGACCGTGGCAAAGAATTTCCCTCTGTTCAGTTTTTCTAAATGGTTGTGAATATGATGGACCACTTGGCACCCAGCCTCCTTCCTCGGATGCCTCCTCCTAGAGTTCCCTAGTCCTCGAGAATGGCAGCCAGGGCCGTTGGCAGGTGGCCTCTGCAGCCCCTCACTGCTCAGAGCCGGGTGGCGTGGGAGACGCGTGGTCTGGGTTGTTTACAACTGACTAGGCTGCTCATTTGGCACCTTTCTTCTTTGGCAGAAGACCTTGGTGGCCCCAGATGACCAGTCAGGCTCTGTCAAGGGAGAACTTCCCCTTTTTAAAGGTGACTTCCCTTGCTATACTTGATACTGTGTCCAAAAGAACTCTTGGCTCTTGGAAATCTGTTAACTCTTAAGTGGCCCGCTCTCTTGCTGTTGCTACAGCCATCACTGGGCCATACCTGAGTCATTGTCATAGACACGCCTTATTCAATGAGACATACTTTCCCAACCTGGATAGTGCCCATTACCCCCCTCCCCCAATAAAACAAAAAAAATGTCCTTCCAATTTGCTTAGAGGGAGTCTATGCAAATTGGTACAACCTTTCTAGAGAGTATATAGTGTGGCAGAAGTCTTAAATGTTATTATGTTTGACCCAGGGTTTTCACCTCGGCATTCTGTCCCAATGAGACTAATGGGAGATATATTCAGGAATTAGAAGCATAAAAATTAGTTCAGTAGGGTAGGTTACTTTGCTTGTCACATGTGCCATAATACTGGGTAGTTATTATTTCAGGGTATTGGATATCCACCACCAAGTATGTATATTCCAAGGGCCCCACAGTGAACTCCTGTTACCAGTGTCATCAGAAAAGTAAAATCTGTTTAAAAAGGAATTCTCTCCAACTTTCCAACTTTCTGCCATGAAGTCACTTTGAGGTGAATGACATTAGTTGGCTTATGAAAGTACTTTTTCAAAAGCAAGATGGGGGTGGGGTGTCAGGTCCATTAGACCTATTTATACAAACATAAAAGACCAGAAGTTCTAGTCAGGAAAAGGTCTAGCTCCATGACCTTGAATAAAAATGAATAAAGTAGAATAACCACCCCTGGTGAGATAATTTTGACAAGTCCTTTTAAGGGTATATGCATATACACTATCCATTTATGTGTAGAATAAGTGCCACAGATTGAAACATAAATTAGTAATGCATTAAAACAAGCATCACAGATCAGTGGTGGGAAGGAAATGGGGTAGCTACATACGGTAGCTCTGGGTGCAGGGACTCCTCTGAGCCTTCCAGTGACAGCGAGGCACCTTCTTAAGTCAATAATTAAACTTTTTTTTCAAATTTAGAAGAAAAAAATAAGTTCCTTAAATACACGTCAGACTGGGGAAAACATTTTAAATCCCAAAGCAATGGAATAAATCCCAGAGGAAAAGATAGCTTGGCAACATGAAAGTCAAATTACGTAAGACTAAGATGTCAAAAAGTAAAGGTCATGCAAACTAGGAGATAGATTTTCACTATGATACAGGGCAATATATTTAAATTTATTGATTTTAGAGAAAATGATTTTTGCATTCATTTATTGGTTGATCCTTGTATGTGTCCTGACTGAGGATTGAACCTGCAGCCTTGGTATATCAGGACAACGCTCTAACCAACTGAGCTGCTTGGCCAGAGCCTAGTGCAATATATTTTAATATGGTTAATCTCAGTCCCAGCTGCCACCTCTAATTGAAATGGGGAGGATATCACCTCCCTGGTGGGATGTGTTCAATTTTAAGTCCCAAAGGACTGATGTGCAGATAACAGCACTCCCAGCCCACCCCACAAATTCAGTTCACCAGCAAATGGTTTATCACAGGCTTAGAGGTGCAAGGACTTGGCTAGGAGATCCTCGGCACAGTGGGCTTTGTGAACTTGCCCCAACTACAAGTTTCTGGAGAAGGTGGAATGGAGAAGTGGGGTCAGGTAGCTGCTAACTTTGTTAGATTGGTTGCAATGTGGGAAAAGGTGATGTTAGAGAGGCTGGTGTGATCTTTGAAATTCAGCGTCATTTACTACATGGAAATGAAACTGGGTAAGAAACTGATTTTAATAGCTGAGTAATCGGGGCCTTGGAGGGTTTGGGTGAGAACACAGCTCATGTGACAGACTTCCCAGCAAGGGACCTTGGAAAGCAATGCCAGTCCATTGCCCAGGGAGCCTGGGGTTGGAAGACATGAAGTCACTCCATGTCAGTGCTCAGAAGTCGGAAGGCAGTTGAAAAGCAGACAAGTCTCCTTCTGTTACCAAAAGAAATTGGTCCCCAACCTCTAGGTTTATCTCTTTTTTTAATGGAGGGTTATTCACATCTCAAAAACTAAGTGATTTTTTGGGGAAAAGATTACATGTCTTTGAAACAGCACTAGAGAGAAATGATTCAGACAGGATCCCAGTAGGCAGTTGTGGATGTTGGGAAAGTTTTGGGTTGAAAGAGACCAGCAGTCAGTGTTTCAAACGGGAGAAGCTAGGGGCTCACCTTGTGCCAGGTGCTGTGTTTGTGCACCACACACATGTGTTAGGGCTTTAAATACAAATAGGGTGCCTTCCCCACCTTGAAGGCTAACCTGTGATGAAAGTAGATGACAGTGTAAAGGGATCAAACTCGGTGCCTGGGGGCCCTGAGGTGCTATGGGAGGGGAAGGTGTTGCCAGATTTATTGAGTGTCACCTCCACCAGGTGTCTCAGGTCCCAGCAGCAGGGCTTGCCGTCATTAGAATCCTGCTGTCTCTCTCCTCATCCTTAACCCCATCTCCTCACTAGACAGAGCTCTCTCTTGACATTCACTGGCTAAAGATTTTTATGTTGCGAGTATGAAGGTCCTGGAGAAACTTGTGGTGTAGCAAATGGCCACATGGTCCTGGCCGAGAGAGATGTTTGGGCTCTGTTCCCTGAGGGTCAGGAAGTCAACCCTCAGGATTTCAGCCATTCAATCTGAGCTTTGGGGCTCTAGTGACAAGCCTGAGAACTGGGAAGTTGCCCCATAAATAACAGGAAATTGTTGCAGGTTTGTTTCCGTGTCGAGATGTTCTTTGGGTTGTAGAAGGTAGACAAAGCATCTCATGGTTACCAAACACCGCGGCTGCTTCCTGGCACCCTCAACAACAGTCCCAAGATGACAAAGGAGTTCTTGTCACCCTGGCAAGTTTCTACCAGAGCCGGTGTATCAAAACATCAGAAAAGATGGCTAGGTGAAGATACTTCTTAAAAAAAATTTATTGGGGTGACATTGGTGGGTGGAGACTCATGTGGGCATTTGAGGACCTGCCAGAAATTTTCCTTACCGATACCAGGCCATGTTTTGAACTGGTTACTCTCCCTCCACCCACCCGTTCCCCTTTTTGCTTCCAGAGTGATGTTTTCTCGAATAGAAGCTGTCCAAACTTCACAGGGAGACCCAAGTCCACACTCTTCGGCCTCCTCTCTGACAGTGCCCTTGGCTCCTGCCTCCCAGCCTGCCCGATCCCTGTCTCCCCTCTTGTCCCACATGCAGGCTGTAGGCTGCTCATGTCGGCTCCAGCTCTGACATACATCCCTGTCCCAGCTACATCTCACACCTCCTCGGCCACCCCACCCGGCCACGCCCTCCTCATCTCCCATGTGGACTGCGCTCCTGTGTTATGGCTCTCCAGAGCAACAGAACCCAAAGGGTGGGCACAAATAAACAGAAGCTCATTATAAGGAAGTGGGTCACACACACAAGGCTGAGTCCTGCAACCTCCAGTCAGCAAGCTCTAGGCCCAGGAGAGCCAATGTTCCAGTTTGAATGTGGAGGCAGCCAAAAACCGATGCTCAAAGGCCGTCAGGCGAGTGCCATCCTGGCCTCCTGGCCTTCAACTGATTGGGCGAGGGCCACCCACACTGGGGAAGCCAGGCTGCTCCTCTCCTCGACCCAGCCATACTGATCTCGTGCAGAAACACCCTCACAGTTTGACCCAATATCTGAGCACCTTGTGGTCCAGTCAAATTGACACATAACATTAACCGTCACAGGTTCCAAACCAAGCTTCCTGTTGTCCCCTGTGTTAGTCTTAACATAGAGTAACTTCTTCAGGTATTGAGGCAAGGCTGATGGGCAAGCTAAGGCCCCTGGGCAAAATCCAGCCCACTGGAAGCTTCTGGGTAGCCCACAACAAGCTAAGGAATAGATTTTACATTTTTAAACATTGGGAAAAAATCCCAAGAGAATAGTGACAAAAATTACATGAAATTCAAATGTTGATGTCCATCAAAGTTAATTGAACACAGCCACACCTGATCAGTCATGGCCTATGGCTGCTCTTCTACACTTGCAGAGTTGAGTAGCTGCAGCACAGACCGTATGGCCACCAAGTAAAATATTGACTATCTGGCCCATTAAGGAATAGCCTGCTGACCCCCTATAATTAGACTCAAAACCCTCCACGATTCCTCATCCCACTCAGAATAAAAGGTAAAATCCTCACGATGGGCAGATGCCCCAGCCTCCTCCCCTCATGCCCCCTGTGTTCACAG
The DNA here is from genome assembly GCF_036850995.1 of Saccopteryx leptura. Lineage (NCBI taxonomy): Eukaryota > Metazoa > Chordata > Mammalia > Chiroptera > Emballonuridae > Saccopteryx > Saccopteryx leptura. The sequence continues at coordinate 236,288,656 of NC_089504.1, read as the reverse complement.
GCCTCCTGCCTCTGAGCCTTTTTTACCTGTGCTGTTCTTTCAGGAGCACCCATCCCTCCCCCACCTCCAGGATCTGCACGGCTCACCACTGCACCCTCCTCCCCTGCCATTTTCCCCATTACCCTTTATTACTATCGGGTCTGTCTACTCATTGAAGTTTTGGACTGTCTTCCCCCAAGTCGAATGTAAACCCCTGAGGACAGGCACTTGTTTTATTCTCCATGGTCTTCCCAGGATCTGGCACATTGTGTCCATAAATATTTGTTTGAATGAATGAATTGAAAATACAGACATCTGGGATGAGGCACTTACTGGATTCTCTGTGTGGCAGTAGTTTGCTTCCAGAATAAAGCTCTCCCCAGACTACAGTTGACCCTAGTCTGGACCCATAAGCCTCTTGGAGTCACCTCCAGTGCATCATATCTGAGTTTTCATTTACAGGGGTCTTGGAGTTGGGGAAGCCAGAGAGCAAGCAGCTAGAGCAGGTGTCCAGTGATGGAGGGAGGGCTTCTGAGTCCCTTTTGCTCCCTAAGTCCATGCCTAAGGTCCAGCTGCATTTCTTACCTTAAATTCCATGAGAAGTCCTGGCCAGTTGGCTCACTGATAGCACATCGGCTCAGTGTGGGTGTTTCGGGTTTGAGAAGCACCCATCTGCTTCTCCACTCCTCCCCCTCTCACTTCTCTCTCTCTCTCTCTCTCTCTCTCTCTCTTTCTCCCTCTCTCTCTCTCTTCCCCTCCTGCAGCCATGGCTCAATTGGAGTGAGTTGGCCCTGGGCGCTGAGGATGGCTCCATGGCCTCCACCTCAGGCACTAAGAAGAGCTCGGTTGCTAAGCAACAGAGCAACACCTCAGATGGGCAGAGCCTCAGGTTTGTCAGGTGAATCTCGGTCGGGGTGCATGCAGGAGTCTGTCTCTGCTTCCCCTCTTCTCACTGAATAATAATAAAAAAATGCCATGAGAAGCCCCAGGGATCCTATTGCCACTTAATATCAGTCTGAATTGACTCCTTCCTTGTGCAGGTCTGCTTGGGAGCCCCGTGAGGTCCAAGATCCCAGAGTTCTTCATCCCTGCACTCCCAAGGTCTAGTTCTGGTGGGCTGCTGGAGGCATGGGTTCCTTCAGCTGCTAACCCTTCCTGTAACATCACGGTTCCAGAGCATGTTTCCAGATTGGATTGCCCTCTGACCTTCCTGGTTTGGGAGCAACCCCTGTGCTGGCCATCCTCCAGCGCCCAAGCTCAGCCAGTGACCCCTGGGGAGCCCTGATCTCCTTCTCTCTGGAGGAGCAGCCCCACTCTGCAGGCTCCCATCCCAGAGGCCTGCTCCTGAGGCTGCCCGGAGCGGCAGCCAGGACTGGGGCCGAACAGAAACTCCCTGCAGTTCCCATTTGAGAAGGGGAATTGCTTCCTAGCTGCGGTGGCCCCAAGAGAGGCCGTTTCCCTTTTAAATGATTCAAATAGGCAAATCTCAGCCTTCGAGCTGAGTCCTCCCTTGAATGAAAGAGGATGGTGGTGGGGGGAGCGATTGGATATGACTCCTCCTTTCCCTTCCAGAGCTGGGTTTTTCATTAGAGCAGCTCTGTTCTCTATTTTATGAAGCCTTCGCTTTCATATGAACAAACGGTCCCTTGGCTGGCAGGTAAATTCAGAAACCACTGCCCCCTCGAGAAACGGGGGGCACAGCGAGGCTGCACAGCCAGCTGGACTCTGGGAGGAAGTGTGTGTGGGAGACCTGGGCCCTGCCCTGAGCCTCACTTTCTAATGAGACAGGAGGCACTTGGGAAGGCAGGCATGGTTCTGTGACAGATATCACCCTCCTCTTCCTGCAGTTTCCGCTATTTTCGTGGAAATGAACAGAGGGTCCTACAGGAAGTGGGCATCAATGTAGGGAAGGAACCTCAGGGAGTTCCCAGTGAGTTACAAGTAGATGGTGAGATTTCAGCTCTGCCTGGCCTGTCGGATAGAGCCCTTGTCCAGCCAGTTATGTGAGGGTCCCACACGGGCTTAATCCCATGTCCTCATCTTCCTTAATAACTAAAGGCACAATTCACAATTGACCTGCTTTCTGCCTGGAAAATGCCAGGTGGGAGCTAAATTTGCTTCTTCTCTTTGTCTCCAGGGTGTTTAGTTTTTTAAAGAGCTATTCTTGCCACTGGTGTGAACAGTTCCCCACTCCACTGTCCACCCAGATACAGCAAACAGATCACATTGCAAGCCCAGCTGGACCGGCAGCGGTGACGGGTGCTCTTGGAAGCAAGACCACTTAGTGCACAAATGATCACTAGGAGCGTCCCCGTACAGGCCTCCCTCGGAGATGTTGCGGGTAGGGTCAGGGTACGTGAGAAACCCCCTACCTGCAATAAAGTGAATGTGGCAATAAAACTAGTCACAAATTTTGGGGTTTCTCAGTGCATACGAAAGTTATGTTTACACTACACTGTAGTCTATTAAGTGCACAATCTCTGTCTAAAAAAATGTTTTTTTTTTAAAGACTTCATTTTAGAGGGGAGAGAGAGAAAGGGGGTTGGGAGGAGCGGGAAGCATCAACTCACAGTTGCTTCCCATATGTGCCTTGACCAGGCAAGCCCAGAGTTTTGAACCGGTGACCTGAGAGTTCCAGGTCAACACTTTATCCACTGCGCCACCACAGGTCAGGCCAATGTGCATGTTTTAACTTAAAAATACTGCTAAATAAATATGCGCACCGTCATCTGAGCCCTCAGTGAGTCACAGATGTTTGCTGGTTGAGGGTCTGGCTGTGATGCCGAGGGCGCTGGTTGCTGAAGGTTGAAGTGACTGTGGCAATTTCTTAAAATAAGACACCACCAATGCCTTTCATGGGCAAGTTCTCAAAGATTACAGCCCACAGATCACGGTAACAAATATATATAATAATGAAAATGTTTGAAACAATTGCTGGAGTTACCAAAACATGCGACACAGAGACAAGAAGTCAGCAAAAGCCGTTGGAAACATGGCACCAGTAGGCTTGTTCTATGCAGGGTTGCCACAAACCTTCAATGTGTAAACATACACACACACACACACACACACACACACACACACACACGTGCGCGCGCACGCACAAACAAACCAAAACCCTCCTCTGCAATATGTCTGTGAAATAAAACAAGGCAAGTCTGTATCAGTACACTGCCTACCGCAAGGCAGGGGATGGGCCCATCCGCGTCTGCGCTTGTCCTGAGCACCCCCTTGTGCAAAACGTTGTCCACTTTCTCAAAGCTCTGTCCCTTCCTAGGTCTCCCAGCTTTGGCCCAGGGTCTGCTCTCTGCCTGGGCTGGCCACCCAGCCCACTCTACTTGTCATCTCAAGTGTTACTTCTTGGAAGTCTCTTGACATCCCCTCCCCTACCCGGGGTGGGTTAGGGGCCCCTCCCTGGCTCACCACAGGGTGACATTACCGCACTGTGTCCTCATGACGTGTTTGCTTGTTAACTGCTGGCTTCCCCACCAGACGGAGAGCTACAGGACAGCCGGCTGGGGTTGGACACTGTTTGCCTTCGGCTCTTGGTGCATCCAGCTCAGGCGCCCACATTGGCTAAATGAACAAGTTAGGAGAAAAAGAAAATCATCAGGCGTTGCCTTCAAGGAATTTGCAACCTAACTCCTCAGAGAGTTCTTGGTTGCAGCTGAGAGGACCATCTGTGCACCCAGAGAGAAACGTTTGCATTGCAAAGGACTGTTTGCAAAGTTCAGGAAGGTCTTTGTTGAGTGTTTTCTCCCCTCACTCCCTTCCTGGGCAAGAAGACATTATAATCCTCCTTTGCATCAGGTTACTCCCTTCCAGATGGGGTCCCCTGTCACCCACACTCTCCATCAGCCGAGGTGTAATGCTGTGTGGCCTTTCTCAGCTTAGGTCCCCTTACCCGTTGCTCCCCAGAAAATTTCCATGTGGGTTCTCAGTGTTTTCATGGTTACCGGAATCCAAGAGTGACATTAGGCTCTGCAGGCCTCTGCCTCCCACTATCACCCAGTCCAATCGACAGTGTCACCAAAGCTGTCACAAACAAGGAGGTGTGGGCCATCACGTGGCCCCGTCTGAGTAACCACATTCTCGCTTCCTTCTTTCACACACAGCCGTTGGGAGTTGGCGGGGTCTCGGACCACGGCAGGGGGTGCCACAGCAGTGCCCTGCAGCGTGGGCTGGGTCCTTGTCACTAAAAGAGAAGCTATTTCTCCTGGGCCCACGAGGCAGCTGTCCCATGCTCTGCTGAGCACGGTAAGTGCCGGCTTGCAAAACCACAGGGAGTGGCTGGGGGTGCCCAAGGGACCAGTGGTCCTGCCTGACAGCTGAGGACGGGCAGGGGCAGGCCCTGGGCTGCAGCCCCGGGGGAGGACAAACCAAAGGGCAGGGGGCTTGGCGCCGAGGTCTCTGCCTGGAGCCTGTGGCCTCATGCTGCCATCTCTTCCGGATCCTGCTCGCCTCCACTGCCATCCTGCCTACATGGGCAGGTTTGCCGCAGCTGCTGGCTCGGGAACATTCTGAATTTAAAAAATTAGAGACATCGGAGGATTTCCCTAAAAAATCATCCTACCCCTCCTTTCATGGGGGAGGGGATTTGCTCAGGAGCAGAGCTGGAGTTAGGTCTGAGCGATTCCTAGGAGGGGGTGCAGGATTTGTTCGTAAAAATATTGCTTCTCGTCGACCTGGAAATGCTGAGGTCGCCGGTTCGAAACCCTGGGCTTGCCTGGTCAAGGCACATATGGGAGTTGATGCTTCCAGCTCCTCCCCCGTCTCTCTCTCCTCTCTCTCTCTCTCTCTCTCTCTCTCTCTGTCTCTCTCTCCCTCTCTCTCTCTTCTCTAAAATGAATAAATAAAATTAAAAAAAAATTAGAATTATATAAAAAATATATATATTGCTTCCAAAGCTTCTTTATGCTTTTTTATAAGATTGAGGAAATGACAGGTATTCATAGCAAAGTATTAAAATATTAGAGTTAGGATACTATTGCTAGCAAAAGAAAACAATAATAATAATTAGAATACTCATTGATTTGTATTTGGGGTGCTTTAGGGGCAAACAGGTGAATGGTGGCCAAAGTAGTACCCCCTGCGCGCACACACACACACCCACACACATGCACACGCACGCGCACGCACGCACGCACACACACACACACACACACACACACATCCACACACCCCAAAGACAAAGGTCAGGGCTCTGGCAGCCTGGAATTCTCTTCGGACCCTCTTGTTTTCTTCTCTCTCCTATCTCTCACTCTGAGTTCCCAAGTCAGGCCTCTCAAGGTCCCTGGGCAGGGGGCGCAGAAGGTGGTCCCCTGGCCCTGGGTGGCTCTGGGGGTTGCCCGAGCTGACCACACCCTAAATGGCAGATATGTCCCTCCCTTGGCCAGCAGCCATAGGAGAGCGAAACCCAGATATGGGAAGGGATAGGGCTGCCAGGCTCAGTGCCTCCTGGGAACCTCGGCCAGGCCAGAGCAGGGCCTCCTATGGGGCTGGGAACCCTCTAAGAGCCCTGTGCCCCCTTTTTAGAGATGAGAAAACCAAGGCTCATGAGGGGAGAAGCAGCTGCTTCAGGTTGTGAGGGCCCCAATGAGTTAATAATTCATGTAGAGCTCTTAGGCCAGTGCCTGACACGTTGTCTACGCTCAATATATGTGATTTACAAACCAGCAGCGTTCAAGGCTGTGCACTGCACTCAGGGCTTGCTGTGGAGACAGATTTCCAGGGCTTCCTGTCCCGGTCCTCTCTGACTGGCAATGTCAGAGGTGTGTTTAAGCTGACCCAGGGCTGGGGACTTTTCAGGGATGTGGCCCTTAATACAGAATAACAATGACAACCACTAGCCTTTATTGAGCACTTACTATGTGCGAAACATGCAACCTGGACCAGCTCACTTCAACCCACTACCTCATCAGGTACAGGTGCTACTACCGCTGTCCTTGTGTTCCGGCTGGGAATCTGTGACTCAGAGGTGAGTTCAGTTGCCCAAGGCCACATAGCTTGCAAACCACAGGGCTGGGACTGGATCTGGTTTGATACTGGATTTAATCCAAAAGTGGGCCAGGCCCTGTCCTGTCTGCTGAGGCTTAGATCTGCACTGGGATTGGTTGTGTGTGTATGTGTGTGTGGGGTCACCTGGGCCTCAGTGTGACCTACTTGTGAATTCCAAGCCTTCCCTTCACCTACACCCTGAGATGCTCAGTTTTTTGGATCCTAAGATTCCAAGAACTTGAACCTCGGGACTCCTGGGCATCCAAGATTCTGAATGGGAGGCCCCAAGTGCCTTGAAGTCCCATGGGTGTCTTTCCTGAACAGCCTGGGGTGGCCGCACGGTGTGGTCTCTGGAGCTGGGGTGTGGACTCCAGCAGACTGCACCCCCAGGCTGGGCTCAGGGCAGAAGCAACTTGGTTTTAGGGTGTAAGGCAGGAAATGGGCAGCATCTGACCCACTCCTATAGGTAAGCTAATCCATAACAATATAGGGCAGTGGTAGTCAACCTGGTCCCTACTGCCCACTAGTGGGCGTTCCAGCTTTCATGGTGGGCGGTAGCAGAGCAACCAAAGTATAAATAAAAAGATAGATTTAACTATAGTAAGTTGTTTTATAAAGATTTATTCTGCCAAACTTAGCAAAAATCCGACATAAAGTACTTGGTAAGTAATTATTATTCTATGCTTTAACTTGCTATAACTCTGCTTTATAAATTTTATAAAGTAAGGTTACTTCCTTACTTTATAAATCACCATTACTGTGGAACCGGTGGGCGGTTAGAAAATTTTACTACTAACAGAAATACAAAAGGGGGCTGTAGGTATAAAAAGGTTGACCACCCCTGATATAGGGTGTGACAGCTCTTCGCTCCTCCCCAGCCTGTCCTGTGGTAAGTGGCTGTTTTCTGCCATTGGAGGAGAGACAAGGTGAGAGGTGTGGCCTGGAGGAAGCAGGGTCCCATTCTGAGCCTTCCTTTCCTAATCCATATAATGGATTATCATTGTAGCTTATGTCGTGTGAAGATGCGTTAAATTCCCTCGTATGATGAAATTGATGAGATGGTCCATCCACATCTTCTCCTATATTATAATAGATTTATTTTAGCAAGTATCAGAGTTACTGTCCTGCCTCCAATATGCAGTGTTCACACTCTGCCCCTCTCCTTGCCACAGAACCTCTGGGAACTGGGTTTTCTTCCCATGAAATGGGCGGGTGCCTGCCCAACCTCGGCCTGGCACGAGGCTGCTGTGTCCATGGCCCCTGCCCCTCAAAGCCTATGGGGTGACAGCACTAGACTGGGGTGACCAGATGCCCAGCTTGCCTGGGGCTGGGGGGTGTGGGGAGTAGGGGATTCTGATGCTGATGTCAGGGACATCTAGGATGAGCTTGTGACCCTAGACAGACCCGGGCGGGGTGGTACAGGATCCCCAACACGCTCATCTTTTATCGCAACAGACAGGGGAGCTCTCTGCTCTCCCGTGGGGCCCACTGCTTCCCTGACCGCACACGGGGAGGTGGGGAGGCTGTCATCTCACACCCTGCCTGGGGTGTACCTTTCCTCTGTTCCCCTGTCCGCAGCCCCAAAGAGAGCCCCCCAGACAGAATACCCACAGCTGGGATCTTCCCTGCAGTTTTTCATCCCTTTCTCACGACTGTTCATTGAAGTAGTTGTACCTATTTTACAGAGGGGGAAACTGAGGCACAGATAAGGTGAAGTGACCCGCTCAAGGTCACAGAGCTGCTAAGTGGTCTCCCTGTCACCTCTCTGGGGACTGTGGGGGCTGGGTGCAGGGGTGAGGGCCCACCTTCGGAAACAGGCCCCCGGCCCTGTCCCTGGTATCCTCCCAGCCCCCAGGCTGCAGAAAGGGGGGCCCCGACTCCCAAAGATGCTGCTCCCCACCCAGAAGCTGGTGGGCTGGGCCTTGAGATTTTGCCCCCTCCCTCTCTGCAGGAAGTGGCTGAGGGCTCAGCCTTCCAGGAACCGAGAACTGCCCGAGTGTGGGTGGGGGTTTGCAAGTCTCATCATAATTATGAAATATGGCTTTGAGCTGGTGGCTTCTTCCTAAGTTCCTGTGCCCCTAGGAAAGTGGGGGAAAACGTTAGGCCATATACTCCTCCTCCCTAAGTTGGGACTCCACCCCGTGTGCAAAGAAACTCTGCCTCTGGAAGGCAGGTTAGGGGGCAAAGAACGTGTATGTGCGTGTGCATGTGTGTGTGACACATTAATTAAGCACCTACTGTGAGCCTGGAACTTTTGAATCCATCATCTCACCACATTCTCCCCACAGCTCTATGAGATAGGTACCGTTTGTTATTCCCATCTTACAGATGAGGAAACTGAGGCTCAGAAAAGCAAAGATCTGTGTCAAGTTCATACGGCACGTAAGAGACAGAGCCAAGACTCAAACATCTTGTTTGACCCCATAGTCTGTGCTCCCAACCCTGTTCTCTGCATGGGACCCAGTCCCAGTGGGGCTGGCCTTTCTAGGTGACATGACCCTCTCTCTCCTACGTGGGTCCCTAACCCTAGCCACAAACACAGCAAGCCAAGCTGTCTCCCAAGCCTTTGCTCCTTCTGCCCATACAGCTAGGTTAGGTCTCTCCACAAAGCCTTCCCGAATCCTCATTGGATTCAAATCTGATCTCTGCCACTCTCAAGCTGTGTGTCTTTGGGTAAATCACTTCAGCTCTCTGAGCCTCATCCCTCCTCAGTAAAATGAGGATAATTGTGAGGGACAGATGTGTCTGGTGTACAACTATCATAAAGTTTGGTTTAAGAAATTAAGATATGAGCAGACTAGCATTCTAGAAACCAACACAATTCTCACCGACAAGTGAAGGTCATATTGAGGCTGGAAGCTGAGGGCCTATGAGTAAGTTACTGTCCCTCAAGGACATGTGAATTGCAAGGGAAAGTGGTAGAAACTATCCAGGCTCACTTTACCCCAGGCACTGTGGCAGGGGTGGCCCACAGCTGGAGGGCATTATGTCCAGGGGCCCAGAAATGCCTGAATCATGCCCTAGAATACAGCGTCACTCTTCATGGGATTTTCTTTTCTATTTTTAAAAAAATTTCCATTGATTTGAGAGAGAGAAGCATCAACTCGTTTCACTCAGTTGTTCCATTTAGTTGTGTACTCATTGATTGCTTCCCATACATGCCCTGACTGGGGGTCGAACTCACGAACATTGGCATGCCAGGTTGATGCTTTATCTACTGAGCCACCTGGCCAGGGCATCACAGATTTTCTAATGCAGGATTTTGAATTGCACAAACACCAGCCAGTGCCAGGGGGAGTATAATGAGAGAGAGAGAAAAACAAACCAGAAAGCATGAGTGTTCACAATGCCAAGAAGAAAGACCAGTGAGCTGGCCAAGAGCAGAGGCACTGCCATTTCTGGCCTCCTGGTCTGGATGCTGAAGGGAATACCCAAATGCACAGTGACCCTACCCACAGGCAAATGAGATGGCCATCAGCTTCCTAAAACTGTTCTGAAAAGACTTTTCTCCTGGGCCCAAATAGTACAGTTAATGGCTCCGGGCCCTGGAGGGCTTACAGGATGGGTTTTACTGAAAGATTCACAGTAGCTGCCCTTTGCTTGGAGCTCCGTGGGATCAAAGTACAAAGGACTTTCCAGGCATCACCTTATTTCATCTTCACAATAGCCTAGGAGGTAGGTGCTGTCATCCCCATTGTGTAAGCCAGGACACAACCAAAGGGAGCCAGACCAAGCCAAGATGCTTAGAAAGGATAAGAAACCCAGAGCATCTGAGGGGCAGGCCAGGGCTGTGTGCGGGGTGGGGGAGCCAAGATTGGAGAAAGTGGAACAGAGGGCTCAGGACCAAACCCCCAGAGGCTCCAAGGGTCCAGACAAGCAGCTTCATCCTGCATACCCGTGGTCTCCAAACTGGTGCTCATGGGCCCCCTCAGTGGATGAGTACCTGGGTCTATTTATAAATTGCTTATAGGTACTACTCTACTCATGTTATAAATGCACACAGAAGTAGAAAGCAAGAAGGAATGCCATTAAAGTTAACATAACTAGAAGCTCTGATACATTCTATCTGCTCCCCAGCCGGTTGTCTTGCCTGCAGATAAAAAGTTTAAATCAAACAATGATAGGGAGGCAAGTAGTTTCTGTGCACCATACAGAGGAAGTTGAAGTTCCTTCCACCATGAATGTATTCATGTTGATAAGCAGTAGCAGCTGTTATTCACTTACTGGCCTGCTGTGTACCAGGCATGGGCTTGGTTGTGAGGATGCCTAAGGCCATGTGTCTGCCCCAGACCAGACACACGCCCAGCCGGGGCCATCCAGAATCGCAGTCGAGGGTGCTCAGCAAGCCCAGGGGTAAACCTGTCCTGTTGTCTCTCTGTCTGTGTGTCCCTGCAGGTGCCATGCCTCTGCAACTCCTCCTGCTGCTGATCCTGCTGGGCTCTGGCAGTAGCCTCCGGCTGTGGGAGGCCTGGGAGGATGGGATCAAGGAGGCCCCAGGCCGCCTGCTTGCCCGGGGCCGGAGACAGCTGAAGCTGAACATATCCGAAGACTTTGACACCTATGAAGGGTATGATGGCACAGACCCTCCAGAAGTGCTTGAAAACAGCAGAGAGTCTGTGACCCTGAGCCCCCAGCTTCAGGTTTTGATGGGACAAAGAGATTCTGCAGGGCTTGAGTCTCCTGACCCAGGCACTCCGGGGGTGGCCAGAGGGGACTCTGACAGCCTGGGTGCCGGAGGGGCAGCCACTGGGAATCTCAGCACAGAACTAGCCACACAGGGGATTCCAGTCACACTGGGCCCTCAGCCCAAAGAACCGGTCACTACAATCCCTCCCATTGTGGAGGCTCTATCCACAGAGGGGGCTCCACTCACAAAGCAGGCCAGCATGAAGACCCTGTCCATGGCGCCCACAGTCACAGCGGCACCGACCACACAACCTGCAGCCACGGAGGCCCTGTCCACAAGCCCTGAAGCCACAGAGACACTGTCCATGAAATCCACAGTCACAGGACCAGAAGTCATAGAGATCTTGTCCACAGTAGCCCCTTCCACAGAGCCCACTACCACAGAAACCTGGTCCACAGATCCAGCCACCACGAAGGCTCAGTCCACACAACCTGCTACCACAAGGGGTTTTACCACAGCCCTTCTTGTGCCCACTGATCTTCACAGGGACACCACCGTGGCAGTCAGTGATTCGTCTGATGGCCTCATCAAGCAATGGAAAAACAGTCAGAGTATTTCCCCTGGGAGCTCTGTGTCCCCTGGCCTCACGGAAGACCTGAATTTCATTCCGGTGAAGCACTGCCTGCTGGCCATCCTCGTCCTGGCCCTGGTGGCCACCACCTTCCTCGTGTGCACCGTGGTGCTGGCTGTCCGCCTCTCCCGCAAGAACCACATGTACCCCGTGCGCAATTACTCGCCCACTGAGATGATCTGCATCTCCTCCCTGCTGCCTGAGGGGGGCGAGGGCCCAGCAGTCACAGCCAACGGGGACCTGCCCACCACCAAGGGCCCAGGCCTAAAGGAAGGGTCCGGCATGGACCGCGATGGGGACGACCTCACCCTGCACAGCTTTCTCCCTTAGCTCCCCCTGCCCAAACCCCTGAGCAGGACCCAGGTCTCCCCACTTCCTCCGCAGCCCTCCAGGCCGCCACCGAACCCCCAGCCTCTATCCCACATGTCTGGGCTTCATCGAAGCCCCCTGGGGATAGGGTGTTTAGGGCAGGGCCCTGGCCACCCCAACAGGACTGAGGGCAGCCAACGTCTCTCCTCCCTCCTGGCCACTGCAGTCTCATTCCCATGAACCCAGGGAAGACTCAGGGTTTCCTGCCCTCACCTCACCGCTGTTATCTTCTGGTTGTCATGGTCACCATGTATTTTGGTGAGGGGTACTGAGGAGTTTTATCAGATACCCCTCGGGGGATCCAGAGTGAGGTCTGGGGCAGGCTTGATGAGGCCAAGACTACACCCTTATTTGAGACTGTGTGAACCAATAAGCTTCTTTTGAGTGACACAGTAACCCCCATCTTGCTTTCCCCTGTGTCCAAGAGGTAGAGTGGGCTCTGTCTTGTTCACTGAAGTGTGCTGCCGCCCAGCCCAGGACCTGGGACAGTGTAGGCACTCAGTAAATATCTGATGAAGAAACGCTGGCTGAATGCTTTGAGGTATCAAGGTGCTGCCTTCCTTTGCTCTTCACCCCCAGTCCCATCCCCCTCAGCAAGCCCCCTGCATGGGCTGTTTGGTTGGGTTCTAATAAAACTTTATTTATAAACAGGCGGCAGCCTGGATTAGGTTCTGTAAATTTGCTGACCCCTGATTTAAACACAGGGTGACCAGAAATCTGGGTTTGACTAAGACTTTCCTGATTTTATCCCTGGAAGTCCCATATCATAGAAAACTGCAGCCCCAGCGAATCCGGTCAGTTGTTGCTCTGTTTAAATGACACCACGTGCATAAATTACCACTTTTTTTTTTGTATTTTTCTGAAGTTGGAAACAGGGAGGCAGTCAGACAGACTCCTGCATGCGCCCGACCAGGATCCACCCAGCACGCCCACCAGGGGGCGATACTCTGCCCATCTGGGGCATCGCTCTGTTGCGACCAGAGCCATTCTAGCGCCTGAGGCAGAGGCCACAGAGCCATCCTCAGCGCCTGGGCCAACTTTGCTCCAATGGAGCCTTGGCTGCGGGAGGGGAAGAGAGAGACAGAGAGGAAGGAGAGGGGGAAGGGGTGGAGAAGCAGATGGGCGCTTCTCCTGTGTGCCCTGACCGGGAATTGAACCCGGGTCTCCTGCACGCCAGGCCGATGCTCTACCACTGAGCCAACCTGCCAGGGTCAATTACCACTTTCAAAATCCACCTTGATCCTGAGGGCCAGATCAGAAAGCCAAGGCTTACCGAGATGGGGGTGAAGTAACTGGTCCCCCAACAGGGGCTGAGCAGGAATTCAAACTCTTGACCTTCTGCCTCCCAATGCCTTTCAGTTTTTTTCCTATAGGGAGAGGGGACCTACTGCTTAAAGAGCACACTGTTCTTCCTCTTAGAAGAGGAATAAAATTCATCTTAGTGGAGATGTTTTCTCTTCTAGAAAAATACCTCCAGTGGCCTCTTTGGAAGTAAAGGACCCCTCCACTCCAGGACATAACCTACAAAGAGAGATGTCAAAGAGAGGCTTGAGTTTTGAGGTACTGGCTGTGGCTCAGGGGAGAGGATTGGGAGGAAGAGGAGAGATTGGGGAGAGTCAGGAGAGAATATGGCAGGCAACAGTCAGTGAGAAGTAGAGGAATGCCTGCCCCTGCCCTGAAACTCTAGAACGAGTATGATACACAAGGAAGGTGTATTCAAGGCACTTGGGTGGTCTGGGGCAGCCAGCCCTGGAGAAGGAGGACTGATTCGTTAGGAGCAACATGTCACTCACTTCCCCTTGGGGAGTGATCAGAAAAATCATTTGGGGGACTTTCCATCATAGGGTTGGGAACCCAGAAGCTAAAACACTTGAGGAACATATGAGCAGTTCTGCCAGGGTCTTGTAACCCTGTCCTTCTGGGCAAAGAGCAGGTCTCCCTTTCTCCTAGGGGTCCTGGAGTGCCTCGTTTTCTATTTCTCCCAAGTGCAGGATTTCAGTCAGTGATGATGAGTGCTTGAAGAAGCCACCAGGGGGCGCCTGGTACTAGCTCTTAGAGCCATTGGCAGCCTGTGGCTTCCTTCTGTCTAGTGTTTGAGGATGGAGCCAGGACTGAACTCCAAACCCAGCCGGGTGCTGGTAGATGTTTAACAACTGGCTCTTTGGGTGGATTGACACCCAAGCTGTGATTTGTAGCGCTTGCCAGTTTCCTTGGTGTAAATACTCCCATGGCCTATTTAAAGCAACCAACCATTCATGTTGTAGATGATACATACATGTAAATCATCTCAAGAGGATAGATAATATGTAATAGAATGTAATAAAGCAATCAGGAAGTGATGAGTTTTGAGTATTGGGGACCTTGGTGTATAATGTCATATAATTTAACTTATGAAACAACTGACTCACAAAGTTCTGAAATTTGACATTTGGCTCTCAGAGATAGGCTCCTGCGTGCACTGTGCCCTTCCTCCTGCCCTAACCTCCTATTGTTCTTGAGCATCAGCTCCCAAATTGCCCAATTAATTCCTTCAGCAATTATAGACTGAGTACAAACATTTGTACCATCTCCTTGAGTGCCCTCAAACAGCCTGGGAAAGAGGAAATAGCATCCTCCCCATTTTACAGAAGAGAAAACTGAGGCTCCCAGAGAAGAAGTCATCTGCCCCAAGTCAGGCATTAAGTTCTGGGATTGGAACCCAGGCCTGAACTAGGCAGCCATGTATTTACCACTATGTCACGCTGTCCTTGGGGTTGTGGCACTATGTCACAGTGGGGTTCTAGGGGAATCCCATGTCCTAGACTCTCACCTCTGCTGACCAGTCCTGGTGCCTGGAAGTCCCCATCAGTCACCCTTTGAAGCTTTTGGCTGCTGAGGGAAAACATTGGCACTTGGGAGGGTGACAAAGTTGAGCCCAGCCCCCTTCTTGCAGAAAGCAGGACACAGCAGAGCTGGGGACAAGGAGCTGGCATTTATTGGACAGTGACTGTATGTCTCAGCCCCATGCCAAACCATTTATCTATATGATCTCATTTGGGTCTGCCAACAGCCCTGGGTACAATAAGTACCTCCGGTTACTGCAGGGGAAACTGAGGTTCAGAAAGCTGGGACGTTTACTCCTTCAGGATCCACTGCTAAGAAACGAGACTCTGCTGACTTCAGCTCTGATGACAGGGAAGGAAGGCGGGCAGACAGGAAATGGTTGGCATGCTAAGTCTGCTCCAGGCCCCTTTTGTCTTATGAGCTTGGGCTGCCAGCCCTGCGGGTGGTTCATTCAGCAGCTGATCTGGGCAGACGTTCCCCAAACTCATCCTCTATATCCCACCCCCACTGGCGCTCAGCCAAGCCCCATACGTCGGTTGTTATGGTGTGTCCGCTCTGTGCCAGGCACTGTGCTAGGTCCCGGATGCCAGGAGAGCAGGGCAGGACGGGTGATGCCCTGTGGGGCCCATGAGTCCAGAGGAGAAGTGCTGGGGGCCCTGAGCGTGTGCAGTGTGGCCAGACGTTGGAAGTGGGGTGAGGAGGGGTCAGGAGGATGTCTGAGACTTGAAAGATGCAGAGTTGATGACTTGGGAGGGAGGATGTCGAGAGAAGAATGTTCCAGGCCTGGAGAAGGGCGTGGAAAACAGGAGGGGCGTTGCGAGGATGGACACGGTCTGGTGGCCGCAAGGAGGAGGGTGAGGCTGTGTGAGGATGAGGGGGCCTGGCCAGAGTGGGGCTGCGAAGAAAGCACGGAATCGAGAGATAATTGGGAAGGACCCGAACCTCTGTGCGTGAGGCCTTGTGTGAATCAGGGTCCGAGCAGGGTTGACCTTGTGGTCAGACACGTGCTACACAATGCTCTTCTGTCCCCGACCTTGGTGGGTTGAGGTGGGCAGGGCCCTGATTGCTGGGCTTTTCGGGGCACAGTCCACTCAGCCTCTCACAGAATGCTTTTCAGTGTTTGAAAATGAGGTTGTTTTAAAGGATGGTATGGAAAAATGTCACAATGTGAACTCAGTTTCCTCCACTGTGAAATGGGGTCACATTGGCGTCAGTTCGCAGGGAGGTC
The DNA here is from genome assembly GCF_036850995.1 of Saccopteryx leptura. Taxonomy (NCBI): domain Eukaryota; kingdom Metazoa; phylum Chordata; class Mammalia; order Chiroptera; family Emballonuridae; genus Saccopteryx; species Saccopteryx leptura. The sequence continues at coordinate 236,273,002 of NC_089504.1, read as the reverse complement.
GGGAGGATTAATGGGACCCAGCACAGAAAGCACTTGGCCCCATGCCCGGCACAGGGTGCAGCGCTCAACAAACTGTAGCCACAGCACGAGGATGATCAAATGCAGAGGGAAGACTGGAGGGAGTACACCAAATTGTCGTGCGGTCAGCCGTCGAGCGTAGGATAGCTTCTTTCAACTTCTGTGTCTTTTTCTAATATTTCTCAATGGACAGAATGAAACCGTAAGTGTTAGAAAATCTGGGGATCCCAGGCCTCTGCAGCTGGTGAGTGGAACCATCTTCCTATAGCTATTAATGTCCATACGGGAGGACTCTGAGCCGGAAGATCTTACCTGGGGGTGCTTCTGTTCCCCAGGGGACACTTGGCAATGTGTGGCGATACTTCTGGTTGTCCCTACTGGAGGGAGTGCTAAGGCACCTAGTAGGTGGTGCCCAGGACAGCTGCCTCCCAAGTCAAAGAGGTGCTTGGTCCCAAATGGGCTTCTGTGTGGCCATGAACTTGGTTGTGGAGCATTCTCTTGGGTGGAAGGCTGTCATCATAGCTGCTCTAGCTTTGCCACCCAGGGCCCTGCAGAACTAGCACCCCCATGACCAAGGTCATCCGAACAAGGATGCTGGCACTGAGCCTTGTAGCAGGACAGCCTTCACCCTGCTTTTCCCCAGAAAGGCGGAGCGAAGCCTGGCCCCACGGAGATGGGGGCACCAGGGTGGTGCCGACGTGCCCTGAGCCCCAGTGCACGAACCCTGCCAGGGGAGCGGAGTGCGGGTGAACCGTGCCCCCTCCAGCCTCCGTCTGGGCTGCCCCCTGCTCTCTCAGAGGATTTCTTTCAGGAGACTATTGTCCTGACTCGTGTCTGGTCTTCGGGCCCCCAAGAGAGACAGGCTTCAAGTGATTTTCCCCAGAGTTTCAGCAGCCCCTCCGCAAATGAATATGTATGAGAGCAGGGTCTCCTAATCCCACCAGCCAAAGCTTCTGGACCCCAACTCCGGGGGGTCCCGTTCGCTTTGCGAGATCCTCTTTTCCCTTAGAGGCACTGGTGACTGCCAGGAGTGTTGTCGTTGATATGTTGATTTTGCTATCTAAGGTTAGGGGCCTCTGTCCCCCCATATTCACTCTTTCCTTGTCACTGCACAGTAGGGGTTCAGGAAACATTTACTGAATGAACAGGCGTGCTAGGGAGGTGGTGTAAGGGCGTAGGACAGAGGCAAGGTCAATGGGACTGACAGGATTTAAGAGCCAGGGGCGCAGATCAAGAGAACCTTAGGTCTGAGGCTTGGAGTTTGGCAGACCCGGTTCAAATCCCCACTCCACTTACTAGTCGCAGGGTATTGGGCAACTCTCTAACCTCTGGGGGCCTCAGCTTCCACACCTGTGAAAAGGGGAACGGCATCCTTGCTTCTTCTGGGCTGTGGGAGGGTGGAATGAGCATCCTCATTTCAGGGGCTGGCACACTGGAGGTGCCCAGTTAGCGCCCGTGCTGTGAGCGGCAGCCCCTGGCTACAGGGCAGGCGTGAGCCCTCCGAGGGACACCGTGGAGGCCTCCACATTCCCCCAAGCCTCGGAGCCCTGCCCCTGTGGTTTGGGGAACCAGCCCTAGCCCTGCTGAGCTCTCTGTCTTTTGGCCTAAAATTAGCTCACAAATTCCTTGGCTGCCTAGCTGGTGCTTCCAACCGACAATTCAAACCAGATGTTTCCAGCTGTCGGGGCCCATCCCCCCTGGCCAGCACCCGCGTGTGTCCTGGCTCAGGAAGGCGGGACTCAATCAGGAAAGATCAACGTGCTGTGCAAAGGCTGGATCCCTGGCTGCGTGGCGGGTGCCGGGGGGTTGCGTGGGGGTGCTGGGGTGGTGGCAGCAAGCCCCAGGCCTGCACGCACACTCCTCCTAGGATGGGGGCGGGGCTCACCTCACTGACCGACCTGTTAGTGGTAGGGGACTGGGGTAGCTAATTCATCCGCCCCTCCCCATCCAGTAACCTTACAGCACCTGCTGTAGCCAGGCCTTTGTGTTCGCTCTTGTCCAGATGGTGTGGTAGATTCTAAGTCCCAGATGTCTGCCATTGTGTTGCTGTTGTGGTTGTTATCATTCAGTGCCAAGGCTCACTGTCTTCTCACAGTAACCCAGGGATGGGGGAAATATTGTAATTACCTCCCATTTTACAGAGGAGGAGACTGAGGCCCAGAGTGGTTGAGTAACTTAGCCCAAGGTCACTCAGCTCGAAAGCAGCAGAACTGGAGTTCTCTGAAGGACAAATGGTCTCGGTTTCTCCTGGGGTGGGTTTCATTTCCTTTCTGTCACTCCTACGCAGCCCTTTCCCTAGTGGTGGGTGGATCTGGATGTTGTGAAGACCCTCACTGGGCGGTGGGCCCTGGGCCTGGCTGCAGAAAGCTGAGTGAGGCAGCTGCCAGGAGACATTGGTTCATAAAGATCCCCAGGAGCCAAGTTCCTGGTCCCTGCTGAGTCAGAAGCTGGTGGTCCGGCTGGGGATGTGTGTGGCCTTTGTGGGGGCCTTATGTGGGCCCCCTTCCTTTCTTCAGAGATAGGACCCAGCAGGGTCCTCGAGAGAAAGGGTTTATATGCGTGTGGGGGACATAAAGAGGACAAGGGCTTGACATATGGAGAGGAGAAGGGATGAAGGGTTTCACAGACACAAGGAACCACACTTGGTCTTCACTCATAATAAAAGTCAAACCCCTGCAAATGCCCATTGGGGCTACAACATCAGACCCCGGTGCCCTCTGACCTCACTTCCTCCCACTATCCCCTCGCTCACTGTGTTCCAGCCACACCAGACACTTTTCTTTTCCACTCCTTGAAAATACCAAGCACACCCCACCTCAGGACCTTTGCACTGGCTCTGCTCTGGGCCTGGAATGCTCTTCCTCTATTACCTCCAGACTCACTCTCTCATCTCCTTCAGGTCTTTGCTCCAGTGTCACCCTTTCTCCGCTTTTTCTCCATGCCCCTTGCCATCGTCTGCCACACCACACATACATTCTAAGTTATCTTTTTGTCTATCTTGTCCCACTAGAAGGTAAGGACAGGGATTTTTGCTTTATCCGTGTTATTCTCTGCTGTAGCCCCAGTGCATAAGTATCTGGCACAGAGTATGTGCTCAGTAAGTACCTGCTGAAGGAGAGAGAGAATGGAAAGAAGGGAAGGGAAGGGAAGGATAGAAGGAGGGAGGGAAGAGAAGGGAAAGAGGGAAGGAGAAAAGATGGGGCAGAAGGTCTTAGTGTAGAGTGAGGGGGTGGAGAGCAGAGACATGTGAGATGACCTGATGCCCTGGGTGTTTGGGTGACAGCGGCCTGAAGTTCTGCTCCCATCCCTCCTCACTTCTCCCTTTTGGCCGAACCCCACCCCCCACCCCCTCTGCCAACAGTGCTGTAGGGGAAGTCCAGAAGCATCCATTTCTTCACGTGATGGGGAGTGGGGGGTGGAGAGGGAAGAGTGGGCAGTGGGGGGTCCTGGGGACCCAGGGGGCAGCGGGCAGAGCAGAGACAGAGGTCTGCAGCGTGGTGGTGCCTGTTTACATTCCTGCCTTCCCCGATGGCTTCCACGTCGGGCTAATGAAGCCGCTCCTTGTACCAGGATGTAAATGTTTACAAGGCCCTGTGCAGCTGGCCGGGCCGCCACGGACCGGGAGCCGAAGGTCCTACGGCTCTGCCCCCCAACCTTTCCCATACACACCCTCCACAAAAGAGAGGGATGCACATTTATTTTTTACAGACAACCCATGGAAAGTGCACGCCTCTGGCGCGGGCAGCTTGGTCTCTCCCCGTGTGCCCACGTCACCCCGCCCAGGCCCAGACATCAAGCCTTTCCAGCCCCGAGGTCCCCTTCGCTCTCCAGTCAACACCCCCAAGGATAACTGCTTTTTGGACTTCTGTCCCCAGCGCTTGGTTTTCCCTTTGTTCTAGAACCATGTAAATGAAATCAACCCCGTGAGTACCCCTCTGGGTCTGGCACTTTCACTCGGGGTGTCTGTGGGATGCCCCCAAACTGTCGTATGTCTCCCAGCTCGTCCTTGTCCCGCTGAGAAGCGGTCCGCAGGCTGGACGTACTGCGGTCTGCTCCTCCCCCATGGGCAGACATTTGGGTTGCTTCTACTTTTTTGTCTGTGATGGACAAAGCAGCAATGGACATCCTCATTTTTGTGTGGATGTGTGCTTTCACTTCTTTTGGGTAAAACGGCCTGGGCATGACATTGCTGGGTCAATGCGGAAGTGTCTGGCTAACGTTACAGAAACTGCCGGCTGCTCCATGTGGCTGGCTGTTTTTCTCCCCGTCAGTAGTGGGCACGCATCTGGTTGTTTGCTGGGAATGGGCAGACAATTGGAAAATGTGCCTAGAATTACAGAATGACAGATGTTGGAGGGGCCTCTGCTGACCCTTCCTGGTGCAGGAAGGGAAACTGAGGCTCAGGTCACACAGTGCGTGAGGGGAAGAACCAGGAGCTAATGCTCCCAGTTTCCGCTCCAACTGCTCCCTGGTGAGAATGCAGTCTCATTTCCCTGGAGGAGGCCTAATGATGAGTCCTTATTTACCTCAGGGCCTTTGCACTTGCCGTTTCCTTGGCCCAGAAAGCTCTTCCTCCTGCTCCTTGAGTGGCTAATTCCTCTGAGCCTGTGGGTGTTAGTTCAGACAGCTCTTCAGAGAGTATATCCTGACCACAACTGTTGCAATAGCTTCCCAGGCACCTGCCCTTTCAAGCTACTCCCTGTCTCCTTGTTCTTTTTATCTCTTTGATAGCATTTTGCAGTGTGGAGTTATCTTCCCGATTTGCCAGTTGACCTGTTTCTTGTCTGTCTCCTTTGCGAAGAGGTCCCTGGGGTAGAGACCAGGTCCCTGAAGCAGAGGAGCTGGTACGGAGCAAAATAATGTTGATGTGTCTCCTCCCTGTGCCTCTATTTCCCCATCTGTTAACATGGGGAGGTTGGACTAGAGTCATCCAGCCAGTGGAAAAAATTTATTGAGCACCTCCTATGTTCCAGGCACTGGTGTGAGGGACACATGGACAGAAAAGGCCCCAATTCAGGACCGAGAGGCAGACAGTGTGGGGACACATGTAAAAGGGCCATTATAGCCCTGTATGCTCAGCAGTCTGAGTGGGGAGCCTGGGGTGCAGAAACATAGAGAAGGCTACTGATCTCCTTTCCCAGAGGCTGGGGTTCAGGGAGGACTTCCTGGAGGTGGTGATGGCTGAGCCACAAGATGTGCAGGGGCGTGGTCAGGCAAGGGAGGGGGAACACAGAGGATGATGTTTCAGGCAGAGGGAACAGCCTGGGCAAAGATGTGGCAGCGTCCGTCTTGTTCATGGCTCTCTCTGTGCCTGGCACAGTTCCTGGCACATATCAGTACCTAACAGGGGAATCACTGAGAAACGAGTAAGCATCTCAAGTCTACAGATGGGGAAACTGAGGCCCAGGGAGGTTTCACAGCACGCCTCGAGCTCTGGCCTGCCTGGATGAAGTCTACTCTGCCTCCTTGAAGCATCCAATGGGAGGCTGCCCCACGGGTGTCCCTCTGAAGGCCAGGCCTGTGGGGCTGCAGCCGTGGCCTCTCTGGCCACATGAAAGGCTTGGGCTATTTTTTCCCAGAGTGCAGGCCCCAGTGGCCCCAGGAGCTGCGTAATTAGAAGGGGCTCTGAGCACACGAGAAGCTGGAGCGGGGGGCTGTGGTGGGCTAGGCAGCCCGCCCCACATTCAACCCCTGGTAGAGACTTGAGGTGGGTGGGTTTTGCCCTCCCCCTCCACACCTCCTCGGCTGTGGCTGTTCAGCAGGGCGGGGGTCATGGCTGCTAATTGCATGGTAGGCACAGGGTGAGGCCTCTGAATGGTTTCAAGGCTGGGCAGAGGGCCCATTGCTCTCTGACTTTGAAATTACAGGTTGCAAGCTAGTGGCCTGGTCTGCTGCATGCCACCAGCCTGCCTGTGCCCTCTGGGAGCCATGGCAGTGCAGGCCATGGGGATCACCCAGCCTGGGCCCTGAAACAGATCCTGGAACTAGAGAATGTGGAATGTGAGACCTTCAGGGAGGAGAAGGAGTGGCTAGAGCAAAATCTCAGGGCATGAGGTTGTCAAAACATGGAAATACAAAAGTTGCGGTCAGAGTGGTCATTCACACATCAACAAGCATTTACTGAGCACCTACTGTGTTCCAGGCACTGTCTTAGATGCTGGAGTTAAGGCAATGCACAAAAAAGGCAAAATTTCTGGTCCCTGCAGCGTTGGTTTATCTCCTCTTACTCAATAATAATCGTTAGGAACTGCTCTGAAGCTGCTGGGTTCCCATCTACCTCGGGGCCTTTGCATGTGCTGCTCTTGCTGCTGGGAATCCTCTTGCATCCTTGCTTTCTTAAATACCTCCTCCTCATTTTCACTGGCAGCTCTACTGTCACTTCCTCATGGAACCCTCCTTGCCCTGCCCCCCAGATTAGCCTCCCACAGCCACTGAACTGTCTCCTTTCAACTCTTAGCCCAGTTTGCAGTTAGATAGTCACTTGTTTGTTAACTTACTTATGGCTAGTCTTCCCTCTTCTACTCTGCAAACTGTGCCTTTGTTTGCTTATCACTGTCTCCCAGGGCCTGACACTGGGCTGGGTGTAAAGTAAATGCTGAAACAATCATTGTAGAATGAATAAAATGGAGAATGTCAGAGTGTTGGAAACACTGCTGGCAGGCTTGTGGTGGACATCTGGTCTAAGCCCATGTTTAGCTGCAGCCCACAGAGGGGCGGTGATTGGTCCAGCCACCCATAATTGATATGAGCACTGGGGTTGGAACTCTTAGATCCTTTTTTCTCCCATTGGTGACTGACATTTTGCTGTTCTGACCTCAGATTGCGGGTTGGGATTGTGGGTTGGCTGAAGGAGAGCGTGTGTGTCTTTGTGTGAGGGTGTGCGTGTTGATATGGTCTGACAGCCCTTTAATGGGGCAGATGGAGGTAGTACTACTGTGAGGGGTGAGCCTCTGGGGGAGGAGGGCCATTGGCCTGGCAGTTTCTTTTTTTGTTGTTCAGTGAAAGCAGGGGAGGCAGAGAGACAGACTCCCGCATGTACCAGACCAGGATCCATCCAGCAAGCCCCCTAGGGGGCGATGCTCTACCCATCTGGGGTGTTGCTTTGTTGCTCAGCAACCCAGCTCTTCTTAGCACCTGAGGTGGAGGCCATGGAGCCATCCTCAGTGCCCAGGACCAACTTGCTCCAATTGAGCCATGGCTGCAGGAGGGGGAAAGAGAAAAGGGGAGGTGAGAAGGGGAGGAGTGGTGGAAAAGCAGATGGTCGCCTCTCCTGTGTGTCCTGATCAGGAATCAAACCCGGAACATCCACATGCTGGGCCGACGCTCTGATCCTCAACATGCTGTTGGATCTTGGTAGGTCATGCTGCCATGAACCTCAGTTTCTGCATCTGTTGAATGAGTTTCACTTATTCACTCACCTCTCCGTAAGCACTTATGGAACTTGCACAGCCGCAGTGTGGGAGACAGAACAGTGCCCCTCCCCCAGAGATGCCCACATACTAGTCCCTGGAACCTGTGAATATGAATATGCCACCTTACATAGCAAAAGACATCTGCACCTGTGATTATATTGAGGTTCTTACCTGGGAAGACCATCCTGGATTATCTGGGTGGGTCCTATGTTGTCACAGGGGTTCTTAAAAGTAGAAGAGGGTTTGGGAGAGGGAACCTGAGAGATGGTGGTGTGATAAGGACTCAGCCCACTGCAGCTGGCTGTGAAGATGGGGAAAGAGGCCCATGGACTGAGGAGTGCAGGCAGTTTCTAGAAGCTCCAAGAGGCAAAGAGGCAGACACTACCCATTGAAGACGCCAGGAGGATTGCAGCCCTGCCAGCACCTTGGTGTTGGGCTAGGGAGACCCAGTGCTGACGTCTGGCTGCCAGAACGGTAAGAGAATAAATGTGTGTTATTTGGAACCAGTCAGTGTGTGGCCATTTGTTACAGCAGCAACAGGAAAACTCATACACTTGGCCTCTGGCCAGTGCTTGGATATTGCCCAGCACGCTCACGCCCTCCATCTATCCTCTCAGAGGCTCCACGTGGGGCAGGATGCAGTGGAGGCAGGATTTGAACCTGGGTCTGTCTGCCTCTGGATCCCGGACTCCTTGTGGGGGCTTCTCTACCCCCAACGGAGGGGCACAGAATGGACCCTGTCTTAGGCTGGATGAATGACATTCTGAGACTTTAGCCCGGTTCCTGCTGCCTTCCCCAACCCTCGTTACCTGCTCCTCCCTTTTGTCCACATCACACTCCAGCTGCTCTGCTTTTACCCACGCTGGTCCCTTCTGCCTGGAGTGCCTCTCAGGGTCTCCCCTTGTTCAGATCCTGCTCCTTCACAGCCGAGTTCTCCAGGACCTCTCCCCTGCCTCTTGCTCTCTGTGGACCTCTCTTTGTCCTTGGGTCCCTGAGCACTTGGCCTGGCCTCTCTCTTGCCACAGACTCATTTCTATTTTGTGAAAAAGGAATTTACATGTGTGTCCTTCTTTTCAGAAGTCGCCGCGCTCCTTGAGGGCTGGGCTATGTCTGATTCCCCTCTGAGACCTGCTTAGCACAGTGCCTGGCTAAGTTCATTAAGAACACCTAGACCATTCATTTACTGGATGAATGAATGAGCATGAGTAAACAAATGCCAGGGGCCACTGACCCACTGGATTCCTCAGGAACGCCAGAGGTCCTGGGTCCAGGGCTACTACTACTGACCTGTCTCAGTTCCTTAGTTGAGCCACTTGAACTCATCCTGCCTGACCTTCTCCATCTGCAAAACAGGGCCACAGATTCTGCTGTAGCCACACCATTTGGGATAGTGTGGGGCCACTGATCTTAGAATGTCAGAGCCAGAGGGAGCCCAGAAAGCTTCCCACTCACCCCTGCAAATGGGGAAACTGAGGCCTGGAGGAGGCAAGGGCCTGACCAGAGCCAGACAGTGGGTGTCAGAACTCGCTCCCTGCCCCAGCCCCGGACCCTCCCTCAGGCTCCGCTCCTGCTCTGCATGACACTCACCCGGCTCCCACTCTTCACCCCCAGCCTCGGAAAACCTGAGTCACAGCTGGAATCAAGGACTGGGAATTTTCTTCATTTCTAGGGTCCTCCGAACTTCCCTGAGCTCTTCTTTGGAAGGAAGGCAGGACCCCAGCTTGCCTGGGTCTGTCTGCCTCTGGATGAGGGGGTGCTGTATGGGACAGCCCTGCCTGCCGGCCTGTCTATCTGTCTGTCTGTGTGCCCCAGCCTGCCCTGGGGACCGTGGTCAGGGAGGAAGTGCCCCATCTGGGCTTCCCCCCAGTATGGAGGGGGCGCCTGCGGGAGTGAGAGTGAGGGGGGATGTGTGTGGCCTAGCGCAGCCCCACCCCTCCCCTGTCCCCACCCCAAACCCCTTAATGAAATCAAGCTGGCCCCGCAGCCCGGGAGGGAGGGAGGGGGCGGGAGGAGGGCGGGGCGGCCAGCCCAGAGCAGCGCCGGGCACTGGCACCGACTCTCTCTCTCGCTCCACCTGGCGGGAGCACCGGGCCTGTGTGCGGAGGGACCGGTGAGTCCTGGGGTCCCCTCCTCCGTCCGGGGAGTCCGGGGAGTCTTGGAGTGTAGGCACTGGGGGGCGGGGGGAGCGCTTTGCAGAGCGTCTCTAAGTGTGTGTGAGTTCTGAGGGTGTGCTAGATGCTGTGTACGTGTGTAATGTGTGCTGAGGGTGAGGGGGCAGAACGTGTGTGCGCCTCCTCTGCCCCCGCGTGCCTGGTGTCGCGTGTGTGTGCCACTGTGGCCTTGCTGTTCGGGGATGTGTTGTCCTCGAAAGTGGGCACCAGGGTGGTTGCTTCCAGGATCAGCGGGAGGGCAGTGTGGACTGGGGCAGTCCCGTCTGGGGGGATCCTCGGTGTGACAGGGGGTTGTGATGTGCATGTGTTGTTGGAGGACCAGCCCGTTGTGCGTTCGTGTATGTCGTCTGTGTATCTGAGCTGGTGGGCCGGGTGAGCTCCCTGGGGTGTCTGGAAGTTGTGTCCATATGTTATGTGTCTATATATGTGTTGTGTGTCCATGCTACTGTTGCTCTTTGTGTGTGTCTGTATATTTTGAGCCCTCAGGGCCCCCCTCCCTCCGCAGGTCTCCCCTCCAGAAAGCCCAGGTCCCTGTCCTCAGCTGCCCCAGGGCAGGGGGTACAGTGCTTCAGCCAGATCCCCTCCCCCAAAGGCCATTAATGGAAGCCAGGTTTTTGCGGGCTGCCCTTCCCCCTCTGGCTACCCGTCTCTGCGTGGGGGTGGAGCAGCTGCTGTGGCCCTTCAGTCTCGGGTCTTGGGGTCCCTCGGTCTTAGGGGTGGATTTTGCATCATCTGCGTATTTCTGACCTCAGCTAGGGCCATCACATTTTCAAACAATGGACCCTGAGTGAGATGGGCTGTAACACAGGCCCCGCTCCATGCTGGGAGTCCTGGCCCATCCTGTGGCACCCAACTGCCGACACCTACTGTGCTCCGGGGACTGCTGTTTCATGTCCTGACTACAGTCCAGGGAGGTGGCCCTCATCCCCACCGTGCGGATGTGGACACCAAGGCCCAGAGGTGACTCAGGACATATGGCTGGAAAGTGACCTCCGGAGGGGTATTCTGAGCGGCTTCTCTGTTCAGAGGTTTTATTCAGGGCTTGCCCTAAAAGGCTGTGTGACCCTGGGCAGGCTATTCCCACTGTCAGCCCAGTAAAATGAGAGGGATTAGCCTGACCCCAGCTCTTAATGGCCTGTGAGTTTCTGCATCCTGGAAAAAATTAGGGCTCAGGAAGGAGGTAGGGCAGCTGATGGGCTACAACCATTTCAGAGCTGCCCGGGCCAATGCGCCCATTTTACAGCTGGGAAACTGAGGCCCAGAGAGGCGAGGGGCTCAGCACGCAGGGTCACATGGCCAACTCCTGCGAGGACAGGCCAGCTCCCACACTTTGCCTGCACATTTCCTGGGAAGCCAGGAGGGGAGTGGGGGATTCTGAGGGTTGGGGTGTTGGCCTTTGAGAGCCAGAGATTGTGTGTCCTCTTTCTTTATCCTCTGCCCCCTCACCCCAAGGCTGCAGGGGGAGGGAGCACTTTTCTCTGTCCAGCTCTCTGCTGTGCATGTGCATGCGTGCATGCATGTGTGTGCATGTGTGCGTGTGTGTCTGTGTGTATGGTTCTGGATTCCTCGGTGATCAGAGTTGAGAATTCACTCAACCAGGCAAAAAAATTGACCTGTCCTGGAGGTGAGTGGAGATAATGAGTGAATCTCATCACATCAGGTGAGGATAATCAGTTGTTGACTTTGGTGGGGAGATGTTGGCCGACTCTGGAGCTCTGCTGGGGCACAAATTCGGCTGCTCCTGAATGCCACCTTACCTCCATGAACAGCGACTCTGTGCCAGGCGGGACCTGTGCTCACTTCCCCACCATGCCCCACAAGTTACAGGTGGGGAGAATGAGGCCCAGAAGGGCTAGACCAAGATGGAATTAGGATTCGAATCCGGCCTAACCAGCCTTCCCACTTGGCTGCCTGCAGACCTTCAGCGAAGAAACCTCACGGTTGGCCCCTAGGAAAACCCCCTGGGCTTCAGCCACCACTGGTCATAGTTGTAATCTCTGATGAGAAGCTTCAGCTGCCACCAGGAAAGTTCTCTCCTGAGGCTTGACTGGAGGCAGAAGGCGAGGAGGGGTCTGGGGAGAAAATGACCCCAAGATCAAAGCTGTCTATAGGAAACTTTGCCAACAAGTGCTGGAAACAGAAGGGCTGGGAAGGCCTCTGAAGTTCAGATAGCTTCTCAAGTCTTTCCCCCAGCTGACAGGTGACGTCAACCAGGGGGTGTGAGGCCAGCCCCAGCCACGAGAGAGAAATTGAGAGAGAGAGAGAGAGAGAGAGAGAGAGAGAGAGAGAGAGATATCTTGGAGTCATACAGAAGAAGGATCAAATCCCAGCTGTCTGTGTGTCCTTGGGCAGATCACTGTCTGTCTCTGAACCTCAGTTTCCTCGTCTGAAAAATGGAGGCAGTGACAGCGCCGGCCCCCGGGCTTCTGAAGGATTGCAGCCACAGAAGGGCTCAGATCTGTGCTGCAAGTACAATGACCAGCTCATTAAAAGCGAACCCCTGACCCCTGATAGCGTTGCCTCTCTTTATGTCCTGGAATTATTTTTTGTTTTTGCTGTCTGAGCCAGTTTGTTGAAATTCATTTCAGTACAGTTAATTTCAATTAATGACACTTTAATCGGGAAGCCCATGTCACTTGGAACAAACCCCTCAATGGCCTAGTGTCATTCCTACTTTATCTCCTGAATCCCCAAGTCACCATGAGGCTGGTATGTCACCCTTTTATGAAGCAGGGCTTCAGGCCCAGACACTCAAGGGGAACTGCTGTCAGTGTTGGAAATCTGACTTCCTTTCCTTTCCTAGGAATTTACTGTGTGGCTTTGCGCCTGCCTCTTGCCCTCTCTGGGCCTCTGTCTCCCCACCTCAGTCCCCTCAGTGAGGAGGGCCTCAGACAGGGGACCCTAAAGGTTTTCTATCCTGGAGCCTCTAGCACCACCCAGTGTCAGGGTCCTGGGTGCTCTGCTGGGTCAGGATGGGATTCTCAAGGGTTGAACTGGAGGGCACAGAAAGGGTCCCTGGGTTTATCTGAATGAGTTCCTATCTCCACTCTGGCCAGCTGAGAGGGTTCGTGTTTTAGAAGCCAGCCTCCTCCGTAAGTCTGGGCCATGAGGAATTTATTAGTTAGCCGGCTGTCTGGGACACATAGGGTCTGGGGGTTCATGTTGGAAGTAGCTTTCTGATGGGTGAGGGAGGGTCAGAGCTCATCTGGCTCCCACTTAATGGTGGGTCCCAGGCTCCAGCAGGCTTCAGCTTTGTCGCAGGCACGGGGTGTTTCCCCTGCGACCTCTAGGTCTTGCTTTGAGCCGTGAGGTGAAGGTTAGCCATGGGCAGAGGCTCCTAGCATGCTCCTGGCATGCAGGTCTGCTGCTGAGCTCAGAAAGTGTGCAGGCTTCAAACCTATGAATCTTCTGGAGGCAGAAAGTAGACCACAGATGGGTAGGGGCTGCTGAAAGGACTCCCTGCAGTGTGGAGTGGGGCAGTTTCTTACTTACTCAGCACTGCCATCTGCAAACCCCTGCTCTTCCTTGGCAAGTCACTGAGTTCCTCTGAGCCTCAGTTTTCATACCTAGAAAATGGGGCTAATAATAGTACCTCCACCATTCAGTTGTTCTCAAGATTCAATGAGAAATTCCACATAAAAAAACTTAAAATAGTACCTGGCATATGGCAAGCAGTTCAAGGGCAAATTATTACTATTAATTCAGCCAAGTCAGTCAAGATACATTTATGGAACACTTACTGTATACCTGAGATTGCGAGGTAAATAAAATTCAGTCACTGCCCTTTAAAATCTCGGAGTGGAGTGGAGGGGGCAGGTGTGAACCCCACATATAAAGGAAAGGGAGTCCATTGGACAGTGGGGAGGCTCTGGTGGGGAAGGGAAGTGGCTTACTCGGATATGTTGTGTGTTTCCTGTACCTCCTCGGGGTCCCCTGAGACCCTAGAATCCCACCCTGACCTCTCTTCTGCCTCCCACCCCATAGGTCCTGGGCAACATGGTTTCTGCCGTGGCCCCCAGCCTCGTCATGTCTGTGCTGCTGCTCCTGAGGGTCCTGCCCGCGGTGGCCCACTCTGTGCCCCTGCAGGCCGCCTTCCTGGAGGACATGGGGGGCAGCGGGGAGGAGGCTGACGACTCATCAGCCTCCTCCCCGAGTCTCCCGCCACCCCAGACCCCGGCCCTCAGCCCCACGTCGACGGGGCCCCCACCCACACGGCTGGCGGGCCCCAAGCCCCCCACCAACTTCCTGGACGGCATCGTGGACTTCTTTCGCCAGTACGTGATGCTCATCGCCGTGGTGGGCTCCCTGGTGTTCCTACTGATGTTCATTGTCTGCGCCGCCCTCATCACCCGCCAGAAGCACAAGGCCTCGGCCTACTACCCCTCCTCTTTCCCCAAGAAGAAGTACGTGGACCAGAGTGACCGGGCTGGGGGCCCCCAGGCCTTCAGCGAGGTCCCTGACAGGGCTCCCGACGGCCGGGCTGAGGAGGCCCTGGATTCCTCCCAGCAGCTCCAGGCTGACATCCTCGCGGCCACCCAGAACCTCAAGTCTCCCACCAGGGTGGTCCCGAGCAGTGGAAACGAGGCCAGGATGCTCGAGGGCAAGTCGGAGGAAGAGGAGACAGGCAGCCCGGAGGAGGACCAGAAAGCCCAGGGCCATGGGGTCCCAGTGGAGGAACCAGACGGGCCGGAGGAGCCGTGCTCAGCGGTGGCAGAGGGGGCTGTGGTGGCCAGCGAAGGCCCAGGGGAGCCACCAGAAGCAGCCCCCTCATTAGCCCAGGAGTCTGGGGACCCGGCTGGCCCCCCTGAAGACCCCTGTGCTTGTGGCAGTGTCACCCCTAGCATCTAACAGGCCTCCAGGGCTGTGGCCCTGACTGTCTGACCTCTACTGGTCCCCTCCTTGGGCACAGAAAGGCCCTTGGCCCTTAACGCTCCCCAATGCCTCTTTCTTGACCACCCCCAGCTGCAAACCCAGCGCCCTGATCCTACGGCAGGCAGATATACTGGCATCCGGTCCACTCCAAGAATCTCACCAAGTTCTAGAACAATCACCCCTGCCTCCTCAAAGGGCTACATCCCAAAGCACAGCTCCTCTGGGGAGGGTGGGCTGGGGGCGCTGTGCCCGGATGACAGCCACGACAATCGGGAAACATGCTGCTTCGCAGGTCCCTCGCGATGGCGATGCGCTTTCATCAAGGTAGGGAAGTAAAACAGAGTAACTAGGAGCTTTGGAAGACTTTAGACAGGGGATCCGGCAGTGCCTGGGGCTGACACAGTTAGTGCTACCGCAGTCAGTCATGAGCCTGATTAATTGGGGAGCTTCTGTGAGGGGCCCCTGCACATCTCAGGCCAGGAACTGAAACGAGCACTTGCCAAGCTGGGTTCCCTGAGGTACCCTGTGGAAAAAAAGATTTTGGAGTCCAATCAGTTGAGGAAACAGCCCCTCTCTGCTCCCGCACGCCCCTGAAAGAACCCCAGGGCTCCGACCAGTCCTGCAGTCAAGGCCCCAGTGGAATCTGGTTTTACTTAGCCTTTCCCAAACTGCTTTTGACCGGTAGTACTTTTTTTCTTTTCTTTTCTTTTCTTTTTTTTTTTAACAGCTGCAGTGTAAAATGCTGCAGGGCAGACTCTGGAAATCACAGCTCTAAATGTGGAGAAGGTGCCCGGGTGTCTGGTGGGTGTGGGCTGTGGGGTGTGAGGGCTCGGCCCTCTCTAGGGCTGCCTCTCATCCTGCCCCCGCTGTGCGAATGGGGCGAGTGAACTGACCCTTATTCGTCCAGCTCCCAAAGCAGCCTGGATGCCTGGGCTGTATTTGAGGAGACCGTTCCCCGGGGGACACTCGGGGGGGGGGGGCGGGAGGGTTTCTGACACTCAGCCTGGAGCAGGGGGCCCTGGCCCCCCACCTTTCACTCGCACACATTGTCTGGCAGCCTGTGTCCTCAGCATTCTTTACTCCTTGACCAGGGAGCCTGAGCTCTGTCCTGATTTGGGGAGGCTCTGGTTGGGGAGTATTCTTCCCCATCCCTCCGTCTGCGGCTCCCCAGCCTGTGCACAGCTCTCCAGGTGCTGAGCTGTAACAAACCAGCACAATAAACCTTTCTTCTGGCCTGAGTCTCTCGCTGGTTTTCTGAAGGAGGAAAGAGTCCCCGGGAGATAGAGGGCATGTCCCCTGGCCTGTGCCATGGCAGTGGGGCAACATTCTTGGGGAGACCCATCATCCAGGCCCTAGGGGCTGAATAAAGTGAGAAAGGAAGGAAAGATGACTTGTGGCTACACAGCCAGGTTCCATGCATGGCTCTGCTACATCTGTGGCCGTAAGGTAGCCACCCAGCTTTCTGTTTCCCCGAGGAGACATGGGCAGTGGAGGGCCTCCTGGCGGAGGCTTCAGTTTCCCAGGCCCCTGTGCAGTGGCCAACGACGGGAGAGTCTCCCAGACAATGCCACGCTCACTTCCCTGGCACCTGCACCCTCCCGGGTGCCTGGGGTTGGAGGCAGACTTGGTCTTTGTCTCCTCACCCCCAGGCTCCTCCTTGCCTTTGATGGCAAGTTCCTGTGGCCACTGCTCCCCCTCTGTCCCTGAGCTGCCAGCTGGAATCCAGATGTGGCTGGGCTGGGAGCATGTGCTGGATCCCCCGAGGTGATGGGGGCAGGGAGGCCATCCCCCCGCTGCCCCGCCCCTCCTCTGACCCCATATCCATCCGGAGGGTGCTCGGTTTTGGGTTTCATAACACACAATGGCCTCTGTCTCGCTCAGTGGGGAAGGGCCCTCCCTTTCTTAGCCCAGACCAGCTCCCGCCCAAGAACACGAAGAATCGAATACAACCACTGACTACCCGGATGCTGTGTGGCTCTGACCCAGTCACTCAACCTCTCTGGGTGTGATAGGCTCTCTGCTGATTCCTGAGCTCCTGCTGGGGTGTGGCTGGGAAGTGTGTTAAGCTTCCCCAAGGCAGGCAAAAACCAAGTGAGACAGGAGGAAGCAGGGGTGAATTTCCCAACCAGCAGCTCTCTGGTCAGTGGCTTCCGTTCATGCTCGCCTGGGCCCTCCAGAGGACATAGTCTGGGCCTTTGCCGTAGCCGTGTGCCCTGGAACTGGTGGTGGTGGTGGTGGGGGGCGGTTAAGGAGGTGGTCTGAGTGTCAAGGCAGGAATCCACCTCTCCCTCACCTCTGAGATTTTATAGCTTCTATTCTCTCTGCCTATAACACCCATCCTCTCCTTGCCTTGTTAACTCCCTCTCCTTCTTTAGCTTCTGTCTAGATGTCACCTCCTCCTGGGAGGCTTCCCTAACAGCTCCTGACCAGCCTCTCTTCCCCAGTCCCCTGGGCTCTATGATAATGATGATTGCTCACAATTAATGAGCACTTGTCATGTGCCAGGCACTGTTCTAAGCACTAAACATCATTAGCTCATTGAGACCCGCAACCCAACGAGGTGGGAACAAAGATTATTCCCGTGTCACAGATGAGAAAACTGAGGCACAGTGAGGTAAAGGCAGTTGCTCAGGTAGCACAGCCTGGATTCCAGCTCTGCAGTCTAATTCCTGAGTCTGAGTTCTCTGCTGGGCTCTACTGCTTTTTTGATAAATGAATGAGTGAATGAATGAATGAATGAATGAAGCCTTTGAGGGAGAGGACAGCAAGGCCCCACTCCTGCCTGCGGCCCCTCTGATCTGCCCCCACACCTGTGATGAAGTTACCCAGGAGGAGCCTTTTATGGCCAACGTCAGGCTAGGCACCATCAGGGAGTGTGCCATGGAGGCAGACAGAGGTGGGGGTGTGTGTGGCTGTGGCTGGGTGGGGGTGGAATAGGATGGGGGGTGGGGCTTGAGGGTGGGGTGAGGGGTTCCACTGTTCCCAGGGTTCCGGGAATCTGCCAGGGCCTGAACAGGCCCCACTGTCCCAGGGCTTGTAAAACTGCACAGCTGCCCTCCGCCTGGGATTCTGTCCCCGGGCCAGGCCGGCTGTTGCCATAAAGGGGGGGAGAGAGAGTGAGCAAAACCACCCCAGGACAGGGACCCCAGCTCAGTGTGGGGACGGGGGCTTCAGGGAGTGAGTGGTGGGGGTGCGGGTGCTGAAGAGCCCCCTTCCCTGAGCCCTGCCTGGCTTTGATCAGCCTTCGCGGCTGGGCATTCGTTGGCTGGGAGTCATGTCCAGTTTGGGAGCAGGAGGGACAGAGCTCACCTGTCCCCAGTGGCTCAGCCCGGGGCACATCGTGTTCAGCCTGCTGGGGTGGTTAAGGTGGGCTGGGCTTCTGAAGTAAGACTGCCTGGGTCGGTGCCAACTCCACCCTTTCCTGGCTGTGTGGCCTTGGGCAAGCCCCTCTCCGGGCCACCATTTCCATGTGTATAAAGAGGAGATGACCCTACCCCACCTGGCAGGAGTCTCCACCTGAACAATGGGATGACCTAGGAGCTTTTCAAAATCCTGACTCCGCAGACCCCCACACACCAATTTTATCAGCATGTCTGAGAGTGCGGAGGGCACCTGTCACCACCAAGTAGTGAAGTCCACGAGGAGAGAGACCTGGGGCTCTGCACCACCGTCTCCCCAGCATTCGGCACAGTGCCCGACACACAGTAGGTGCTCCATGTGTGCGTGAGCGTGCAGCTACGTGAGGCTGAAGGAAGGCGTGTGTGCCAGCCCACCCATAACCACATTTAACCCTCTCCACATTCTCACCATGGCTGTGTCCGTGGTCCCAAGGCTCTTCCGCTTTCCTAATAGTGGTGGGGGACAGGAGTTTTGTGTCCCCCTCAACCCCCGCCAGGGTGTTGACAGCAACTGCCCAGACTGTCTATTTCTCATTCAAAGAGGCTTGGAATGAATCTGAGGTTATATTCTTTTTTGTTGTTGTTGTACATTAAATTAAAAAAAAATTACTGATTGATTTTAGAGAGAGAGGAAGAGAAACAGAAATATCAATGTTTCTGTGTGGGCTTGGACTGGGGATCGAACCAGCAACTTCTGTATATTAGGACAATGCTCTAACCAATTGAACTATCTGGCCAGGGCTGTGAGGTTATATTCTAGTGGAGGAGATGGATTCAGTACAGAATCATTCAGATGCAAGCACAATGATTAATAACAGGACTAGCAACCATTTATAAATGGACTATTTATTACGCATGTCTGGAGTGTGCCTTTTTGTAGCTTTACTGAGGCATCATGGACACTCAATAAATGCACATATTCAAAATATACAATTTGATAATTTTGACATATGTGTATACTCATAAAGCCATCCCCACAATCAAGATGATGGACAAACATCACCCCTGCAAGGCTCTCTGTATGCCATGTAAACTGTCCTTACTGCTCCTCTCTGTCCCCCACCCTCAGTTCCCAGGCAACTATTCATCTGCTTTCTGTCACTGTGAATCATTTTTATTTCCTGGAATTTGATATAAATGGAACCATGCAGTGTGTACTCTTTGGGTCTGGCTTCTTTCACTTAGCCTACACATTTTGAGATTTATTGATGTTATTGTATGCATCGATATTTTACTCCTTTTTATTGCTGAGTTGTATTCCCTTGCATGGATGTATTTCAATTGGTTTATCGGTTTACCTGCTGACAGACATTTGGGTGGTTTCCAGTGTTTGGCTATTGTAAATAAATCTACTAGGAGCTACTGATGCTATGTTATTTCTTCCTCACAACCTTGTTAATGAGATGGTCATCATTTCTCCCTATTTTACAGAAGAGAAAACCAGAGAACCAGAGAGGCCAAGTAACTTGTCCAAGGTCACACAGCTAGGAGTTGGAGCACAGAACCTTAAACAGTGGGAATGTTTGAGCTAAATGACTAAAGGGAACCTCTGCAGTTCAGAGGGTCTGGGAGCCCTGATTGAGACCAGCCCCTCTATTTATTTATGAGTGGGAATCTGAGGACCAGACAGGAGTTGGAACCCGTCCAGAGCTGGTGTGAATTGGGGTCTCTGGTGGGCAGTCTGGCGCTATGTCCAGCTCCGATCTGCTTCAGCCTGGCTCTTCATCTGGTGGGGGGGAAGGAGCGGGCCTGTCTGGAGTGGGACAGGGATTTGCCATTTTTTCAGGAGGTTTTCATTCCAGGACTCCTCCGGCTGCTCAGAAATAGCAGGAAGGCTTCGGCACTGGCTCCAGGGCCCAGGGGTTCCCCCGCAGCTGCTCCCCTCTCCCCAGGCCAGTCCAGGGTTTATGGCAGCAGCTGCAAAGTATAAAATAGCCCTGCTCAAAAATCTGCTCTTGCCAGGGTCCCTGATGCCAGAGGCTTCTGCGATACCCAGCAAGGCACCCCACCACCCACTGGGGCTCTGCAGGGACTCCCAGGGCTGCCCTGGAAGGCTGGATGGTCCACGTCTAGGGATGGCCACCGGGGCATTTCCCTTGGGGATTGGGGAGCCAGACTAGCTGGAGGGTCTGGAGGGGGAAAAGGAGGGACTAGGATTGTAGAGGGGTTAATGATTGAAGAGCAGGTAGTGGGTCCCAGAAATAGGAATCAATTAGGCCTAATTAGGCTCCTCCTAGCTGTGTGTCTTGGGGCAAGTCAACCTACCTCTTTGAGCTATGGGTCCCTCCCTTGCCTTGTCCCCTCAACCCCCCTAGAATGCTGAGGAGTTAATAGATGCAGATGTATCTTATAATGAATGCACAGGCCAGTGTACCATAGAGGTAAGGGCTGCAGGCTTCAAAGGACCTGGGCTGGAGTCTCAACTCTGCCATTTCCCAGCTTTGTGATCTTGGGCAAATCACTCAACCTCTCTAGACCTCAGTTTCCTCATCTGTGAAATGGGACCAATGGTGGTACCTACCTTAGAAGGTCGGTGGAAGCAGAGTTTGTTCAGTTAGAGTGCTTAGGACAGCCCCTCACAGGTGCCCAATGAACGCGAGCTTCTGTTAGCTATAAACTGTGAAGTGCTGTGCCCACAGAAAAGAAGAGGAGGAAACTTCTGTCTCTAAATGTCTGGCTGTTCTATGAGTTGCCTCTTCTTTCCAGGTCCAGATTTAGAAGCTTCAGAATCATGAGATCAGTGATTCTTAGATGCTTGGTTTTAGAGTCGTAACATCTTTCTCAGGGGTAAAGGCAGAGGGTCCCAGAAATGTTGGTTAAACCAGAGCAACACTGGCAACCAAGGTAGTCCTGGGAACGTCACGGAGGGAAGAAGGGTGTGGCCAGAGAAGAGAGACAGACTCATGCTGCCCTTTGGGTGATGTAAAGTACCCCCCCCCCGTCCACGTGCCCTGCTGCTGGGGTTTGGCGCCCAGAGGGGGCCAGGGGTCATGATGCAGCTGTTCCCTGTCTCCCTCTGGGGTGTGATGACCCCAGCCAGGGCTTAGACATTGTCTGGGCTAGCACAGCTGGACACATGGTTGGCAACACGGGATGGCGAGCCCAGGGGCTTGGGCCCAAGGGGGCAGGGGCCAGAACTACATATTTCTAACGGGACGGAAAGTTGAGGGAGACCGAGTGGGATTAGTTGCCAGGTGACCTAGAACAGTCCTCTCCTCTCTCTGTTGTGTTCCTATCTAGAAAACAAACCAAATTCTTATCAGCACCAACTCTGGCAGGACAACAGAGGAAGGACATAAAGTGTGTACATCCCGAAAGACTAGTGCTCAAATCCCAGAGTCTGAATTCCATTTCCAGGCTGTGTGACCTTGAGCAGCTTCTGCCCCCTCTTGGAGCCTCAGTGTGTCACCTGTGAAACCACAAGGCCTGCTGCATTGCAAGGCTCATCTGAGTGTGGCCCAAGGCCTGGCATGGAGAAAGAGCTCCATTGCTCTCGGTTCTTCTGGTTGTCCTTGTCGTTCCTACCATCAGAAAGCTCCAAAACAGATGCTGAGGGTGAGTCTAATCTCAGAGATTTTGTGGCTTCTCCTCCAAACCCTGTGGGTTCAGACGGTATGGAGCCAGGTACTCAGTAGGTGCTCAATGAATGCTGAGTGGGGGGTGCTGTGCTCCCTTCAAGGAGCTCCCTGCACAATGGCCCAGAGGGTCACCACTGGGGGAGCTGGACATCTCTGCACCTGTCCTGGGAAAGGCTGTGATATGACAGGCTCCAAGAAACCCTCTTATACCCCCAATTCTGGAACACCTACTGTGTAGCAGGCATAGCACTAAGCACTTTCTATACATTTGGGCCTTCACAAAGCTCAGGGAGGCATGGATATTATCCACCCTTTACGGAGGAATACACGGAAGCTCAGAGAGGTAAAGTGATTTGCTCAGGGTCACACAGCCAAAAAGTGCCAGAGCTGGGCTTTGAATCTCCTGGGGCTGTTGGTCCCCATAGCCACTGCTCCACACTGCCTGCAGCCTTATTCATGAATGAATGAATGAATGAATGGGTGCATGAATGGATAAGGGGTTGGAGGAGGGGACCTAAGGCCAGTGTGCTGAAGTTCCTCATGGTCCCACAGCTCAGCTGGCTCAGGTGTCTTTACAGCCGCTGGTGCTGCAAGGTGGAAAGGCACCCAAGAGGGCGTGACCACAACCCACTGTGGGGTTAGGCTTTTCCAGTTCACAAACAGCGCATGTGCGCACCCCACACGGGGGAGACAACTCAGGTTGCTCACCCAGCACCGCATCCTTGCCCGGGCACGGTGACCCAACAGGCGGCCCAAGGCCATGTGTCCAGTGAATGACCAAGCCAGTCTGTTGTGCTCCAACGCCCCCGGTCCTGCCCAAGA
Source organism: Saccopteryx leptura (assembly GCF_036850995.1). Taxonomy (NCBI): domain Eukaryota; kingdom Metazoa; phylum Chordata; class Mammalia; order Chiroptera; family Emballonuridae; genus Saccopteryx; species Saccopteryx leptura. Next base: position 236,250,731 of record NC_089504.1, on the reverse strand, counting down.
TGTTGTGTGTAAGAGAGCCCCGGGAGTCATCAGGGTCTGCAGTTAAAACCACAGCCCTGGTGCAGAACATGTAGATGGGGGGCACTGGGGAGAGACACCAGCTTTGGGTCTGGAGCCCCGGGGCGGAGGCCCTGCTCTGCCCCTCTCCTGGCTGCACTGCCCTCTCTGGGCCTCAGCCACCTCTCTGACAAAGGGAAGAAGGAAGCTCGCCCTGAATTTCAGCCAGCTGGTGGGCCTCAAACTCTGCTTTCCATGTGAGGCGTCAGCACCTGGGGAAAAGGACCACAGGATGCCATTTCCCCTAAATAGACCGAACCACTTGATTCTTGGACAGGAACGTCTTGGGAGACACTGCTCCTTTTTCCTCCTTTAATACATCCCAGAGAGATCAAATGCCCCCCCCCCCTTTAAGAGACCCCTTGAAGAGATCTCCCGGATTCTTTGGTCATCTCACCAGCATCTCAGCAAGCCCACACCATCAGGAAGTCCTTTCTTTTAGTTAACCCAAGAAATTGGGCCCAGAGACCAATTTCCCCCCAGGCTGGTCTGCAGCGTGCTCTGGCCGGAAGGACTGGGCCAGCCATTGGAGAGACAGAACACGTGAGTTTTTCCCACGACCTCTCCTAAGATAAGAACATTTTGTCTCTGTCCCGATCTGATCTTTGCACTGTCTGGTTTTGAGCAGACTGGGGTAAGAGGGAAACAGCCCCCTTTGGAGGGTTCCACGCACCATCTACCAATGTTCTCAATTTCCTTGTCCTTTGCCCCAGACTTGTATGTGGACCCTGAGATGGACTGGATGTGCAAGGATGTTTGTGCCACTGTCGTTTAGAATAAGTGGAAAAAAAATCCAAAACCCGAAAAACTGGAATCCGTCTAGGTGCCCATCAGTGTGGGATGGTTAAAGAGATAGTCAAGTGAGAGGATACTGAGAGAAAATTTGCTTTGGAGCAAGGGTCTGGAATATAAATATAGTCACTACTTTCCAATTTGCTTTTCACATGAAAGATTTCATATGAAAAAATTACTTCGAGGTCAGTTTGATCACTTTCAGTTAGCCGATGAGAAAATCAATCTCTGCTCAGTGTGTTGCTGACCAACACGGGAACACGGCAACGCGGAAGTGAGGAAACATGGCTGGGAGTGGGGGAGAGGTTTCAGGTTTTAGGTTTGGCCTGGCTTGACATGATTGGATTCACATGTGAAAGTCATGTGGTTGAGGCATGAGCCCAGACCGGCTCACCTGGGCTTTGGGATCTTTGGAACAGAGCCAGTTCAGGGTTTCTCTGGGTCAGGTGTGGGGTGCAGAGCAGGCCGTGGGTGAGCTTTAGAAGGGAGATCACCGATGGCAGAGCTGGAGGGTTTTTGTGTTATCACACGTCTCCAAGGACATCTTGCATGTGCATGTCTCTGCAGACATGTGGCATGCTCCTTGGTCCTACTGGTGGGTGTGCCTGTCAGACGGGACATGCATAGCATTTTTAGAGATGCTGCCAAATGACTTTTCCAAAACGCGTCACCCATTTTCATTCCTATCTTGGCCTAAGAGTGTTCCCATATTTCCACATCTTTAACAGCACTGCTGGTTTTCAGTCTTTTTTCCAGTTGGTGAGAAGTGGTACTCCATTGTTGGTTTAGTGATGGTACTCTGATTACTGATGACATGGGGGCTTTTCCTTACGGAGTTCCTCTGTGAATTACCCCTTCCTGTCCTTAGTCCCCATTAGTGTTGGTTGTGTATCTGCTGGTTTTCAACTTTTTAGAGCCACAGAATCCTTTGTTCGCATAAACTCTTACTAGGAATGCTAACATAAGTTGAATGAAAGTTGAGCTGCCTTCTGGAAGCTGTATTCTGCCTCCATGAGTGACTGTTTCATAGCTTCCTGTCTATACTCTTCACTTTACTTGTTTTTGTTGTGTGTATGTATTGCAATGGCTGGAACTTCTAATTCAATATGATTGGTGGGTGTGGTGGTGATAGAAATGGCCAATGATAGTGGAGGTGGAGGTGGAGGTGGATATGGAGGTGGTGATGGTGGTGGAGGTGGTGGTGATGGAGGTACAGATGGAGATGGTGGTGGAGGTGGAGGTGGAGGTGATAATGGATATGGAGGTGAGATGGTAGAGGTGGAGGTGGTGGTGTTGTTGCAGGTGATAGTGGTGATGGTGGTGATGGTGATGATGGTGGTGGAGGTGGTGGTGATGGAGGTGGAGGTGGTGATGGAGATGGAGATGATGGAGGTGGAGGTGGTGATGGAAATGGAGGTGGAGATGGTGGTGGATGTGGAGGTGGTGATGATGGTGGTGGAGGTGGTGGTGATGGAGGTGGAGGTGGTGTTAGAGATGGAGATGATGGTGGAGGTGGAGGTGGTGGTGGTGTTGCAGGTGATAGTGGTGATGGTGGTGATGGTGATGATGGTGGTGGAGGTGGTGGTGATGGAGGTGGAGGTGGTGTTAGAGATGGAGATGATGGTGGAGGTGGAGGTGGTGGTGGTGTTGCAGGTGATAGTGGTGATGGTGGTGATGGTGATGATGGTGGTGGAGGTGGTGGTGATGGAGGTGGAGGTGGTGTTAGAGATGGAGATGATGGTGGAGGTGGAGGTGGTGGTGGTGTTGCAGGTGATAGTGGTGATGGTGGTGATGGTGATGATGGTGGTGGAGGTGGTGGTGATGGAGGTGGAGGTGGTGTTAGAGATGGAGATGATGGTGGAGGTGGAGGTGGTGGTGGTGTTGCAGGTGATAGTGGTGATGGTGGTGATGGTGATGATGGTGGTGGAGGTGGTGGTGATGGAGGTGGAGGTGATGATGGAGATGGAGATGATGGAGATGGAGGTGGTGATGATGGAGGTGGAGGTGGTGGTGGAGATGGAGATGACGGTGGAAGTGGTAGAGGCAGTGGTGATAGTGTATTTGGAGGTGATGGTGGAGGTGGTGGTGGAGATGGAGATGGTGGTAATGGAGGTGGAGGTGGTGGTGGAGATGGAGATGATGGTGGAGGTGGTAGAGGCAGAGGTGATGGTGTATTTGGAGGTGATGGTGGAGCTGATAGTGGTAGTGGACATTCTTGCCCTGGTTCCTGATCATAATGAGAATGCTTCCAAAGATTATCAGTGGCCACAATTTTTACTATTAAGTGTCTGGTAAATATCCTTTTTCACATTAAGGAAATTACTTTCTCTTCTTGCATTGCCAGGATTTTGTGTCACAAATAGGTATTGAAGTTTATTGAGTGCTTTCCTTAAGGAACAAGATGGAAACATTCCTTGGAAGTCTGAACGAGCTGGTTTTGTCTCAAGCACGGGACTTCCCTCCGTCTCACTCACTTTTCCTATCTCTTCTTTCTCCCTAAAATGCAGACACATTTCAAGGCCTGGGGAGCTGGACACTAGAGGAGGGTGAGGCATCGGAATAGAAATGATCTCCTCGTGCTGGGTCAGCGCTTTCCGCCTGCTCCACTTCTGCTGCTGTTTCCTGTACTAATCCCAGGGGGGACTAGCCCCCCCCCCCCCCCCCGTTCCAGACATAGCCTGAGACATTCTGAGGTTGCGTTAAAATGCTGGTGGCAGACAGACAGAGGGGATCTTGAAGCCTTGCATTCCTCTCCAGGATAGGGGAGAAGGGGGGATGTCGCAGGGGAGGGTGAGAGGGTGTGTGTGTGGGGGAGGAATTTTTCTTGGGGGGAGGGATTTGGTTTGGAGTGTGGGGAGAAGGGCTGGTTGCTAGGCAAAATCGGCAGAGATGAATCATGTTCTGGCGTAAGCTGGGTATTGGCTAAAATGTGAAGTTGTCCGAGTTTGTGGAATTTTTTTGTTTGAGCTGGAAAGGAATATGGATTTGTTGGGTCCAGTCCCTCATTTTGCAGATAAACTACAAATACAGAGAGGGAGAAATGTTTGCCTAGGGGGTAATGGACAGATCTCTTGCCTCCTGGCTTTTTCTAGGACCCTCACTGCGGGTGCAGGCCGGTGGCCAGAACAAGCCTTTGGGAGCATGTCCCATATTGCACATAGTGACTGTCTTAGGCATCAGAGATTTGATGGAACCCTCTGACACACTCTTCCTGAGCAGCACTAGTCCAGAGTGTTATGTGCTGTGGAGGAAATGAACAGTGTGATGACCGAGGGGGCAGGCATGGTTTTCTACTTCAGCCAGAGGCCAGGGTGGCCGGTCTGCAGAGATGACATTTGATGTGAGACCTGAGTAGAGGAGGCAGCCTTGGGAGGCTCTGGGGAAGAGGGGGCTGGGCAGAGGGGCCAGACAGTGCAAAGGTCCTGAGGTAGGAATGAGCTTTATGAGTTTGAAGGACAGCAGGAAGACCAGTGCAACTGGAGTGGGTTGAGTGAGGGGGGCTTTGGAGGCCAGAGGTTCCATAGAAAGCTCTTGCTCTGCAGAAAACAGAGGGGTGGTCACCCCTTGACTCCTTCTCCTGTCCGGTCATGTCTGCTAAGGGCCTATCTTCCGGATGAATGAGCATTTAGTATGGTGTGCCTTTCCTGGCTGTCCTGGGCACATTGTCTATGTAATCTTTTTTTTTTTTTTTTTTTTTTTTTTTAATTTAGTGAGACAAGGGGAGGCAGAGACAGACTCCGTGCACCCAGACTGGGATCCACCCAGCAAGCCCACTAGAAGGTGATTATCTGCCTGTTGGGGCCCTTGCTCCTTTGCAACTGTAGCCATTTTTCTTTTTTAGCACCTGAGGCAGAGGCTATGGAGCCATCCTCAGCGCTCAAGGCCAATGTGCTCCAAATGAGCCATAGCTGCGGGAGAGTAGGAGAAGAGAGAGAAAAAAAGAGAGAAGTGAGAGGGGGAGGGGTGGAGAAGCAGATGGTGCTTCTCCTTTGTGCCCTGACTAGGAATTGAACCCAAGACACCCACATGCTGGGCTGACACTCTACCACTGAGCCAACCAGCCAGGGCCTGTCTATGTAATCTTATTTCATCCTGCAGCAGGATGTTGTCATAGTTTGTCCTCTTAGTTTGTTCTTATGAAGAGGAAAAATGAAAGAGGCCATGCTTGCTTGGGACTGCTCAGTGCAGGCACCCCTGACCCAAGCTGTCCCCCTAGAGGCCCTCATGTCAGTTCACTCGCCCAGAAAACTACTCGTCCGCACGAGCAGATTGTCCTTGGGTTCAGCAACCTAGAAAAGAGAGTGGGAAAGGTTGAGAGGAGACTCAGATCCCGGCGGCTGCCCAATAAAGTCTTGTCAGGAAGTTGTCCTGAGCCTTCAGGGTTCAAATGGATGAGCACCCACTTGATGGTAGATGGTCCTCAGGGGCCCTGCTGTTGTGGGAAAGTGAGCACAATTCTGGAGCTGAAGGGCAAATGGGACAGTGTGGGAAGCTCCCACAAAACTCCTTTGCCCTCAGATACTAAGCCCAACAGATGCCTGGAATTCCACCATTAATAATTTACTCACTGGTGGTGAGAATTGCTCTTGGCTCCTCTTCTTGTAAAATGCAAATCTCCTTTGGAAAAAGAGTGAGGAGAGAAAGTCTCAAATCCAGTGGAATGATAAATTTTAGAGATCATACTAAAATTTAGGGACACTGGACCCTGGACAACTTTTAGGAGCCATCAGATTTAGAGCTCCTCATGGGGTCAACAGAGACTTTTGTTGGGGCTACACTGCTGCCCACCTTCTCCTCCCTTTGCCCAGTTCTGCGTTCTTAACTGACCTTTCCACAGGTATTGCTCCCAGGAATACTTTTTTTTTCTTTTGTATTTTTCTGAAGCTGGAAACAGGCAGTCAGACTCCTGCATGCGCCCGACAGGGATCCACCCGGCATGCCCACCAGGGGGCGATGCTCTGCCCATCTGGGGCGTTGCTCTGTTGCAACCAGAGCCATTCTAGCGCCTGAGGCAGAAGCCATGGAGCCATCCCCAGCGCCTGGGGCCAACTTTGCTCCAATGGAGCCTTGGCTGCGGGAGGGGAAGAGAGAGACAGAGAGGAAGGAGAGGGGGAGGGGGTGGAGAAGCAGATGGGCGCTTCTCCTGTGTGCCCTGGCCGGGAATCAAACCCGGGTCTCCTGCACGCCAGGCCGACGCTCTACCCCTGAGCCAACCGGCCAGGGCCCCAGGAATACTTCTGAGTAAACACCTCATTAGATGCGAATTTCCATCTTAGAGTTGGCTTCCTAAGGAAGTTGACTTGTAACAAGGATGGTGATGATGAAGGTGATGATAGTGGTATGGTGGTGATGATGGTGATGGTGATAGTTACAACCATGACAATACTGAGGATGATTATGGCGGTGATGATAATGATGGCGGTGGTGGTGATGTTGATGCTGCTGCTGACGATAATGGGGATGATGTTGATGAACATGATGGCATTATGATAATGTTGATGATAGCTAACATTTATTGACTACTTACTACAGGTCTGGCATTGTTTTTTGATGTGTTTTTTTGTATATTTGATAATTCACTTAATCCCCACAACAATTCTTTAACTTAGAAGCTTGTGTTCTGACAGTTTTCCAGAAAGGGAAATTGAGGCTCAAAGAAGTTAAGTGCCTGCTCAAGGTCACATGCAAAGATCATGGCAGTGCTGGGATCAGAACTCAAACCCCCAAATCCCCATCCAAGGTCATTCCCTAATGTTCTGAGGTCCTGCTCACAAGGGGCCGGTGACATAGGGCTGCATGTGGTATTTGGGGAGAGGGAGGTCCAGCCCAATCCTTTGACTCATTGGCCTGAGGTCCTGGGGCCAGGAAGGGAGGTCCCTGGATGTTTTTTTGTACCATAGCTCCGGGGCAGCAAGAATTGTCCCCACTGGAGGGTGGAGGGGTTTGGGAGTTATTCTGAGAGCTGGGCCTTCTCTGAAGTGAGGCCAGGGTGGGAGTGTCTAGCGTGACATTTCCAAAGATAGCTGGGCGGGGATGGCGCTGGTGGGATTTGAGGCTGGGCCTGGGGAAGAGTGGGCCCTGTGGTTGGCCAAGCACTGTGGAGTGAGCTTGCTTGTCAAGTCATGTGTGACAGAAGTCATGTCGCTGTGTCTTCTGCATGGGTACAGTGAGACCACAGCTTTGCCTAACTTTGGAGGCCTTGCTGTGAGGGCTGGTTCCATGGTAAGGACAGTGTAGGTTGGAAGTCTGGGGGTTAGAGTATTTAAAAAATAGTAATGATTGTACCACTGCTAATACTACTACTAACTATAGTAGTAACGGTAACAGTAGTTACTGGTGGTAATAACAATGCCAGTGCCAACAATAATAATGATAATATCAGGAGAAAATAGAGTGGTAGCTTTGGCCTAGAATCCTGCCTCCGCCACTTCCTGGATATATGATGTTGGACACAGCACTTTACCTTTTTGTCTTCATCTGTACAATGAGATACTCATAGTATTTAGGATTTTTGTGAGGAGTACCCAGTAAATGAAGTAATCTATATCAAGTACCCAGCAACCGTGCCTGGTAAGAGTCAAGGCTAAAGTTTAGCATAATTGTGACAAGCACCATAACAACAATGAGCCCTTTCTACGTGCCACATGATTTATATGCACAACCGCATTTAATCATCACATCAACACGATGTAGATAAATAAACTGAGGTGGGGGTGGTTGAAGGCTCTTGTTCAAGTTCACACAGTGGTAGCCAGCATTTGAACTCATCCTGTCTGACTCCGACGCTCCAAGCGCACTTTGTTTGCTCTGTCCTTGTGCTGCCTCCCTGTGTGGAGATGGGCTTTTCTGGGAGGTGATTCTTTGATGGGTTGGCAATGTCATCTCGGAGGGTGGAGAAAGGGCACACAGACCAGAAAGAGCCATTGATGAGGGATGTGCTCCATCCATCTTCTGTTAAGGACTTGAACTCATGTATCAAGTCTCAGCGGGACCTAGAAGTCTCCTGTCCTGTCATGAGGACGGATGTAGAGTCTTCACTCTTGCCTCAAGTTCAGGGGGCCTAAATCATCAAGAGGTGCCTCCTCATTTCCTTGGCTTTTTGAGAAGACTCCATGATAGAGACAGCTAGTTTGGACAGGACAGTATTTAATGTGATGTCCTAAAACTCCATTTTTATGTTGTCTCAAATGGCCAAAATCCAGGACTAACATGGAGGAAAGGTTAGAGGTGTGCTCAGAGCTGTAGTGTGGTGTTTCAAAGAGGGTGGGGGGTGGGCAGAGCATCTCAGGCAGAGCTTTAACCTACTAGCTGGGGCAATTCATTTCACCTCTCTGAACCTGTTTCTCCATTCATCTGTCCATCTAAACCCTCCCATACTCACGCATCTCTCTACCCACTCTCTGTGTATCCATCCACCTACCCACCCACCAACTGACCCATTCATCCACTCTCACATACCTAACCATCTATCTATTCACCTACCCTCAAATCCATCCATTCTTTCATCCATCATTATGTCCATCCTTCCATCTTCCATCCATCTGTCCATCCTTCCATCTATCCATCCATCTATCCGACTGTTCCTCCTTCTGTTTGTCCATCCATCCATCCATCCATCCATCCATCCATCCATCCTTCCTTCCTTCCATCCTTCCATCTTTCCATCCATCCTTCCCTCCATTCACTTACTTGATAAGCATTCATGGAGCCCCTAGTAAGTCAAGAAGTGTACCAGACGCTGGGCTCCCTAATTAAGACAGTGCTATAAATACACCTTATACAATCACTGATAGAAGACAAATTATGCCACTATTTGTGTTAGAGAGAGAGAGAGAAAGAGAGAGAGAGAGAGAGAGAGAGAGAGAGAGAGAGAGACTATTTCAACACATAGATGCCTAAAACATCCTTGGAAGGACACTTATGAAATAAGTATCAGAGATTGCCTCTGAGGAGGGAATTATAGGGGTGGCTAGGAAGCATATATCACACTGTTCTGTTTCAGGCTGTCTGAATAAAAGAAAAGTGTGTTTAAAATTGAAAAAATAATTTATACATTAAAAAAAGACAGCTTTGGGGTAATGATATAGAAAGATAAGGCAACAGCAAATTATAACGCCATCCATGATATGTGTGATTAGGGGAGTGCAAGGGTGTGTGGGAGCACAGAGGGGCACCTAGCTCAGCCTGGGGGAATCAGGGAAGGCTTCCCAGAGGAGGTGATGTGACATGAAGCTCCCAGGCTCAGTGGAGGATAAGGGAAGATACTTGGCAAGGGCATCTCTGGGAGGAGGAAGAGCATGAGCAAAGGTCTGCAGTTAAGGTTCAGTGTGGTTGGAGCCATGCGATCGATGTGGTAGGAGATTTGGAATGTGTCTAAAGAGCAACAAGTCATGGATGGGCTTTAAGAAGAGGACTGACAGTGCCAAAGTTTTGTTTGGAAAGATCCCTCTGGCAGCCATGTGGGGAATGAACCCTGACAGGGAGGCTGGGGGCAGGGAGACAGATGGAGACCAGGGGAGAGGTGATGGAGGTCTAGACTAAGGCAGATATGGGGGTGTGGCAGGAGGGGCAGAGAGGAAGGGATGCAAGAGCTCTTTGGAGAGAGATGGGATGACATTGTCTAACAAGACTGTGAACACCCATCAAAATAATTTTAGCAAACTGCTTTGCATAGCGCTTCATAGTGGTTTCTACCCATGAGTGCACATTGGAGACTCCTGGGGAGCTTTTGAAAAGCACCAGTGCCCAGGCCCCATCCCCAGGGCAGCGCATCAGATTTTACTGGGTGTCAGGGTGAAGTTGGGTTTCTCGGTGGCTCTGATGCACAGCCAGAGTAAGGGCCATGGATGATGTTGTGGTGCTGAGCTGGCCAACTGAATGAATTGGGCTCATCCTGTTGGTTCACCTTCTTCACGCAAATGCTCAAGGCACCATTGAGCCTCTGACGTGTGGTTGTTTAGTCGGAAAGAACAAGGTGGGAGAAGCATTGGCTTTAGGGTCACCCAGCTCAAGTAAGCTGTTGGCCTCTTGAGTCAGTTTCCTTGTTTGAAACAAACCTCAGTGGGTTGTCATGAGAATGAACAGGATTACAGCTGAAAGGGAGCATGGGGGCTTGATGGACTGTTGTAGCTCCCGTCAGGATCTCCAGGGAAGTTCTCTTGGAGGTGCTAAGACCCACTTGGAGAGGGGATAAAGCCTAGATTTGAACTCACTGAAGGGTACACGACGCCCTCGTGTGGTTTAAAGCGGATTCATCTGGGAATAGGAGTGTCTTTAATATAAATTAAAAAAAATACTTTCTTTTAGCTGCGCCACTATATATTTTGAAGTTTGGGCTATTCTTTTATATTTTTAAAATTATTATTATTTTTTTGTGAGTCAGAGAGAGGGAGAGAGAGGGAAGCATTCATTTGTCAATCCACTTAGTTGTGCGTTCATTAGTGCTCCCCGCATGTGCCCCAAGCCGGGATCAAACCCTCAACCTTGGCGTTTTGGGTTACTCCTACTGACTGAGCTACCTAGCCAGGCTGGCCTATTCTGGTAATATTGTTTAGGTTTACAAGCAGCTTCTGATGTGTAGAATTCAGCTTCCACTCTCAAGAGGGTGCTCGCTGGGACAAAAATGTCTCATTTAAAAAATGTGGTGGGAAATTGCATGTTGTCACATAGAATAAAGAGAAGGGAGACCAGCGCAGCCTAGAGGGACCATGAATTAAATAGTAGAACATGCCACACAGGACAACCTGACATGGCTCCCCCGGCAGCTCTAATTTAAGATTCTTCTAGAGGCCCTGCCCTGTGGTCCTCACGGGCTGCGTGCGGAGGGCATGGCCTCTGAGGTTCTGTGCCCTCTCCAGAACCCAGAGGATTTTAAATATAGATATTTTTAACAGAGGAGGTGTATTTAAGAGAGAGGCAGCTAGCTTATGTCTGAACAGAAAAAACCACCATCAGAAAAGACAAACACATCCGACTTTTGAGTTGAAGATTTGAGACTGAAATTTCAGTCATGTTTTCACTAGACAAGCTTGCCTCTCTTAGTGGGATGTTAGCAGTGCAGGACTGTGGGCACCCTGCCGTCAGCCCTGGGAGAAGTAAGGGTGCAGAGGCACAGTGACTAGATGGCTGCTACTCGTGCCTGGGCCAGGGATGGCTGTGACCAACCTGAGCTCACTGTATAGGTTCAGACAGTTCAGAATGAACTGCTAGTGTCGCCCTGTGCGGGGCATTGGCTTATCTGCCTCCACACAAATTGGAACCACCTGCCCAGACCTAAAACAGAATCCTGGGCCTAGAATTCTACATTTTACACTCACTCCCCAGGTGCTTCTTACCTAAATTCCAGCAGTTCTCAACCTGTGGGTCGCGACCCCGGCGGGGTTGCCTAAAGCCATCGGAAAATACATAATGCATATCAGGTATTTACATTCTGAATCATAACTGTAGCAAAATTACAGTTATGAAGTAGCCACCAAAATTATTTTTTGGTTTGGGGTCACCGCAAGATGAGGAACTGTATTGTGGGGTCATGGCATTAGAAAGGTTGAGAACCGCTGCTGTATTCGGTCCACAGCTTCAGGGGATTGTTGAAGCCAGCATTTGTCCCATTTCAGGATTTCCCAAATTGGTGACATTACAGAGAATCTTCTATCCCCACTTGAGTTGTCAGTCTGTTATTATTTCACAAAGGGCACCCCAAAGTGATGGCCATCTCCTTTTACCTTCACCCTTGTCACATAAAACATGACACTGGCTTTGTAAAAATCTCCGTATAGCCTTTACTGCCCCGGTTGCTCAGGAAGGTGCACGCTACTGCCGCCGGCATTTGGGAACCCCGAGGGGCTTTGGGCAGCACTTTGGGGTGAGTGAGATATCCAAGAGACAAGGCTTAGCAGAGAAAGACGTTGTCTTACATTCTTTTATTTGTTATACATATGCAGATCTGTTTTATGTACAATATGTGGTTCTATCAAATAATAGTATCAAGGCATTCTATTGCTACTCTTCCCCAAAATAGATTCAGCTAAAATAGAACTTTGTGCACTTGATGGACTAACCAAACTTGAGACTTCATTACTGATTTCAGTTTTGAGGCCATACTCACAATTCAAAATATACAGAGACTGGATTAAGGCGGTGAACGTGGGCTGAAAGAAACCATAGGAATCAGAACAATTGAACTGTGTATTTTGCTTGCATCAGGGCCACAATGTGAACAGCAAACGTGCGCATGGCACAGCTCTTTCACTGTAGTGCAAGGAGCTTGTAAAATCTACGGTGACTGCACAGCGGGCGGCAAGCGGCGACATGTCCTGCCGGAAGCCCGGCCGAGGACTCATTTCTTCTCCATCACTCCTTTCTTGGGTTCCTGTTTCAGTTTGTAATCAGCCAGGGCGGCCTTGATCGCATCTTCGGCCAGCACTGGGAGGAAGGGAAGGAAAGAAAGAGAGCCTAAGTTTCTAGACAGAGAGAGAGTTTTAGGGATGGGATTTCTAAGAGCTTGGAGGGCAGCGCTGCTGGGCAGGGCTTACTAGTCGCCCAGCCAGGGTGCTGGGGATGGGGCAGGCCTGGAAACCGGCTGTTCCCTGAGCCAGATTCCTTCTGCGGTGGCTTTGGGGACAGAGACGGGGTAAAATACCCTGGGATTCTGGGTTAGGTTCTGAGGCTCTGCGGATCTTTCTCTTCTGCAAAACTGGACAATCACGCTTGTCTTGCTGGGACTGTGTGAGGGCTTACATAGTGTGGCTGGCACACAGCAGGGACACAACAAATGTTGGTTCTCATCTGCAGTAAACGTAGTGGATGGCAGTTAAGCTAGCTGGCATAACTTAGGTCGCATTGTTTGTAGATAGGATGGTGTTTGCCACATCACTCTCTAGGGACCCTAAATTTGGACACTTATTTAGGAGTGAAGCTCTGGAGGAAAATAAAAATCGAGGGCTGGAATGACCACAGAAAGCAAGCCAACACTGGAGAGCCTGAGCTCAAGGTTTCAGTACCCAAGAAGGCCTAACGCAGAGGCTGGGTTTTCTGAAGCCCGGGTTTTCATTCTCAATGTTTACATGCCTCCACTCATGGGTACTCGAACTTCCAGCCCAAGTGGAAAGAACTTGGTTCTTACAGACTTCTCGAAGACTGTATTAGGGTATCCCTTCCCCAGGACCCAGTTCTCCCGTGAGTCTTCCCCTGGCAACAGGCCTGGCTCTCGGCTGATTTTAACTAATTTGGTCAGTAAGCCCCATCAGTGTGAAGGCTGCTGTTTCTCATTTCCTCCTTTCCCAAAAAGGTTGAGAGAAGATGGAAATAGCTTTAGATTTAAGACAAAGACTGAGCTGGAAAGCCAAGTGTCAGTCTTAAAGTATCTGGGCATTCCCTGTGACAGCGCAGAGGGGAATACTGTACGAACGGGCTTAGTCATTCCATATACGCAGACGCAGACCCTGACAGCCACAGGTGTGGACAGGAAGTGATGAAACACACAATAAACAAGACTAGGATGAAGGCTCACTCTTCTCCTCTGCTGTCCTAACTGGACTGCGGTGGGGTGGGAACAGCACGGATTCTGGAGTCCCAGATGGGGGATTAGCTCCTGGCTGTCTCACTTAGGAGCTGTGCACCTGGCGCTTTAACCTAACCCTCGTTTCCTTACCCGTGAGGCTGAGAGGAAACAGTACCTCCTGTGGCGTGGAGGACGTTTCTGAGGTTTACAAGTTACACCATGAAGTGCCCAGCGCGAGGCCTGGAAAATACCACCTCCCGTAAGACTCCCCTGGACACAGATGTGCGACCGTGTGGCTCGAGACCTCTGACGGATATAAAGACAGCTCCATGACCACAAAGGAGTCGTCATCACGCTGTTGCACATGCAAGCTGATTCCATCAGAACCCCCCCACCTGCCTGGGCCCATGGCATCCTGCAGGGCAGACTTACTGGAGCAGTGCAGCTTCACGGGGGGCAGGCACAGTTCCTTGGCGATGTCTGTGTTTTTGATGGTCAAGGCTTCCTCCACCTGAGAGGCAGGCGAGGAGAAGCAGTGTTACTGGTGCTCTGTCTTGAGGGACAGACAATAAAGAATGGAAAAGCCCAAGAGGCCCCCAGCACAGGGTGCTGGGTGATGGCTGCTGTTAATAACCCCAAAGCCAGGACCTTCTCAGGCCCCTATGAGCATGCCAGGCTGCACGGGGACTCTCAGGTACAGAGACGTCTTGGTGGGGTAAGCAAGGCCGGCAGAGATCCTATGCTGATTTTGTGAATGTCGGCTTCTCTGATGTCCTTATACCAAATGTTTAGAATAAGTCTCTTCAACTAGAAGTGTAGATGGCACTGGGTAGTCAGACAGATGTCAGACAGGCTGGCGACAGTCCAGCACAGTGGCAGTGGCACAGGTGGTCTTGGGCTGAGCGTCCTCTGTGGGCTCACCCTCTGCCGACGGGAGTCTGTCTCCTCTGGACAGACTGAAATGCCGCCTGGGGTTTGGTGGAGAGTTCGAGGGCATCCCTGGAGGCAGGCAGTTCCTTGCCCATAGGGAACAGAGTTCCACCATCTTAAGAAAAACCAGATTTCTGCACCTGTCCCCCTAATTTCTCAATTCCACTCACTAACTCCACTGAATTATGAGTGAAGGTCTGTTTCTGGTAATTCAGACAGGGGGACCTCAAGGTTAAAGAGAGGCACTCCTCTCCCATTTTCTGATCACAACACATACGCCTGAGGGTCCAGTGGGAACAGAGGTGCCGTCTCCGTTTTGCCCCTTTCCCTGCAGACAGTTGTTGATAGATCATTGCGATCACTGCCTGCCAGAACAGGTCAGGCTGTGCTTCGCTGGCCCCGAGCCACAGGAGGCAGGTGGCTCGCGGCGTGGCATACCACTCTGCTGAGCTGCCCAGCTCCCAAGCACTCTTCTCTATGACTCAGCTTTCTGAACTTGGTCCCTTGGGGCTACAAAGATGAGCAGCCTGCAGTGTGGCTTTTCTGAGAGGTTTTAAGGACTCAATTTTAGAAAGAACAGTTCTTCAGTGGGCTTGGGACCTTCCACTTCTGCAGCTGCTGGGGAAAGAGGCTTTGGTGGAGAGAAGGATGGGCGAGAGGGTCCAGCCCTGCTTTCCTCCACCCTCAGAGGGTCTGTGAGCAGCCGCCTGGACCACCGCTTTGATGTGCTGGCTCACTTTGCCCCTACCCTGTGTTTTTGAGTCTTCAATCCCTCTTTTGGCACAGGCCGATGTTTATCATGAATCCTTAAATGCCACCTGCAATCTTCCCAAAACACATGGGAGGAAATAAACAAGAAAAGAAACCACTATACAACATCCCCTGACCTGACCAAGACTCCTAAGAAACTGTAACAGCAGCAGCAACCTCAGAGAAAACCAAAGATTTCTTTTAAGCTCTATTGTGTTAGGTGGAGAGGTGAGAATCTTTTAAAATTTTTTTATTTATTCATTTTAGAGAGAGAAGAAGGGGGAGAGAGAGAAAGACAGAAACATCGTTCTGTTTGTGTGTGTGCCCTGATTGGGGATCGAACTGGCAACCTTTCTTTGCCTATCAGTACAACGTTCTAACCGACTGAGCCCTACGACCTGGGTGAGGATCTTTATTCTATTTAATAAGAAACTAAACACCTCGGAAACCTTCAGATAAAAACAATCATCAACATCAACAACAAAAGAAACCCCAACTAAAAACCACTTAACAAAATTATCCACTGTTCCCAATGTGGAGAAGAATTTAATAAAAATCTGGGTAGGGGAAATTAAAAAGAAATTCTTAGAATGACATTAAAAAAAAAATCAGTTACTCCCCCCCTCCCCGCACTGTACCCTCCCCTACCTGAGAGCCACATTTGTAGAAAGTGTGGTTTAATTTTGTCAGATCTGCGAGCAACCTTACTGCCTTACCGTCTTTCCTTTCACCCATTCGGTGGCTAACGAGCTGGAGGCAATTGCAGAACCACAGCCAAATGTTTTAAACCTGGCATCCACGATCTTCCCTTTTTCATCCACTTGAATCTAGAGAAGGGACAGGAGTTAGGCCACCCTGGATACCTGGTGCTCACCGAGGTTCCCTGGGGCTCTCCCCAAGAGCTTTGGTCTTGCTTTCCATACTTGTAAGATTTGGCATTGACTACTGAGTTTGCTTTATTTTGAATAGTTCAGTGATAGAAAGTTAAATATAGGAACAATTATATAGAACTATATACACCTAGCTGGTATAAAGATCAACTGAAAAATATGCCCCCTTCATAGTTTTTTTTTTTTTTTATTGTAACCCTAGGTTGCTTTTGGCTATGGAGTTCTACTCATGTCTGCTATGTCCACCTGCCTCTTAAAACAGAACACTTGAAGCATCACATCTACACTCAAGGTGTCTAGTTAACGCTTTTTTCTTGGACAGCAAATTGCATTTAGTAGATCTGCCCTGCCCTGTGTGTTTTCTAAGATAGGCATGAAGACTCTGGCAAACTGCCCATTCACCATGATGAAGGAGATTGTGGATAAAGCTACGGTTTACCCAAAGAGCCAGTCATTACCTTCCTGCTGTCTTCGATTTGGGGGAGGTTTGATTTATTGGATTTCTTATCTCATTTGTGGATTGCTAGCTCAACGGTTGTGGTTTTCCTTTGCTCAGTAAAATTCACAAAACGTTTTACTTAACTGACATTGGAATTTAAGCTGATTTAGTCAGTGAGTAGAACAGTGTGATTAGTTTACTATATCAGAAAGGGTCAGCACAGTGTACTAGCAGGAGAACTAGGATTCAAGCTCTGCTCTGATAATTTATAATACTGACTCATCCCATCTCTTCAAGAATCGAAATGGAGACTAAATGAAATGGTGTATGCAAATGCTTTGTAAACTCCCAAGCACTGTATAAGCAAACAGATTACCATCACTATTAAAGATGCAAACCAGCCATACCTGCAATTTCATTACATCACCACATGCTGGAGCCCCCACCAATCCAGTTCCAACATTTTTAGATGTCTTGTCAAGGGACCCCACGTTTCTGGGATTTTCATAATGATCAACAACCTGAAATGTGTGAGTTAAGATAAATCATGATCACTCTTTTTTGGTATTGACTTGACTTGATGGTAAGCTCAAAGTCAGCAACCTGAGCTTGGCAGGCAATCACCAAATACCAAATTTCACCTTGGAGGAAGGCTTACAATCATGTCATTGAGAACCATTTGTATCTCCTCTCCAACTACCTTAAGAGGTTTGTTATACTTGAGGAAAACCACGTCTTAGTTCCATAGGATTTTTAACTACATATAATTATTTGGCCTTTACCCGCTTAAATCGACAGGGTTGGGCTCATTTTTGTTATTTCCAAATAAGATCTGTTCTCAAAGTAAAATAATTACTATTCAGAATTCCTCAAAGTAATATGATCTATATAGACTGAAGGCTTTCCCGGAAGCATCAAGGAGACTGTTACAGAGGAACAATGCTATGGAATGCGTCCCATTCTGCGATGCGATTCTGTACAATAAAATCAGTTCCATCAATTTATTTCAATGCTCTGAAATCGCCCTGGTGCAACAGCGCACCCTGGTGGCTAGAAGGCTGCCAACAGGAATGCATTCAGCGTGTACAGTCAAAACACACCTCTGGGTGGGGGAGGAGCAAAGTCCTTGGCGAGGAGCCGAAGGCAGAACAAAATAAATGTTAGCCTTAAATATACCGACCGTCCAGTCCTCTTTCCCCCAACGATACGTCATGGCTGTTGACTCCAAGCCCAAGGTCCTACAAGATAATATCCAATCTGGACTTTTTGCCCCATGTTGATTTACCATATTCTTTAGTTACCGTAGTTGTTTTCCGAGTGCTAGAGTCTCCGGTCTAAGGGGCTTTACGCCCCCGGAAGGCAAGGGATGCAAATTACACAGCCATCCCAATCCCCCGCCCCCAAACAAAACATGAAAATAAAAACAGGCCCGTTGGTTAGGTGTCTGACTCCACTAGGACGCTACGCTAGGCACCATGCCGAGGACTTCACAGGCACTATCTCGTGTAGGGGGCTCCTGAGATATACATTCTACAAATGGAGAATCAGGTTCAGCGAAGGGCAGTGACTTTCCCAAGGTCACTTGGCCAGGGCACTGACCTGGCTGAAGCCAGAGCCCGCCCCAGTGTGTGTCTGTTCCAGGAGTCAGGCCGGCAGGTCATAATAGGACCCCCCTTCTTGGGCTGTTAGGATGTTTAACATCCTAACCAGGACCTCCACCCAGGACCGGACGCCGACCCTACCCCAAGCTCCCCAGCCAGCGCAGAATCCCGCGGCCACTCCTCCCTAGGCTGGGCCTTCGTCTGGTGCCGGCACGCACTAGTTCCCCATGGCCGTCTTCGTACTCCCGCACCTCGATGAGTGCGAACGCGGCGCATCCCCCTGCCCACCCCTACCTTCTTGTGATAAAGCCGGGCCGGAGCTGACAGTTCCCTGGCCGGTAGGCGTGGGCTTTGGAGCAGCAGGACCGACGCCGCACGCCTTAGACGGCCCACTCCAGCCGCCGCCATCTTGCGAGCTTGCGCCTGCGCAAACCAAGCGCGAGACCAAGGTGGAGGGGGCGCGCCCGTGAGTCGGCTCTCAGCTTGATGCGCGCACTTTCTACGACGTCATCGCGATCTTGCGCCTGCGCCGACCCGCTCTGTGCGCGTGTCGGCACTTTGACCACGCCCCTCCCGGAGCGGGCGGGTCGCGGAGCGGGAAGCTCTGAAGTTGTAGGAGGGCTTGTCCTGGGTACTGCGTTCTGGGTGTAAGAGGCTCTCTTGGCTGAAGTGCGGGACCCAGGTTGACGTTCACGAGGCCCACCGCCGGAATACGGCGCAGAGGATCAACCAGTCCATTTTTCTTAACCCTGATTTGCAGTTAAGGACTTTCAGTTTCAGAGCGGTTTAGTAATTTGTCGAAGGTTGCTCAGAGAGTTGGATTTATTTGGAATTCAAATTCGGACAATCCTGAGTTTGAATCCGGATTTTTGCACCTTCCTGGTTGTGTGACGGTAGCCAAATGACATCAGCTCTCTAAAGCCTCGAGCTTTTGTAATACGTAATTCAAGGACAATTCTTTCATTCACGGGCAAATACATGTGTACCTACTATGAATCTAGGCGCTATACTAGGCTTTGAGGATCCGACGGGAAGGAAAACACATATTTCTCACCTCACTGAGCTTGCTCGTGAAGGAGAAAGGCAAATAAACACAGCAATACTTTTCTACCTAAAAATGACAGGAAACGAATATCGTGTACTGTTTAAAAAAATGTTTATGTGTGTATCTATTTCTGTACAAACGACAGTAAACTCAACTTATATAGCAATACCTGGCAATTGAGAGTTTCTAATTACGTAAATGCTTAGTAATGTAATTAATATTGGTTTGTAGAATATGGTCTTATAAAATGAGAAAACTCACACGTGTATTTAACGCCTACTAGGCACCAGACATTACATAAAGGGGAAGAATCTGGGAAATGGATTTTTCTCATGAAAGGTGCAATCGAACTCCTAGTACTTGGGGTTTTCTCTGCGTTTGAGGCTCAGTTGCTGGGGATGCTTGAACCATGGAGTCAGGTCAGACTGGCGGTAAGTAGGTATTTATCACCCAGATTCATTTTGACCTTCTTAAGATGGCGCCAAATCCTTAACTACAGTCATCACGCTCACTCCATGACTTCCTTTAATGGCCTCCACTTCCTGTCTAAAGGCCAAACTGTCCGAAGTTGAGGCGGAACACATGCCGTGTTAGTGAGTTTCTTTTCCCTCACGAGAACTCTTATAAGTATATAAAAATAATATGAATTGCATGATTTTAGATACTTTTCTCGTCGTCCAAGGCTCATTTTCCTCTCCAGGTGGCAAGAGAACGAGGTTTTAATCAGGCGCGCGCCGCGGGCAGCTTCCACTTCAGCGGGTCTTCGGCGGCCGAGTGAAAACCCGGGACTCAGTGGTAGCGCAAGATGGCGACGGCGGCCGCCGCATCAGCTTCGGAGCCGGAGACCGAGGCCAAGGCGGGGCCCGAGGCCGAGGCCGAGGAGGATGAGGTTAAGGCGGCAAGGACCAGGAGGAAGGTGTTATCGCGGGCTGTGGCCGCTGCAACGTACAAGACCATGGGGCCAGCGTGGGACCAGCAGGAGGAACGCGTGAGTGAGAGCGATGGAGATGGAGATGAGGAGTACGCCATGGCTTCCTCAGCCGAGAGCTCCCCCGGCGAATACGAGTGGGAGTACGATGAAGAGGAGGAGAAGAACCAACTGGAGATCGAGCGACTGGAGGAGCAGGTGCGCCCGGGGGTGGGCAGGGGGCTCCTTCCCGCAGGTTCCCAGGCCCCGGCCCCCCTCCCCGGTCCTGAGCGGTCATCAAGTCGCCAGGGCGGCAAAACCACTGTTATCACCGCAGCGCTCATGTGGGGCGCTGACGGCTTGCCTGGTGCTGTGCAGGCGTTATCCCATTGACCCCTCGCCGCGACTCGGGGAGGCGGGAGTGGATTCCCCCTGTCACGGGAGGGGACCGAGGCTCATCGTGAAGGGAATTCTCTTGCTCAAAGTTAGACTTCCTGCGAGTGGGGGGTCGGGCCTTGAACTTTGAACCGCCTCCACCGCTTTCACTCCTAACCGCGCAGTTCAACTATAAACTATGTCTGGCAGCAGAAATAAAATAATCTTCGTGAGTTAACTTTCCTTTGGCACAGTGATATTGATGACGTACGATGGGATAGGAAATGGATTGACCGTGAGAATGGTAATAGAAACGGACAGGTAGAGATTTCAGCGTCTGGAGGCCGAGGCCCCGGCTGCAGGTGTTCTACACCTGTGGGTCCTTGGGTGGAAATCTTAATTTCTCTTTAAGCTTCAGCTTCCTTATCTGTAAGCTGGGAGTAACAGTTCTCTCGTCCTGTGGTGGTCGTGACAGCAATTGATGCCTGGCGCCTAGGAATAACGTTAACTCCTGTGTGATCCGGGATCCCAGCAGGAAATGGTGGCATAGTCACATTCGGGGAATTTGAGAAAAGGTTGATAAAAGGGAGTGGGCGGGGAAATCAGGAGTGAAGGTTAGTAGTATCCCAGGGCCAAGTGACAGCGGGACCTGGGTTCACTTTAAGGCCTGTCGACGTGAGGGGAGTGGCTAGGGCTGTTGGGAGGAGCAGAGGCCTTGGGGCAAGGGATGCAGCCCCACTTTCCTCTCCGGGATTGGAATGGGAGGAGATATACCCTGACCTGCCTCTTTTCCTCTCTCCACACATCTGCTGGGGAAACCCTGCTGGAATAGCGAACCGGAGACCCCCTCTGTGTGGGCCACACAGCGGGGCTGAGGAGATTGGGAGGGGCATACAGTGGTTTGGGAGGGACACACAGACCAGTACTTTTCTTTCTCATTTACAGATAAGAAAACAGGCTCTGAACAAATGATGAGATAGATGCTTTGCTCAAAGTCACTCATAAGGGAATTTGAACTTTTCAAGGTTCATATGGAGCAAACTGTGCTGGGTGTGAAATCACGTAGTGACTTGAAATTGTTAACCTAGGTCGCTCATCCTTGCTGCATATGAGATTCCTTATCGTGCCTTCTCTGGCAGTGATGTTAAGTTATGAAATGATTCTCCATTGGTATGGCTCAGCGATTTTCAACTGGTGTTGAATCCAGCTGCAATGATTTTTAACATGTGCAGTACCTGGCTATTTAGTCTGGGGCACTGACCTCTTTTTCCTTAGGTTGTCAAATAAAGTGATAACAGCCAACACAACAATAGCTGTCTGGTGTGAATGAATCAGTTATGCTTTTTTTTTTTTTTTTGTCAGATTGGCAAAAAATACTATGTCTTTTGGTATGCTGCAGAATTTTAGTAATTAATTTATATGTGCCATGAGATGGGAAGGTTGAAGATTGCTGGTGTAGCTTGTCCCACTTATTACATCTGAATGTCAAAGGAACCAGTTGGGGTATACAGGTGGTTACCATTTTTGCTTTTTATAAATAAGCATGCCAGTGTTTATTCAATTTTTTATTTATTCAGCAAGTGCACTGTGATAATGGGTGCCAGGCTGACTGTGTCCCTGTCCTGATGAAAATCAGTTCACTTGGAGTTTACAATTCTGATAGGGGAAATAGGATGATCTGTTTTACTGGAAGGGGAAGCTTAGGAGCAGAGAGATTAAGTCCTTGGTGGAGGGTACCCAGTTTACTAAGGAGGAGGCGGAGGAGCAGTCTCCTGGGCACTGGTGTTCTGCAATTGCCTGCCCTGACTCAAGCCACCGGGGGTGGAATGTGGAGGTGACTACGCAAGATGGGATCTGGCAAGTGATGGCCTGGGGACTAGAATGGACTTTTCCCAGCCTCCTTCTCACCTTGTTCTGATCCCACAGCCTCTGGTTCCTGCTGTAATAGCTTTTATGGTGGAGCAGAGTGATGAATTCGCAATTCCTAGTTCTCATTCCTGAGTATAGTTTATGCAAACTCACAGTTAGCTGTGGTTTCTGTCCATGTAACAGAGGCAAAGCTTTGTCATCATTTGTGTTTGTCCTGAAACGGAAAGTGGCACATTGTGGTGCCTTACGAGGTATTTCAGCCCTCGGAGTCTGTGGTGTCCCGTTGGTTGTTACAGTACCTTCCTCACAGGGCTGTTGTGGACCTTAAGTGCCACAAAGTGTGTAAAGCTGCTGGCAGAGTTTGACACACAGTAGGTGCCATGCCAAGGCCTGCTTCTTTCTGCTTTTGCTGCCTTCCCATGGTGGTAGTGGTAGCGGATGTCCTTTCACAAGGTCTCTCTGTTATTTCTTCACCCCCACTCCAGGTCCGGTTTGTGCTGCTCGGGAGGTAGGAAATCAGCACACCACATTATGCATTGGCTAAGTTGCCTCTTTGTTGTTAATGGTGTTCTGAGAGCGAATGGAACAGCATGTCTACTTACTTGTCAGTGCTGCTTGAGCTCTGCAGAGCTGTCTCTAAGTGCATCCCAGTATGCATTTAGTGTACAGACTTTCAGAGCACTTCCCATATTTGCTATCTTCATTATTATTTGGGCCTAAAAATCAGAAATTTAGACCAAAAATCATCCTAGAGGCACTTCTACTTTAATGACTTTTCTACTGTTTCCTTCTGACTTACGCATGGTATTCACGTGAGGGACACTTGCATAGACATTCCTCACTCTAGTTAGTAAGTGCTCTTCCACCCCTCTTCTCGCTCAGAAACCACATTCAGACCCTGGTAAGTTGTGAGTTGGTGGGGTGACAGGGAGAACAGAGAATGTTTTTAAATGAGGAAAGTGTATCTTTCACAAACTTAATTTTTATTTTATTTTATTTTATTTATTTATTTATTTTTTACAGAGACAGAGAGAGTCAGAGAGAGGGTTCCTGTCAGACAGGAACGGAGAGAGATGAGAAGCATCAATCATTAGTTTTTCATTGCGCTTTGCAACACCTTAGTTGTTCATTGATTGCTTTCTCATATGTGCCTTGACCGTGGGCCTTCAGCAGACCAAGTAACCCCTTGCTGGAGCCAGCGACCTTGGGTTCAAGCTGGTGGGCTTTTGCTCAAACCAGATGAGCCTGCGCTCAAGCTGGTGACCTCGGGGTCTCGAACCTGGGTCCTCTGCATCCCAGTCCGATGCTCTATCCACTGCGCCACCACCTGGTCAGGCCAAACTTAATTTCTTTTAACTGTTGTTACTTGTGTGACACTTTTGACAATCAGTTTTGAAACGTCAGCTGTCATGATAGCCCACTTGAGAACCAGCCCCTTCCTGGTACAGGAGGAAACAGAACCAGTGGAGATTAGCTTACTTGTGTCCTGGCCTAGTACACTCCTTTTCAGCCCATCACATAACCATGGGTTGGGTTCAGTTGTCAAGTTGTTTTTGTTTTCTTTTTTTACAGAGAGAGAGAGTAAGAGAGAGGGATAGATAGGGACAGACAGAAACGGAGAGAGATGAGAAGCATCAATCATCAGTTTTTCGTTGTGACACCTTAGTTGTTTATTGATTGCTTTCTCATATGTGCCCTGACCGCGGGCCCTCAGCAGACCGAGTAACCCCTTGCTTGAGCCAGCGACCTTGGGTCCAAGCTCGTGAGCTTTGCTCAAACCAGATGAGCCCGCGCTCAAGCTGGCGACCTCGGGGTCTCGAACCTGGGTCTTCCGCATCCCAGTCCGACGTTTTATCCACTGCACCACCGCCTGGTCAGGCCAGTTGTCAAGGTTTTTTTATTTTTTTATTTTTTATGTTTCTGAAGTTGGAAACAGGGAGGCGGTCAGACAGACTCCCGCATGCGCCCGACCGGGATCCACCTGGCATGCCCACCAGGGGGCGATGCTCTGCCCATCTGGGGCGACACTCTGCTGCGACCAGAGCCATCCTAGCGCCTGAGGCAGAGGCCATGGAGCCATCCTCAGCTCCCGGGCCAACCCTGCTCCAGTGGAACCTTGGCTGCGGGAGGGGAAGAGAGAGACAGAGAAGAAGGAGAGGAAGGAGAGGGGGAGAGGTGGAGAAGCAGATGGGTGCTTCTCCTGTGTGCCCTGGCCGGGAATCGAACCTGGGACTCCTGCACACCAGGCCGACGCTCTATCACTGAGCCAACTGGCAGGGCCCAGTTATCAAGTTTTTTAAACAACCAGCAGGAGAACCTTGCTAAAAGTCTTTAAGTTTTTTAAAAGAATTAGTAGGTCATGCTGGTATCTGTAATTGTTTCTCCTTTACCTTTTTATATGTGAATTGATACATACAAAAACAGTTCCCTTCTGTAGATGATAAAGTATGGTAATCAAATGAACACCACCTACCCCACCACTCCTCTGCGAGTTAAAACTTCCTCAGTACTGTTGTGTGTACCTGTGGGCATCTCCGCTATGCCTTTGTCTTGCTTTGCCCCTTCCACCTTGCCCCTCCTAAAACCCAGGTAACTACTTTCTTGAACCTTGTGTGTTTCCTTTTGTTAGAAAACATGTATAGTTTTGCCACCTAAGTATGTATCCTTAAGCAATGTATTGTCCACTTTTGTTTGTTTTTGAGGTTTTAAAAAGTATATTATGCGATACGCCATCTCCTGGGACTGCTTTTCATCCAGCAGCGGGTTAGCGACCGTGTTACCTGACCGTGTTACCTGTCGCTGCAGTTTATTCCTTTTGGTAACTGTCCATCTGTTCTGGCATTGGGATTGCTATAGTTTTTCCGCCTATTACAAACAAGCTGCAAGGACATTGTTACAGTTGCACTCTGCTGCTGTTGAATGTGTATAAGAGTTTCTCTGCCTCAGTGTATTTCAAACTGATATCTACAACCAGTGCCACCTCTGTAATCTTTTTTGTCCTTTGTGGGTCTGTTTTCTGGGTGTTCTCTTTTGTTCTGTTGGTCAGTTTGTCTGTCCTGTGTCAATTTCATGGTCTAACTCATTATTGCTGAGACGTGGTACCTGGTAAGACTAATGCTCCTATGTGAATTTTAACACACTAGCTAGTGTCTAGGTTATTAAAGGTACTTTGTTAGATGGCAGAATGTTAATTGGATGAAGTGTAGGTAATCTGCTGTCTCTGGAGAGGGAGGTATTGCTGAAATGTGGCAGATGTTGGAAGAGTAGATACTAGTTTAGTTTCCATGTAGACTTAAGGTAATCCCATACCCTAATTTATTTGAAAGGTTTTTTAAAAATTGAATTTATTGGGGTCAGAAGCTTTTTAAAAAAAATTCATTTACTGAATTTTAGAGAGCAGGGAAGAGGAGGAGAGAGAGAGAGAGAGAGACAGACAGACAGACATCAATTTGTTATTCCACTTATTAATGCATTCACTCACTGGTTGATTCTTGTATGTGCCCTGACCAGGGACTGAACCCTCAACCTTGGTATATAGGGACAAAGCTCTAACCAAGTGAACTACCTGTCCAGGGCTGGAGTTGAAAGCTTTCTTAAGAAATGAAAGTTTTCATTTTGAGATCATTTTAGAGGCCCCTGCAGTTGTAAGAGATAATACAGAGAGATCCTGTGTACCCTTTACTCATTTTACCCAGTGGTAACGTTTTGTAAAACTATAGTATAATCTCACAACCTGGATAGTGACTTTGACACCATTAACGCACTGAACAGTTCCCTCACACGAATCCTTTCCTGTTGCCCTTTATAGCCACAGTTCTGGGCTTATGGGAATCACTCACCTTTCTCCCATTTCTAGAATTTTATCATTTCAAAAATATTGTGTAAATAGAATCATACAGTATATAACCTTTTGGGATTAGTCTTGCTCACTCAGCATAATTCCCTCATGACTTATCCACGTTGCGTGTACATTAGTCAGTTCCTGTCTATGGCAGAGTAGTATTTAGTAGTGTGGGTGTACCATGGTTGATTTATTATTATTCACCATGGAAGGACGTCTGGGCTGTTTCCAGTTTTGGCTATTAGGAATAAAGCAGTTATGAACATTCATGTTAAGGGTATTTGTGTTAACATAGGTTTCACATCTCTGGGAAAATGCCCAAGGGTCACTTTCTGGGTGATAACGGTAGTTGTGTATTGGATTTTATAAGAAACTGGCAAGCTGTTGTTTTTTTTTTGTTTTATTTTGTATTTTTCCGAAGCCAGAAACGGGGAGGCAGTCAGACAGACTCCTGCATGCGCCCGACCAGGATCCGCCCGGCACGCCCACCAGGGGGCAATGCTCTGCCCATCCAGGTTGCTCTGTTGCGACCAGAGCCACTCTAGCGCCTGAGGAAGAGGCCACAGAGCCATCCTCAGCGCCTGGGCAAACTTTGCTCCAATGGAGCCTTGGCTGCGGGAGGGGAAGAGAGAGACAGAGAGGAAGGAGAGGGGGAGGGGTGGAGAAGCAGATGAGCGCTTCTCCTGTGTGCCCTGGCTGGGAATCGAACCCGGGACTCCTGCACGCCAGGCCGATGCTCTACCAATGAGCCAACCGGCCAGGGCTCTTGAGCTCATTTTTAAAATTGGAGTCTTTGTTTATTGTTGAGTTTGGAGTTGTATTTTTTAGGTATTAGTCCTTTGTCAGATGTGTGGTTTATAAATATTTTTTAATAGTCCTTTACAGAGCAAAACGTTTTAGTTTTGATAAGGTTCTAATCTGATAAATGTTCTTTGTTTTTTAATCAAAAATCGTTGCTGGATTTTATCAAATGCATTTTCTGTATCAATTGATATCATGATTTTTTTTTTTTTGTATTTTTTCTGAAGCTGGAAACGGGGAGAGACAGTCGGACAGACTCCCGCATGTGCCCGACCAGGATCCGCCCGGCACGCCCACCAGGGGGCGATGCTCTGCCCCTCCAGGGAGTCACTCTGTTGCGACTAGAGCCACTCTAGCGCCTGGGGCAGAGGCCAAGAAGCCATCCCCAGTGCCTGGGCCATCTTTGCTGCAATGGAGCCTCGGCTGCGGGAGGGGAAGAGAGAGACAAAGAGGAAGGAGAAGGGGAGGGGTGGAGAAGCAGATGGGCGCTTCTCTTGTGTGCCTTGGCCGGGAATCGAACCCGGGACTTCTGCACGCCAGGCCGACGCTCTACCCCTGAGCTAACCGGCCAGGGCGATTTTTGTTTTTAAGCCTGTTGATAATAGTGGATTACAGTGGTAGATTTTCAAAGATTGAACTAACTAACTAGCCTTGCATATCTGGATAAATCCCACTTAGTTGTCATGGTGTAAAATTGCCGAATTTAGTTATGTAAGTTTTCCTCTCCACACTGGTAGCTGTAGCCCACTTAATTTTGATTTGTCGTATTTTTTATTTTCATTCAGTTTTATGTATTTAAAATTTTTGTGTGACTTCCTTTTTGACCCATAGATTATTTAGAAGTGTATTGCTTAATTTCTTAAGTGTTTAGTAATTTTCCTACTGATACTGATTTCTAGTTTGATTCTGTTGTGATCAGAAAATGTACTGTGTATTATTTCATTCCTTTTAAATTTGTTGAGGTTTGTTTTCTGGCCCAGGGTATGGTTTCAGTGAACAGACTATATTCCATGGACACTTTAGAAAAAAATGTGCATTCTACTATTGTTGGGTGGAGTGTACTCTTATGTCAATTGGATAGTGTTGGTTGATGGTGTTACTGAGTTTTTCTATATCCTTGCTGATTACCTCTCTAGTAGTTCTTTTAGTTGCTAAAATGGAGCATGTTGAAGTCACCAAAATAATTGTAGATGTGTTGGTTTCTTCTTATAACTATCAGTTTTTGCTTCATCTATTTTGGGGCTCTATTGTTTCGTGTGTACACATTCAGGATTGTTTTGTCTTCCTGGTGGATTGATTCTTTTATCATTATGTAGTGCCCCTTTTCATCTCTGACAATTTTCTTTGCTCTGTATGTGTTGTTAATGTGGCCACTTCTGCTGCCTTTCCATAAATGTTTGCATGGTATATCTTTTCCCATCCTTTCACCTGCAACCTACCTTTCATCCTTAAATTTGAAGTGAGTTTCTTTTAATCACCATAAAGTTGGGTTGTGTTTTTATCCACTCTGATAGTCTCTATCTTTTCCTTAGTATATTTAGATCATAGACATTTAAGGTAATCATTGATAGGTCTAAAGTCTGACATTTTATTATTTCAGTTCATTTCCTGTTTTTTTTCCTCAGCTTCCTATGGGTTACTTGAACATTTTTTATGAATCCATCTTGATTTACTTATAGTGGTTTTTAGTGTAGTATTGCTTAGCATAGTTTCTTATTTTTTTTTAATTAAAAGAAATTTTTTTTTATTTTTACAGAGACAGAGAGAGTCAGAGGGATAGACAGGGACAGACAGACAGGAATGGAGACAGATGAGAAGCATCAATCATTAGTTTTTTGTTGCGCGTTGCAACTTCTTAGTTGTTCATTGATTGCTTTCTCATATGTGCCTTGACTGCGGGCCTTCAGCAGACTGAGTAACCCCCTTGCTGGAGCCAGCGACCCTGGGTCCAAGCTGGTGAGTTTTTGCTCAAGCCAGATGAGCCTGCGCTCAAGCTGGCGACCTCAGGGTCTTGAACCTGGGTCCTTCCACATCCCAGTCCAACGCTCTATCCACTGTGCCACCGCCTGGTTAGGCAGCATAGTTTCTTAATGGTTGGTTGCTTTCGGTATTATAGTGCATTTGACTTCCTTATTATAGTGCTTTTGGTATTTGTATTTTACTGCTGAGTGAGGTGTGGCAGTCTCCTGTCCATTTATCCTCCTTTCTGTCCCTACTTTTAAATATCTCTGTTTTGGGTATCAGATAGTCTTAAAATTTGCTATCACATACAGCTTAGAAAACACAAGGAAAAGGTTTTCTGCTCTTCCCGTGATTATTTCTCCTGATGCCAAGATTTCTTTTTTTTTTTTTTTTTTAAATATGACACAGCTTTCTTTTATTTATTTATTTATTTATTTATTTTTTATTTATTCATTTTAGAGAGGAGAGGGAGAGGGAGAGAGAGAGAGAGAGAGAGAGAGAGAGAGAGAGGAGAGAGAGAGAGAAGGGGGGAGGAGCTGGAAGCATCAACTCCCATATGTGCCTTGACCAGGCAAGCCTAGGGTTTCGAACTGGCGACCTCAGCATTCCAGGTCGACGCTTTATCCACTGCGCCACCACAGGTCAGGCCCAAGATTTCTTTAATCGTGATTCCTCTCGGTTTGAAGAACTTCCTTTAGCTATTCTTTAAGAGTTAGTCTGCTAGTATCAAATTATTTTAGTGCCCTTTTGTCTCAGATGTATGATAGCTTTTTAAGCAAGTGTTTTAATTTATTGTTTTAACTTTTAGTTTGAAAAGTTTCAAATATAAAATAAATCCTTTATGTGCCTATAGCAACCTGTTGTCTTTCTCTTTTCTATCAGCAGGGTTGTTGTTGTTCTTTTTGTTTAGTAAAAGAAGAGCTATCCCATGTACCTGGCATATGCTAAAAACATGCTACTTCTAAATCATCTTTAAAATCCTGATAAGAACCTTATGAGTGAGAACATAGTAGCATCCCCATTTTAAGATAAGGAAAATGGAGGCTTAGACAAGGTAATGACTTACTTAAGGTCACACTTTGTGCTTATTTGTTTCATTAGAATATTTCAGAGAGAACCGAGTGTGTTGTGATAGGAATTCTAACAGACTTGGGAGAACTTGATTATAAGAAGCCCCTCTCATTGAATTTTTTCTCCCTTTCCTGAGGGTACAGATTTCTATATCAGAGGCTCTCCCAGACGTACATGTGCGTTGTCTAAGTTATTTCAGTGATGGCATTTTACATTTCACTTCTGTTTCTTGTCCTTTTAGCTGTCTATCAATGTCTATGACTATAACTGCCACGTGGACCTGATCCGGCTGCTGCGGCTGGAGGGGGAGCTGACCAAAGTGCGGCTGGCCCGCCAGAAGATGAGCGAGATCTTCCCTCTGACCGAAGGTAGCTCGCTGCCAGTCAGGCTGCTTCCATACGCACAGAATCTGCAAACTGTGAAATGCCCAACAGCAGTCTCTACCGTACTGTACTATGATTCTAGTGGTTTGATATTAACTGGAACTGTAAACCTTCTGTGTGCTGGGTGCAGGTTTTAAGAATTGAATTTCTGTGAACTGTGCAAGGTTGTGTAGTAAGGTGATGAAATGTTTGTGTGGGTGTTCCGCAGTAGGGTCCCTCCTTCCCCTGTGGTGGGGCGGTGGTAACGTGTGTGGGTGGCCCGCAGTAGGGTCCCTCCTTCCCCTGTGGTGGGGGCGGTGGTAACGTGTGTGGGTGGCCTGCAGTAGGGTCCCTCCTTCCCCTGTGGTGGGGGCAGTGGTAACGTGTGTGGGTGGCCCGCAGTAGGGTCCCTCCTTCCCCTGTGGTGGGGCGGTGGTAACGTGTGTGGGTGTTCCGCAGTAGGGTCCCTCCTTCCCCTGTGGTGGGGGCGGTGGTAACGTGTGTGGGTGGCCCGCAGTAGGGTCCCTCCTTTCCCTGTGGTGGGGGCGGTGGTAACGTGTGTGGGTGTTCCGCAGTAGGGTCCCTCCTTTCCCTGTGGTGGGGGCGGTGGTAACGTGTGTGGGTGTTCCGCAGTAGGGTCCCTCCTTTCCCTGTGGTGGGGGCGGTGGTAACGTGTGTGGGTGTTCCGCAGTAGGGTCCCTCCTTTCCCTGTGGTGGGGGCGGTGGTAACGTGTGTGGGTGTTCCGCAGTAGGGTCCCTCCTTTCCCTATGGTGGGGGCGGTGGGAATGCCTGTGGTTGGCCCGCGGTAGGTTTCCTAATCTCAGGCCACCCTGTGGTGGGGGCGGTGGTGACACAGGCGGCGCTGTTATCTCCTAGAGCTCTGGCTGGAGTGGCTGCACGACGAGATCAGCATGGCCCTGGACAGCCAGGACAGGGAGCGCGTGTACGACCTCTTTGAGAGAGCTGTGAAGGACTACATCTGTAAGTTCCCGCGGGTGTCCCGTAAGTCAGACAGTGTCACCTAGCATAGCCTCTGCTGCCGTGGAGTGTCTTGTGCGATGCTGCTACCCAGCCCCGAAAAGAGCATTCGTTTGTGGGTTTCAGTTGAAGACACTTGGTTCTAAATTTTTTTTTAATTTTAATTTTATTCATTTTAGAGAGGAGAGAGAGAGGGAGAGAGAGAGACAGAGAAAGAGAGGAGAGAGAGACAGGGGGAGGAGCTGGAAGCATCAACTCCCATATGTGCCCTGACCAGGCAAGCCCAGGGTTTCGAACCGGTGACCTCAGCATTTCCAGGTCGACGCTTTGTCCACTGCGCCACCACAGGTCAGGCTGAAGACACTTGGTTTTAAAATACAGGCATCCCTCATTCTATAGCCCTTGGCTTCATTATAATTCACAGATACTTTTTTTTTTTTAATTGAAAGTTGTGGCAGTTCTGCATCAAGCAAGTGTATCAGGGCTGTTTTTTCCAGCAGTCTCAGGTTACAGTTAGCATTTTTAAACAATAAAGTATTTTTTTAAGTTAATGTATGTAACTTGTTTTTTTAGACATAATGCAGTTGCATACTTAATGGACTATAAGATAGTATAAACATAACCCTGAAGTGCACTGGGAAACCAAGAAATTCGTGAGCCTCGCTTTATTTCAATACTCGCTTTGTTCCAGTGGTCCAGAGCCGCAGGTGCGGCACCTGTGGGGTGGGCCTGTGCAGGGACAGGGCAGGTTTGTCATGAGTGGGTGAGAACACTCACACCCAGCGCTCATCTGGCAGGAGGAGTTTCCACGGTGTTTCCAGATGACTGAGGCCACCTTTTACACATTAAATAGGTTTTCAGAGGTTTTGGACAGAACCTTCTGTCACCACAGAGCTCTCCCTGGTCTCCTGGCGCTGATGTTTTACCAGCGTGCACGAAGTGCAGACTTCACCCTCCCCTGTTGATTATGAGTGCTCTAAATATTTTCTCTTTGTATATTGGGGACTACATCAGACAGTGCCTTGGACAGGATGTTTTTAAAAGCCTTAAAAATGTTTCCCTTTTTGGTTAAACACCTTTCTTCCCCATCTGATTGTCCTCACTCCCACTGTGGGCCCTTCCCTCTGTGAGAAGCATCAGGACTTAGAAGCTAGACTGCCCTGACAGAGAGAGTTTCTCATGGATCTTTACCAGCCAGGAAGAAGATCGTTTTTATCTTTTATTATTCAGATAGTGAAAATAATAGGTGTTTTGTGAAGATAGAATTGTACCAACTGTGCTTTTCCAAGCTATCCTTATGCCTCTGCTCAGATAATGCCGCCCCTGTGGCCTCTTAGAATCTCTGACAGTTCCAGATGCCTGATGGTCCCGTGTTTGCTGCTGGGCCTGTTATCTTTCCTTAGAGAATCAGGGTACCATTAACAGAACCAATTCTCTTTCTCCAGAATCATTTGTCTTTCCCCAGTCTGTGATGTTTTTGGTCCTTCATGGCTATGGCCCTTTGACTCTTCAGAGCTTTTGAAAATCAGGTTCCTTGGTCTTTGGAGGAGCCTCGTGCAAAGGCTTCTTGCCTGTTTCAGAACCTGGGATCTAGTAACACAACCTTTTGTGTCTCAGTCATTGTAGACTCTAAACCCTTGAATTTTCAGAGTTTAAGATATGTTCATAATATTTTGCCCCTCTCTAAATATTGGGAGGAGCCATGATGCTAACCTATTGAAAATGACCTTTTCTTAGAGAGGAACATTTCACAGACTCCTATGAACTTGACCTACCCTCACTAAGGCTTTGCCTCCCG
The DNA here is from genome assembly GCF_036850995.1 of Saccopteryx leptura. NCBI lineage: Eukaryota > Metazoa > Chordata > Mammalia > Chiroptera > Emballonuridae > Saccopteryx > Saccopteryx leptura. The sequence goes on along the minus strand of NC_089504.1, from coordinate 236,217,763 downwards.
GAGCTGGCTTGTTTCCGTTCATTCTGCAGCCCGTCTGGCGGCTCTGAATTGATGAACGAGACTGAGTGGCTCAAACTCCGGCTGAGTTCTTTAAATAAACTTATTTCAGTGAAAAAGGAAAACAAATAGTAATCCTCAGATTGGCTTCCATGTCTTTCTCGTATTTTTATTTTACAAAGTTAGTGTATAGGCCTCTGAAATTATTTTGTATAGGCAAAACTGTATAATAAGAATTGATGTATTTAGAAAGAGTTTAATTCATTAGTCTGGTCTTAAAGCTGTGGGAGTGAATATATACAAAGTTTAAAAGGAGTGGAAGAAATGGCAACCAGGCCTTTTGTTGTTGTTTAAACATCATTAAAAGTAGAGATTTAAAATGTACATTTCTAATAACAGGATTGGTGCTTTTGATTTTTTTTTTTCATTATGAGGAGTTTTTAGGTTTTGAAATCTTTCTGAACATTGACTCAGATTTGTGACTATTTTCATTGAAATCCATTACTGGGTTCCCTCAGTTTTAATAAATAAGTTTTATAATGACGGTCTTTTAACACATTACCATCTGCCATATACTATTTATTCAGTAGGGTCTCAGTGATTATGCCTGGTAGGGACATTGTTTAGATGTACTGTCCTTTTCAGCCTGCAGTGTTAGTATAGGTAAATTGGGATGCTTGTTGATGATGCTCTTGCCTTTTTGCATGAATGAGTACTTTTATGGCGGGCACATTTCTTTTGCTGTGCATCAGTTTTGATATTTGCATATTTCATATTGCAAACTAATAGAACACTTCTTATTTTTAGGTCCAAACATTTGGCTGGAGTATGGCCAGTACTCAGTTGGTGGGATTGGTCAGAAAGGCGGTCTAGAGAAAGTCCGCTCTGTGTTTGAAAGGGCCCTCTCATCTGTCGGTTTACACATGACCAAAGGATTGGCTATCTGGGAGGCTTATCGGGAGTTTGAAAGTGCGATTGTGGAAGCTGCCCGGGTAAGTGCCCCGTCTCCGTGACCAGGGCTTGCCTTTCACCCCGGGCTATCTTTGTAAGTGCTCTGGGCCCTGGGAAGAACGCAGATAGTAAAATGGTCTTTGCCAGTCCCTTAGCGTGCGGGCAGTGGGATAAATGAAAATCAGTTGTCTTTGTGGACTAGCAAGAATGATTTCTTTGACTATATAAAGCACATGATCCTATAGTTTATTCCCGATATGTAAAGTACTACTGTTTCAGTTAATGGTTCCAGGATAATGTACGAGAATAATCATGTCACTACCCTCCCCAAAAAGACATGTCTAATAATAACTGTGAGAGAGTTGATTGACTCTATCATAATTGCAGTTTTTAGACTACAGTTTATAGAATTTGACAGTTCCTCTCCACTATGTTCATGAGTGTGTACACAAAGTTATTTTTGATACATAGTGAAGCCCTCTAAGAGTCAGATCATTATTGTTAAAGTAGCCCAGTCCCATCTTGGATTATGGCCCTGTTAAAACTCAGCAGTGGTGCCTTCAGCTCGCCCTGACCAAGGCACCAGGCTGACTCCTTTGACTGACATTTGTGGCTTTCTAGTGTCAGGCATAACCATGGACTTTGCTCCCATGCTGCCCTCAACATTCTTGTATTTTCTGGCCACCATACTTTTACTCATGATGTGCCTCCCACTGGGAGTCACTTTCCTTCTCTCGCTCCCCCTGGAGAGCCTGCAGGTGCAGCCCACAGGCCAGCGCCTGTAGGCATCTTTCCTGAGTTCTTCTCTTCATAGTAAAATGCCCTAAAAGCCAGCTGAGAGCAAGCCACACTACTACGGTATTTGTGACACTTGGCTTTTACGATATTCTGCTTCATTACAGTCATTTGCATATGTTGCTTATATTCCTTCTTGCTTTCTACTCATAACACTTAGTGGCAGAAACAACTTTTATTTTTGTACCTCTTACAGCATTTGACACAAAACCTCACACATAAGAGGTCATAATTTTTTTTAGTTTGAACTGAAATGTTGAAAAAATTTTTGAGGTAGGAAGAACCAAAGTTTGTCATTTACTACGAATTTGCTTCTTTAGCCCATAGCTGGCTTCCTTTCCCCTTTTGACCGGGAACAAACCTTTGATTCACAGCTGGAGAAAGTGCACAGTCTCTTCCGGCGACAGCTGGCGATCCCACTCTATGGTAAGCGAAACTGACACGTCAAGAACCAGCTCTTCGTGGTTTTAAAATGCTTGGAGTATGTCATGTAGTTGTGCCTTTCCCAGCATCCTGTGAGGCAAATGTGGCCAGCATTCTTATCACTGGACAGTGTCACTGTGGACATGGCACTTGGCCAAAATGTATCTCGAATTATTAATGCTCAAGTGGGTTATAAGGGTCAGTCATTATGACATTGTTGGAGAGGCAGAGAGGGCGATCTGAAAGGAATAGGTAAACTGAGTCCCTGTGTTTTCTGGGGAGACTTTATATAATCAGAGTCCCATTCTGAGCATTTCCCCCTGAGGAGTAATGTCTTTCATGACGGGGGGTATTACCTGGGCCCGTATCAATTTTCTGAGGGGTGATGTGGTTCAGGAGCGCCGTCGGAAGGACGGATTTGTGTCTGAATTTCCTAGGGGTTTTGGCTGAGTGTATTTTGGCAAGCTGAACCTGGAAGGTTCTGGAGCTTGAGCGGCACAGCGCCGGGGCATTTCTGAGTGAGAGGCCCTGCCACCTGTTTATTCCTGAGGCATGGCAGGCCCTGTGCCCGCTCACAGCCAATGGGCAACTTTATGTGAGCCCAGGCGTTATCTCTCCTTTTACTTCATAGTTTATTTGGATTTGATTTAACAAATTATAAAGCATCTCTCCAGGTGAATCCTTGGGTGACATGCAGACAAGGCTAGGTGGAGCTGGCTGTGGATTCCACCTCATGCACGTGCCAGCGTGGGGTAGCTGAGCAGAGGGGGCGAGTGAGAACTGGAGCCAGACTCCAGGGCTCAAAACCACGCTCTACTGTTTCCTGTGATAGTTGATGTCACCCTCAGTGCAAAATGGGGGATCCAGTAGAACCTACATCACAGAGTTGTGAGGATCAGATGAGTTAATGGGTGTGATAGGTTAGAATCTAGAAAGTGACAGGTAAGTGTTGTTAAAGCTTCATTAACTCAGATTAATTAATTGGCAGGACTGGCTGGGACGGTGCTTTGAGACAGTCTGAGGCCAAGTCTGAGCTTAGCAGAAGAGCTCAGGATTTGCTCAGTCAGAGCTACAGCGGCTACAGATGTGGGAGGGGCTTGTGGTGCTCGGGTCTCATGGTTTAATCTATGTTTGGGTTGATAAAACCCAGTGGCAACACCCACGGGGCTGAATCCATCTTTCAATAGATATGGAGGCAACATTTGCCGAGTATGAAGAATGGTCGGAAGACCCAATACCAGAGTCAGTGATTCAGAACTATAACAAAGCACTTCAGCAGCTGGAGAAATGTAAACCTTATGAAGAGGCACTGGTAAGTGTTGGCTTCTTCTATAGTAAACTTCTCTCTGTAAACCTTTTCCTAATCTATAGTTGCAACTAAAAAAGTATCTTTGAAACTTGTTTTATTGTGAAATATATAGAGTATATAATTGCATACTACAGTTTACATACTAATAATAAAGTGCACATCCATGTACCCACCACCCAGGTTAAGAAATAGAACATTGCCAGTACCTTAGAAGTCTCCTATGTGCCCCTCTCCGATTGCCTCCTCTTCCCTCTCCCGAGAGGTAATCACTTTCCTCACTTTTGTGATACTCATTCCCTTGCTTTTCTTTATATAGTTTTACAACCTATCAACGTATTAAGTAGAATATTGTTTAAATATTGCTTGTTTTTGAACTTGTATATAATGGAATCATGCTGTGTATTTTCTTTCATTCAACATGTTTTGGGGTTTTTACTCATTGAGAAGTATGGTTGCAGCCCATTTGTTTTGCTGTAATGTTGTCTGTATATGAGTAATTTATCCATGTTCTTAGTTGGGTGGTTTGCAGTGTCTGCTAGGAGCAGCAGTGTTGTTAGGAGCAGACCACTGCACATCTCTCGTGGTTCACATGGGGAAGAGTTTCTCTGAGTGTGTACTGAAGAATGGTTTTTTCCAGGTTTCCAGTTTATACTCCTACCAGCACTATCTGAGATGTCTCATGCCTTTGCCAACCTTGGATATTGACATACTTAAATTTAGCCAATCTGCTGAGTCCAAAACTGTTGTTTTATTTTGCATTTCCCTGATTACAAATGGAGTGGAGCATCTTTTCACATCTGTTGGCCATTCAGATCGTCTTTCCTGGTGAAGTGCCTGTTGAAGTCTTTGGCACATTTTCCTTTTTTTTTTTTTTTTCCCATTTTTCTGAAGCTGGAAACAGGGAGAGACAGTCAGACAGACTCCCGCATGCGCCCAACCGGGATCCACCCGGCACGCCCACCATGGGGTGACGCTCTGCCCACCAGGGGGCGATGCTCTGCCCATTCTGGGCGTCGCCATGTTGCGACCAGAGCCACTCTAGCGCCTGAGGCAGAGGCCACAGAGCCATCCCCAGCGCCCGGGCCATGTTTGCTCCAATGGAGCCTTGGCTGCGGGAGGGGAAGAGAGAGACAGAGAGGAAAGTGCGGCAGAGGGGTGGAGAAGCAAATGGGCGCTTCTCCTGTGTGCCCTGGCTGGGAATCGAACCCGGGTCCTCCGCACGCTAGGCCGACGCTCTACCGCTGAGCCAACCGGCCAGGGCACATTTTCCTTTTTGTTTATCTTTTTATCTAATTGATTTGTGGGGGGCTTGGAACTTAATTCTTCCTTTTGGTTGTATATGTTGCAGGATCCCCCCCCCCCCCCCAAGTTTGTGGTTTGTCTTGTAAAAATGGCATCTTTTTATGTCAAGTTATAATTTTAATTTAGTTGAATTTATCATTCTTTTCCTTATGGTTTGTGCTATTGTTATGCTTAAGAAAGCTCTCCATATTCCAAAGTTATTAATATATGTAGCTTTATTTTCTTCTGAAAGTTTATAATTTTGTATTTCATGTTTCAGTCTCCATGTGGAATTGGCTTTTGAGTGTATGAGGCAGGGCCCAGTTTTGTTTTTCCATGTGAAGAACCAGTTGTTGTAGCACTGATTCTGAAAGTTCCATCCTCCCCTCGCTCACGTGCAGGCCCACATCTGTGCAGATTAGCCGTGTATGTGTGTGGGGCTAGTTCTGGCCTCTCTCTGCTGTCCCCCTGGTTTATGTTACTGTGTCATAATGGTGATCATTTTATAAGTTTTGATCTTGGGTGGCATGAGTCATTTCCTTTTTGTTCCTCTTCAAGAGAGCCTTGGCTTTCTTTAGCTCTTAATGCTTTCATTGGATTTAGAATCAGCTTTTCAAGTTCAAAAACCTATTGAATTTTTCATTGGAATTGTGTTGACTTTGTAGATCAATTTGGGGAACCATTTACACCTTTTAAATGTCAAATCTAATCTGTGAACATGGCATAAGCCTCTGCTGTTTAAAATAGGCCTTGTCTTTCTGTGAAGTATTATAAATTTATAAATTCACCTGATATTTTGAACACATATTTCTACATGGTATTTGATGCTATTGAAAAAGATCTTTTTAAAGATTTTCTTTTCTAGGCCCTGGCTGGTTGGCTCATTGGTAGAGCATCAGCCTGGCGTGTGGAAGTCCTGGGTTTAATTCCCAGCCAGGGTATACAGGAGAAGCGCCCATCTGCTTCTCCACCCTTCCCCTTCTCATTTCTCTCTATCTCTCTGTTCCCCTTCCGCAGCCAAGGGTCCACTGGAGCAAAGTTGGCCTGGGCACTGAGGATGGCTCCATGGCTTCTGCCTCAGGCACTAGAATGGCTCTAGTTGCAATGTAGCAATGCAATGGGCAGAGCATCGCCCCCTAGTGGGCTTGTTGGGTGGATCCCGGTCGGGTGCATGCAGGTCTGCCTCTCTGTCTCCCGCTTCTGACTTCAGAAAAAAACAAAGAAAAACAATTTTTTTTCTAGTTGTTCCTTGTATATAAAATGTAATTTGTTTTTTCTTATAATAGTTTATCTAATTTGCTAGATTCTTACTAATATTAATTTCTGGGTTCTTTTGGATTTCTGTGTTGACAGTATTTGTGGGTTTGTTTTAAACAGTATTATTTGTAAGTGGCATCTCCCCACCCCCCACCCCCCATCTTGCTCTTACAACACGTTTAACCTTATTTACCATCCTTGGGCTCAGTCCCTTGATCCTGTGTTTCTTGCCTTTCTGTTTGCTTCGCAGGCATCATTGTTGATTCTGCATCATGCTGTCTGAGTTCACAGGTGCCACGTGCACAGCCGCTTGCTTTCCTCCTCCTCCTTCCTGCAGCCTAGACCTGTCGTCTGGAATCACTCTTCTTTTGCTTGAAGTCCATCCTGTAGAGTCTACCATACTGGACATGCTAGTAACAGATTTTCTCAGTTTTTGCTTGGAAAGGTTTTACTTTTTGCTCCCCTTGGAAGTAAATTTCCCAGCATATAGAATTCTAGACTGACAGTTGTGTTCTCTCAGCAGTTATATCTATACCTTTGTCATCTGGCTTCTATTGTTGCTGTTGAGAAGTCAGCTGTCAAACTCTTGCTTCCTTGAAGGCAATCCTTATTTTCTCTCTGGCCAATTGTAACATCTCATTGGCTTGGTTTGACGTCCTGCAGTTGCGTTACAGCAGGTCCAGGTGTGGGTATTTTGTATTTATCCTGCATGTGGTCTGTTGGGCTCCTTGGCTTTCTTTGTCTTGGATCTCTCTCATGGCAGAGTGAGTGAGAACACAGATGTTGAGAGACAGGCTGCCTCCAGTTTGAATTTTAGCTCTGCCACTTAGCTCTCTGATTTTGGGCTAGTACTTAGCCTCCTTGTGTGCATTTGACTTGAACGTAAGATGGGGATAGTTATGACATGTGCCTCATAGGATTGTTGTGAAGATCAAAGTCTTACTGTATCTTAAACCAGCAAAAGCTTAACCTTCACTTAAGTTAACCATCTTCACTTAGATTTTGTCCTTAGTGTTTCTTTATCAGTTTGTTGAGATTTTCAAGATTATTTTATATTTAATCCAGCAGTTTTAGTTGTTTTCAGTGGTGGAGTGTGGATGGGCAACTCGTTTGTCATTATTACTAGGAACTGAGGCTCTAAGGCACCATCTTTCTATGTTCAGAGCCCTTGGGCTCTCTCGCTAGCCTGTGTATTCTCCCACTCTCTCTTTTACATGGAAATGATTTGTAAGTAATTGTACTTCACAAAGCTTCATGAATGACTTTCTTAGCCAGTTCAGTTTTGTTTTGACTGTTAGAATGTGGCTGAAAAGAAAAGTTGAACAAGAGGATTTTGTCTAAAAAGACTTTTGATCGTATTTCTGGATCAGTAGACAAACGGCATATTTTTTCCACCTTCTGCATGCACCTGTGCTCTGGCAGGACCTGATTCCTGGGAGAGAAGCCTGAACCAGTGAAGGGGTGTGGGTGCATCGTCTGCACTCAGTAGTAGGCCATGCAAATAACTTCTGTTTTGGAAGGATGGCTCATGTTGGTCATTGGCAAAGGTGTTTCTCTTTCATTCAGTTCCTGACTGATGGGAGATTTTTTTTTTTCAGGCAGTATCTCTGTTTTTATCTTTTAAAATTTTTTTTTGTATTTTTCTGAAGTTAGAAACAGGGAGGTAGTCAGACAGACTCCTGCATGCGCCCGACCAGGATCCACCTGGCATGCCCACCAGGGGGCGTTGCTCTGTTGCAACCAGGGCCATTCTAGCGCCTGAGGCAGAGGCCATGGAGCCATCCTCAGCACCCGGGCCAACCTTGCTCCAAGGGAGCCTTGGCTGCAGGAGGGGAGGAGAGAGACAGAGAGAAAGGAGAGGGGGAGGGGTGGAGAAGCAGATGGGCGCTTCTCCTGTGTGCCCTGGCTGGGAATTGAACCCGAGACTCCTGCATGCCAGGCTGATGCTCTACCACTGAGCCAACCAGCCAGGGCTCCTGATGGGAGATTTAAATTGCCTGTAGACTAGGGATGATGGATTTAGAAAAGGATTTAAATAGCCTTTGTAGCTATTACCTTGAAGAGGCACTTTGGATTCTCTCTCTGCCCATCAAATTATAGATCCCGATGTCCAGAGGTTCTGAGAGTGGGGTTTGGTGATTCTGACCTTTGTGTAGCAATCTCCCCAAAGTTTACTAAGATGTGTTTCCTGATGGTACCAAGTAGCTCATTTCAACTTCCTTGCTGTTCTCCTTTGCCCCAGTTGGAAGCAGAGGCACCCAGGCTGGCCGAATATCAAGCATACATCGATTTTGAGATGAAAATGGGCGATCCTGCTCGCGTTCAGGTGATCTTTGAGCGTGCCCTGGTGGAGAACTGTCTTGTTCCAGACTTATGGATCCGTTACAGTCAGTACCTAGTAAGATAACTGTTCTGATTTCATTTTATTTTTACCAATTTGGGATTTACTTAAAATCAGTAAGCGTGCTCAGGGTTAGTCGCATGCTGCTTGTCTCTGCTCATTCTCGTTTTCCCTTCACCCTCCTTTTCTTTGTCGGCGCATTTAGGAAGTTCTCCTCGGGTCTTAAGTTATTTTAAACTGATTAATAACTAAAAAAATTGCATAGTCTTACTGTTGAGGCTTTTATAACAGATTAACTTTTTTTTAACCGTTTATTTTGATGTAATTGCATAAATGTGGACAGATTAGTAAAATGAACGTCATGTACCCATCACCCAGCTTCAACACTTCCCTAACGGTACTAATGTAGTTTCATCTGTATCCTTATCTACTTTCCCCATTCCATGTTATTTTAAATGAAATCCAGAAATCTCATTTTCTCGGTAAAATATTTCAATATGTATGTATAAAAGACTTGAGTCAGATCCAAACAAGATTTTTACATTAGGATTGGCTGATGTTCTTGAGATGATTTTAATCTATAGGTTCCCCTTTACTTCCCCTCTTCCCTCCCTCCCTCCTTTCCTCCCTCTCTCCCTCCTTCTCTCCCTCCCTCCTTCTCTCTCTCCCTCCCTCCCCTCCTCCCCTTCTCCCCTCTTTCCCTCTTCCCCTCCAACCCCTCCCCCCCCCCCCCCCCCCCGTGATTTCTTGTTGAAGAGACCTGTCACGAGACATTTCTAAGGAAATATCCTTTGTCAGTTGGTTGTGCTGGAACTGTTTCATGGTGGTGATGTCTTACCCATAAACTTTGACCTCCTAACCCTGGAATTCTTTATCATAGGACCGGCAGCTGAAAGTGAAGGATTTGGTTTTATCTGCACATAGTCGTGCAGTTAGAAACTGCCCCTGGACAGTTGCCCTGTGGAGTCGGTACCTCTTGGCCATGGAGAGACATGGAGTTGAACATCAAGTGATTTCTGGTGCGAATGTTTTTATGGGAAGACTTCAAAGCTTTTTGTCCCAAGTTAGAAGTTAGAGATATGACAGTTATTGAATCAGTGTTCCCCACGGTGTTACTTTGGAGTAGCAGACAGTAGTGACAAGAAGTCTCTAAGTGGGAGGCAAACTGGTTGTGTTTTTGGCTGTTTAGAGCTTTTTAACACGCTAATATTTATTGTGCTCTTCCTGGAGTCTTTCTCCACTTACTTGACTTGGAACTCTTCCTGCCTCCTCTAGAACAGTGTACTCAGCACTCTAGTGGCTTTTCTTTGGAACATTTTCTTCTAGCTCATTTCACTTTATCGCATCATATTATTGTTAAATCATGTAGTATTTTATAGTCAGCAGAGATTTTGATGATAATCTTGATAACTTTATACTTGTTTCTTTTTGAATTGGCCGCAAACACTTGTTTTTTTCTTCACCCAGTGACCTTCGAGAAAGCTTTGAGTGCTGGCTTCATTCAAGCCACTGATTATGTGGAGATTTGGCAAGCATACCTTGATTACCTGAGGAGAAGGGTGGACTTCAAACAAGGTATTTCAGTCCTCAGCTCATGTGCTCTGTGTCAGAACTGTACTTTTTCTTAATGTGGCTTTTGGTGGGAGGTTCTAGTGGCCCAGATACGTGGTGATTGGGCAGGTCAGCCATTGTGCCCCCACCCCCAGTTTTAGCTGTGCTTTTAACAAGTCATGCGGTGGATTGTAAAGGAAGGGACTTCTCTCCCTTCTATGTATCTGGACTGGTTCTCTGTATGAATCTGCTGTGTTTCTATTAAATCTTTGAACCTTTGCAGTATTCCTCTTCCTTTTTCCTTCCTACCCCCCGAAAAGAATAGCAGCCACACATTACCCTCCCTGCCCCCAGTCTACTTGTTCTTTCACGCTCAAGCATGTGGCCTTCAGCCATTCCAGAGGCTGGGGAGACCCTCGCATGGCACCATGCTTACTGTTGTCCTTATACTTCCTGTGATGTGCTCTGCTCCAGTGTCTGTCTCTCTCCATCTGTGTGATGAGGGCAGGGCTGACAGTTTTGTCTGTCCCCAGCATCATGCCAGGTGGCACAAATGGCCCTGGCAGTTTCAGTGTAGGATTAAAAAAAACAACAACATGGTATGTGGTTTTATAGAGTCCTAATCCCTCTGTTGCACCCCCCAGACTCCAGTAAAGAGCTTGAGGAGCTGAGGTCCGCGTTCGCTCGTGCTTTGGAGTATCTGAAACAGGAGGTAGAGGAACGTAAGTATGGCTTCAGCCCTCTGCTCAGTCCCGTTGTGTGTCCTGTTCTTGGCTGATGCGCCTTTTCAGGCAAAGGCTCTCTGTCTCAAAGTTACTTTCTAATTTTGACTGATTCCATTTTTAAAGGTTTCAATGAGAGCGGGGATCCAAGCTGCATGATCATGCAGAACTGGGCCAGGATTGAGGTAAATGTCTTTCGACAAGTCTATTGGCTTCACCCACCTTTGAAGGACCATTGTCTAATAGTGTAGCTGAAGTTGAGTCAGAATCCCAGCTGGTGGTCTAGGATCTGAGGACCCGTGTTCTGTGCCTGGCTTGATGCACATTTGTTTATATCTTAGCTGCCAGAAAGAAGGTGTGCAGCAAATGTCTGGATGCTGGCGTTCACTCATGGCTGTTTTTCTCCCTTGCCCGGGGCCTCGTTCATGAGAGAGGGGCAGCTGCTTGCCAGGCAGTTTACCTGGTGCTGGGAAATGTGGTGACCCTGGTCCCTGCCCTAGGAAGGCTTCAGTCTAGTGTGGAAGACAGATGACTTGACAGATAATCGCAGGATATGATGAGTTGAATGTTGTTATTGGGCCACGGTCCCAATAACATGGACATGGAACCTGCCCTTGATCAGCTTATAGAATTGTAAAATTCTAATGTTTTATTCTTTGAGGGGAAGTAGGTCACAGAAACATTTATCAGGTAGTTTCTGGATGGGACGTTTGTGTTGTAATCATTTTAGAGATGAGGCAGCTGAGGCCCAGAGAGGGTAAGTAACTTGCCCAGATCACTCGGTGGAGCTGGCATTTGCTTCTAGAAAGGTCTTTCTCTGCGCTGCCTCTCAAACACTTGTAGTTCAGTTTGATAAAAATAGAAAACAAGTGACTAGTTAGAACTGTTGTAGTGCCCATGGGCTCCCACTCTGTTCTCAACAATGGCCATAGGCAGGCCCTGGCTGAGTGGTTCAGTGGATACAGCGTTGTTCCAGCACACCAAGGTCATTGGTTCAGTTCCCCGTCAGGACACATATGAGAAGCAATCACTGAGTGCACAATTAAATGGAACTAAGTGGAACAACAAGTTGATGCTTTTCTCTCAAATCAAAAAAAAAAAAAAAAAAAAAAAAAAAGCATAGGCAGACAGCTTGAGGCTTGTCACTGCAGAAAGGCCGAAGTGATTGGGTTGGGCCTGTTACTGTGGAGGGTGGCCTAGGGAACATCCAGGGGTTTATGTAGCTGATAGTTAAGGGATGGCTTTTTTAGACATGTCTGCTTACAGTATGTTTTGTTGTTGGTGTCATGAAGTTCAGGTGCTTTCCTAACTGGGCCTTCTAATGCATCTTAGGCTCGACTGTGTAATAATATGCAGAAAGCTCGGGAGCTCTGGGATAGCATCATGACCAAAGGAAACGCCAAGTATGCCAACATGTGGCTTGAGTATTACAACCTGGAAAGGTAATGACCTGGGGTGGGAGGCGGTGTTTGGTTCGGAGTAACCTGTCTTCAGTCCTGGCTGACCTCTGTTGGCCTGGGCTTGCTCTTGACGATGGGCCCCTACCACGTGCCTCCATCCCATCTCTTTCATTAATGGGTGGGGCTGGAGGACCAAACAATATTTTGAGTCTGGGCTGATAGAGCTATGCGTTTCTTTTATTATCTATTTTTGAAGGTTGGTTTGTTTTGACTTTTGGGCATGAATGTTTTATTTGACTTTTGGGAGGAGCTATCTTTTTTTATATTTGCTTTGTATATAAAGATGTAAAATACTAAAAAGCACAGAGGAAAAGAACCCCAAATTATCTACAATCGCTGCCCCAGATGTAACCACCATTAGTTGATTCGGTATATCCCTTTTTTTTTTTAATTAAAAAAAATTTTTTTATTTATTCATTTTAGAAAGGGGGGGGAGAGAGAGAGTGTGAGAGAGAGAAGGGGAGAGCAGGAAGCATCAACTCCCATATGTGCCTTGATCGGGCAAGCCAGGGTTTTGTACCGGCAACCTCAGTGTTTCCAGGTTGATTGGGTATATTCTTTGAGACTGCTAATGCTCAAATGTTTAAAAAATGAAAATGCAGTTATAATTCATCTGTTGTAAACCTCTACAATTACTTTAAATAAGATAAGCCCAGAAATATTGAAAACATGGGGAGGACAAAGAAGATGACCAGCTTTTTTATTTACTATTTCTTTAACTAGAAAGTGAAACTATCTTGTGACCCCACCCCCAGAGATGACACTCTTGAAGTTTGTTGAATATTCTAGGTCAGTGGTTCTCAAATTTTTTGGTCTCAGAACCTCTCGGCACTCTTAAAATTTGGGGACCCCCCCAAAAGCTTTTATTTATGTGAATTATCTAGGACACTAATGTGAACCATATTAGAAAGTGACAACTAGTTTAGGTTGCACCCGAACAATGGCAGAATTTCCTCTGTAGCGCCATGCGCTTTGGGATGCAGAGTGCTGTGTGTGGACAGTGCTGTGAGCCAGTTTCCTCAGGCACAGCTGCCAGCCTGTGGCACTGACCTGTGAGGAGACTGCCCCTCCGTGTGTGCTCCTGCTTTGTATCCTGGTGGCAGCACCTGTTTGCTTTCTGTCCTAGGGCACATGGGGATGCCCAGCACTGCAGGAAGGCTCTGCACCGGGCCGTCCAGTGCACCAGTGACTACCCAGAGCATGTCTGCGAAGTGTTGCTCACCATGGAGAGGACAGAAGGTGGGGACCCCCGGCTCTCTGCTTCTGGTTGCCGTCTGTAAGGACAGGCTGCGTTTACGGCTGTAGCCCCTTCAGTGGCTCTGTGAGTTGACTGTCACGTGGTGCTCACCATGAAATCGAATCCTCTCAGATTCTCTAGCTGCAAGGAGGCCTCTCTGTGTCTAGTTCTAGCTTGGGTTCTCAGATTCTTTGTGGAGGGGCATCCCAAGCATCGTGGTGTCTTAGCAGCGTCCCTGGGCTCTGCCCACTAGGCGCCAGTAGCACCCTCCCTGTGCTGCCAGGACAACCAGAATGACTCTAGATGTTGCTGAATGTTCCCTGGGGGTCAGAATCACTCCAGTTGAGAACTTCTGCTCACGCACATCACGCATGCCCAGGGAGCACAGAGGCAGATGACTACATGTGCCCATCCCCTGCCAAATTAGAGCCTCAGTATTAAGATTCCAGTAGGAACATAGTGAATGTATGCAAGGCCATTGGGCTGGATTCTGGGTGGGGACCCCTCAGAACTTTGAAATAAAGCACCCAATCAGCAACAGATTACAAAACAGCCCAACAGTTACCATTTGAGATGCTTTTTAAAATCTTTGGTCTTAATATAAATGTCTTATATATTTTGCATTGAAATGTTTTCATAATTTTGCCAGGGAGCGCCCATAATAGTTCATATTCTGGTTATCTGTTTCTAAGAGCGAATGTACGTTTTAAACACACCTGGAAGGACTGTTGGAATTCTAAAGCTTCGAGCCTACATGATGAAATAATCATGTTGTAATGGGGAGCTGACTCACTCCAGCTCTTAACTGTCTGATGGGAGAGATCTTTTCTGGAGTGTGGGGACATTAAAGAAAATCTTATATCCTTCAAAAAGCTAAAAAGTAAAAGTTTGTTTCTCTGTCAAGGCACGTTAGAAGACTGGGACATAGCTGTTCAGAAAACGGAGACTCGATTAGCTCGTGTGAACGAGCAGAGAGTTAAGGTAACGGTGCTGTTTGTTTGAAGTCTTGGGAACATCTGATAAGCTATTTTGATTGTGTTTGGGATGAATGTTTTCTCTTGAAACTTTTAATGTCTTTCTAAAAAGTGTCTTTTACTTAGTATTTATTATGAAATATTTGAATCTGTATTTAAACCAGTCTTGTATTAATTTTTAGAACAGCTTAAAACTTTAGCCCCAATAATAAATACTTTTTTATGTAGGAAGGGAATTTTGGCCCTAAAATTGACTAGAATAGACAAAATATAAGAGGAAGGAGCCTCACTTAGTTTAGCGAGTGGAATGTGGACACTACGAGTTATGAGGGCCCCAGTTCTACAGATTGTCTCTTTTTCTCCTGGTGAGTAATCGCTGGCGCTATTGTGAGACCCAGTCCTAAGCATTCCTGAAAAGCTGTGGCAGGAAGCACTGTGAGCTCATCTTGTTTTTCATGATCTTGTCCTGTCATGTGGGCAATGCTTTTCCATCCCTGACCCCTTTCTTCTGTCTTATCACAAGTCAGTAGTTCGGCCTGGCCGTGTCTGGTGATACCACCTGTGCCTGGTTTTGCAGGCCGCAGAGAAGGAAGCCGCCCTCGCCCAGCAAGAAGAAGAGAAGGCGGACCAGCGGAAGAGGGCCCGGGCCGAGAAGAAGGCGCTGAAGAAAAGAAAGGCCAGAGGAGGGGACAAGCGCAAGGTGGATGAGGATGACGAGAAGGAGTGGGGCGACGACGAGGAAGGTAAAGCCTCTTGGCCTTCCAGGGCAGTTGCAGAAACAGTACGAATAACCTTTTCCTTGAACTGTTTGAGGATAGGTTGCTGGCGTGATGCCCCATCACACTGCCTAACCCTACCAACCTCTGTGCCCTGTGCCAGGTACTGCCCTGCACAGAGACTTGGGCTCTGCTACCCTCCTCTGGGGTGCCCTCCTCACTGTGCTCAGGCTCCCGTGCCCCAGGCTGTCCCTGTCCCACGTGAGGACGTCCCTGTCATCCCACTCAGGGTCAGTGTCTCATACCACTGCCCAGCCCTGCCATGCACAGACACCTGCCTTGTGGCCCCCACCTGTGATTTTAACTTGGTAGAATTTTCTAACCAGTATTTCTGTCAACCCTGCAACTTCAGAAATGGTCAGGTGTGGGTCAGATTTATTTCAGCAGAGTCAGCCAAGGTAAAGAGTTGTCTCTAGGCATTAAAGAACTAGACATTTCCCTAGTACGAAACTGTCAGCCAGCAAGAAATAGTGATGGAATCATCATTCAGTTGACCTTTCTTGCTCACCTTTTCGGGGCCTTTGGAAATGGCCATAGTAGCTCATTGCCCTGTAGAGCTCCTGGTTTAGCCAGGTAGGGCAGATGTGACATTGTGACTGCAGTGGCATGTAATCAGGACCGTGGGGAGACGTAGGTGTGAATTATGGTGGAAGCCAAAGGTGGCCCAAGTGGTGCAGCTCCCTGCAGGAGATAGTTCGCAGGGAGGTGCTGCGTGCCCCTGGGCACCTAGGGGAGGAATGAGTGACGCTCCAGTGGCAAGAGGAAGCCAGCCACATGGAGGCCTGTTGTCAGCAGAGCACGAGGCACAGACAGCCTGGCGTTTTCTTTGAGCTGGAGGCAGCTGGGCTTTGCCTCAAAGTGTGCGGAGTGGCTGGGGCAGGGGCAGGGGCAGGAGCTGTGCCAGGCAGCAGGTGGGGCCCCGCCCAGGAGCGCTCCTGAGTGAGGGGGGCAGGGGCAGAGGGGGAATGGGGGTCCTCTGGAGACAGTGGTGAGAACAGTTTGGGGTAGAATGTGGTTCAACTCTTGAAGGACATGAGAGAATAGCAGAAGTTTTAGAGCTTTCCAAAGTGTGGCCCACCTGTGAAGCACATACGTCAGAGTCACTGAGGGTGCTTGTTTAAATGCAGGTTCTGACCGCCATCCTGCCCTTGCTGACCTGCGATTTTTAAGAGGCCTTGGAATTCACTGGCTGAATTTTGTAGACTCCCTGACCTTTTATATAGACATTGTGAACTTATATCACTTCTTGATGTAGCTCACTTATCCGAATGTAACCAGGGTCCAGGAAGAAGTGGGAACAGCTGGTGGGTGGAGAAAGACCTGACAGGTGTGGTGTGAGCAGGTGTGTGGAGGAGTGTTTGTTTAGGGCAGCTGGTGCAGACTCACTGTAGTGGGCAGGGCACGCACCTGGGCCAGCTCAGCAAAGATAAGAAATGGTTAATTGTTGCACTTGTCTCCTGACACCCTGTAGAGCAGCCTTCCAAACGCAGAAGGGTTGAGAACAGCATCCCTCCAGCTGCAGAAACACAGGATCTGGAAGCAGAAACGGGGCTCTTTGGGAAAAGTGCTCCCATCGACGTCGGCCCCCTCTCGAAGCAGAAGGAGAGGGCAGCCACCCTGAAGAGGGACATGCCTAAGGTGGCCCATGACAGCAGCAAGGACAGTGTCACCGTCTTTGTCAGCAACCTGCCCTACAGCATGGAGGAGCCGGACGCTAAGCTGCGGCCGCTGTTCGAGGCCTGCGGGGAGGTGGTTGAGATCCGGCCCATCTTCAGCAACCGGGGCGATTTCCGAGGCTACTGCTATGTGGAGTTTAAAGAGGAGAAGTCGGCTGTGCAGGCCCTGGAGCTGGACCGGAAGACTGTGGACGGGAGGCCAATGTTTGTTTCCCCTTGCGTGGATAAAAGCAAAAATCCTGATTTTAAGGTATGTTTGTGTAAAGAAAGGATACCTTTCATGAAAGGTTGCTATAGACATACTAAACACTTTCCTTTGTGCAGCAGCTACTATTTAAAATACACATGGAGTACCTATCCTGTGTTAACTCTTACTTTCATTGGGGTCTGTCCTGAGCCAGTTAATTGAGGTCTGACTCCTGGCTCGATCACTCTGAGCTTGCATTAGCTGATAAATGATCATAAAAGGAGGAACTGTAACAATGGCAATTGTCTGTTAAGTGCCTAGAACAGTGACAAGGGACTGGGCTAAATGTTTTATGTATTACCTCATGGGATCCTTACCCAAACTTTGAGAATAGCTTCTTTCATTCTTGCCATTTTACAGAGGGGGAAGTGGAGGCCTTGATAGGTTAAGTAACATGTGTAGGATGACCCCAGCTTACAGTTCCTGGCACCCAGAGGTGGCTGGCCTGCCCAGCTGGGCCGTGGGCCTGTAGACAAGGCTGGTGCTGGTAGAGCATGGCCAGCACGCTGGGTTGGCCTCGAGTTGTTGGTTCCCCTCCTTTCTTCCTGTAGGTGTTCAGGTACAGCACTTCCCTGGAGAAACACAAGCTGTTCATCTCGGGCCTGCCCTTCTCCTGCACTAAAGACGAACTTGAAGAGCTCTGTAAGGCCCATGGCACCGTGAAGGACATCAGGCTGGTTACCAACCGGGCTGGCAAACCCAAGGTCGGCACTTAGCCTGAGCCTCAGGCAAACCTAGCTCTGCGCCAGTTCAGAGATTTTTTTTGGTTTTTGATTGTGTTCCTAGTTTGTCTGCTAAGAGACAAGTGATAAGTTAACAGAAGGATAGGGTACACTAGGTTCTTCTTGCATTTAGAGTCAGTTTCACCCGTTTTTAACTAATGGTACTAAAAAGAATAAGGCATTAAAAGATACCTACCATGAAATTAGGGGAGTCAGGACTATGGGGCCTTGGGGTGAGGGCTGTCCCCTGCAGTCTCCTCCTTCCTGCCCAGACCCTCCCTGTCACTGGGCCTGCAGCGGACTCTCCTTGTGTCCTCCCCTCCAGCCTCTCTCAGTTTCTGGTTAAGTCTTCCTTGCGCTACATTTTGAGTACTGTTGTTTAAGCATGCATTCTTAGCCCCTCCCCCTTAAAATCCAGGTTAATCCAGAGTTAGAGTATGAAATAAGGGGGGACGAAAGCACCAACGTTAGGGCACACCTGGGCTGCTTCCTGGGTCCAGGCCTCTTCAGCTGTTTGCTGAATTTGTCCTGGTCTGATTCTTTTCGTTGGAGCAAGCACAAGATGTGCTAAACTGACGGGTTACTGAAGTTAGTCAGTTACGGAACCCTGGAGGAAAGAGTAGGGCAGGGAGATCAACCTACAAAGGTGGCAGTGGTGGGGAAGGTCATGTGGAGGGGGTGGCCCTTCCCTGGTCCCTTCACCTGAGGGAGCAAGTTGCATCGTGACCCCGCAGCACCTGAGCTGGCTCTGGCCTCTTTCAGGGCCTGGCCTATGTGGAGTATGAAAATGAGTCCCAGGCCTCGCAGGCTGTCATGAAGATGGACGGCATGACAGTCAAAGAGAACGTCATCAAAGTGGCCATCAGCAACCCCCCTCAGAGGAAAGCTCCAGAGAAGCCAGAAGTCAGGAAGGGACCAGGTGGCCCCATGGTGCCGCGGCAGATATATGGAGCGTAAGTGGTTGCACACTGGCCCTCGCAGCCTTGGTCCTGGCCTCCCCGGGGTGAATGGTTGCTGCTAGCACAGTGGGTCAGGACAGGAATCCAGGGTGTGCTGTCCCCTGTAGTCACTGCAGCAGGTGTCCAGAGCAAGTCTGGAAGTGGAACCCTTCCTGGTGTTTGCCAGTTTATACTCATGACTTACTACTTAAGGTCAAATTTCTCTGTTTTAAAGTCCTCTTTGCCAGTTGAATCCGTGTTTGAACAAAGCCTGGAAACCATATATTTGCAAGTATAATCTATGGCTCTGTCATTGTATAAAAGCTCTTGTTTTACCTGGTAGGGGTGACAGCAAAAATATGCCAGGTGACTTGGTGAGGTCTGAAAGGGTGCAGCCATTTGTATCTGCCCATAGGGGACTACATTGCACAGGGTTGGTCCTTGCCACATTGGGAAAAAGGCATTAGTCAGTGTGATTTTTACCTACTAGTCAAGGAGACATAGGCTTCATCTTATCCTTGTAGGTTTTTTCCACCTTTGAACTGTGAGTAAGCCAGGGGTCACGAGCTGTCGCTTTGAAAGGGTACATTCATGTCTGCTCTTCCAGGAGGGGGAAGGGAAGGACCCAGCTCTCTCTGCTGCCTCGCGCCCTGCAGCGCCCGAGCCCCGCGGCTCAGGCCGAGAATGGCCCTGCCCCGAAGCCAGCGCTTACTGCCTCAGCAGCCACCGAGGCTCCCAAGATGTCCAACGCTGATTTCGCCAAGTTGCTGCTGAGAAAGTGAACAGGACCAAGAGAAGGGAGATGCCTTACTTCACGCTGGCCAGGAGGACCACCCGTCACCCGGCTGAACCCTTGGTATGGAAGGGTCCGGGGCAGTCTATGCCTGCGTAGTTTCCTCTGGCTTAGAAAGGGAAGGGTGTCCAAAGAATGAGGCTTTAAGTGTTCCCTCATATTGAGGGGGACAGGAGGAAAACGGTCACTCCACAGGTTGGGCACGGTGTAGTTTCTAAGATATTTTTTTGTCTTGAAGAATGAGAAACAAAAGTGAAACTTAGACACACCGTTTGAGACTCCCTTGTCCAAATGTTTTTGGCCAACTCTGGCCCCTTTTTATAAGACACTTCTCTTATGCTCTGCATAGTCCATGTGCCCGTCACTTCATTTTTAAAAAGACAAAATGGCAGATGCTAGTAATTCACCAGAATGGCCTATTTTAGTAAAGGGGAGGGTACAGGGAAAGTCACATAAATAATTTGATGGATTTTTGTTCAAGGGGGCTGTGCGTTTTTATATTATGTGTTTGTAAATGACATGTCAATCCACTGTTTTATGTTTCCTAAAAGCAAAATATTGTGACATTTGTTTTATATAGGAATTGTGTGCCATCTGCTGTGGACCATTTTCTTTGCCTAGTGAGTAGTGGACTGTGTTCTTTGTCTAAATATTGAGTTTCAGCCCTTTGGTTTTGTTTAAATACCATGTCAAGTGCAAACTTAAATTTTCCCCATTTAGCTTTGTTTATTAAACGGAAGTTCTCGTAAAAACCTCTTGTGGAGTGGGACTCAGCTGTGCACTCAGATGGGATACGCTATGAAGTGGGTGTCCTTTGCTCTACCTAACAAGATGTGTAAACGGAACTCCTGTGCATTACAGCCCGTACCACTTGGATGGATTTCAGTCTTTTCAGCTTCAAACCTCAGTTTATGGCAGTTTGACACCAGCTTTTATGCTTTTTACCCTACTCATACTCTTTCATCAAATATTTATTGCTTTTGAAAGTGACATTGTTAGTTCAGCAGGGGAAACTTGCTTTATAAGCTCTGCCTAGCCTGCGGTGGTGCAGTGGCTAGAGCGCTGACCTGGAACACGGAGGTCGCTGGTTCAAAACCCCGGGCTTGCCTAATCAGGACACACGTGAGAAATAACTCCATATGAGCTGATGCGTCCTGCTCTTCCCATCTTTCTCTCAACAATACAAAAATCTTAAAAAAAACACCCCAAAACAAAACACTGGGGGAAAACCCATGAATGCTCTCCTACACGATGGAATCTGCTCATTTTAAGTTTTTGTGTGTCCGTCAGGCTTCACTTTGTTGTTTAACTTAAATGAACATAGAACAGTAAGATAAACTCAGTGCCTCCCACTGAGCGTCAGCACTGCTTGCCTCAGCCTGTCTCCCTCTGCCTGCACCCCCCTTCCGTACTATGTCATACTGAGGGACACCCCAGGCCCCTGGTGTTCACCCAGCAGCATGGGTCTCTACAAAGGCCATGTTTTCATCCTCATTCCTAGAAACATTAACAATACCTCCCTGGCAAATTCCCAATTTCCTACTGTTTCATCTCACTTACGCCCGGTAAGTTAAGGTTGGTGGATAGTATCTTAAGTGTTTTTAGTCTGTAAGTTCCCCGCTGTGTCTTTCTCTTTTGAACAAAACAAAAGTTTTGTGTTAGGAGTGATCTGGATTAGTAATCTGAATTAAATCGAGGCTATTTCTTACCTCAAAAGCAGCCGGAAGAAGCTGTGTTGGAGCCCTGGTTCCCCCTGTGTTCTCTGGAACGGCTCTCACTTCTCTGGAAGCCCGTCTGGTGGGGGAGGATCTGGGCTGGCTGAGGGCCAACATTGAAGAGGCAGGACTATTTCCTTGTCCCTCCAGGATCCGGTGGCTTTACTCTTCGCCACTTCACATTTCACTGTTTTGTCCCCTTGCTGTTGGCCAAGCCTCTGACCTCACTCCATACTCTCATATATCAACACACACTTATGAGAGAGGCGACCCTTTTCAGACCTGAGCAGGACCCAATTTAGGTGTCTCATTTTCCTGTGAAGGTCCCGTTTGAGCCTGTTCGTCCGCCAGACAACAGAGAACAGGGCTGAAGTCCTGGAAACTCCCTCCTGCATCCTCCCGACAAAAGTGACCAGCTCTTGAAGACAGCAAAGTCTCAGGCCTTTAATTAATATAATAAAATACTTTATTAGAGTCAGTTATTTGTTAAAATAATATCCTTCACATATAGCTAAAGTGCTGATTTCCATAGTACAAAGCAAGCACTCCCGCCAGACTTCCTCAGTGTGCTTATAAAAACTAGGCAATAGAAGATTTAAGGTTTAAGAAACACCTTATGGCAGCATACAGGTACAAAAATATTTTTTAAATTGTGAACATCACACGGGGCCATTTCAGACATCTTTAAACTTATTTTCCTTAATCTTTCAAAAAACCATTCTGGAAGGGCTTATTATATACAATTAAATAATAACTATAAACACTTGCTACGTAAGAACAGTGACCTTACTTCTGTCAGAATCTGAATTCTCAAATCAGAGACAACACTGTGTGTACTCCCCGGCATTCAGACACGACACTGACAGTGCAGCAGTGTTAAGTCACGGGCTGTCCTGGAACAGGAAGCAGAGCTTTCTGGCCATTCTCACTAAATAGCAGCAGTCATTGGCACCTGTGCCGTGTGTGATTGAAAGAGAAGATTCTTTCTTGGCCATATTGCATATGTATTTTATAAGCTGTTAGAAAAATAAGGCCACTCCAAGGCAATCTATTCTGCTTCCCCAAGGGTACTCTGGCGGACAGAGTGGCTGTGGAAGGTGGGAAGTCAGGTTAGTAAGTGGATCAAATTGCACGGCAGGAGGGACACGTCCCGGCTGTGGTCAAAGGTTTTTTCTGGTTCAGTACAAACTGGTGTACTACACAAACTATTAATTCATTATTAAAATGCTTATTTGGTGTTTACGCGGCATGTTTTCTCAGATCACACCTATGGAGAGAAGATGTTACATGGAGTGGGGGGTGCGGGCAGACTTGCCCACTTGACAGTACCTGACTGCAGCATGACTCGGCTGTTCGTGAAAACCCAGGGAATGCTTACACTCAGACACCTGGTCTGAGTGGCTGCAAATGAAATGAGACATCGACAAAAAGAAAAACCAGGCTGGCCCTTCCCCTAGTTAGAAAAATAGTCTGACTATGGAAAAATAGCCTCTGACGCTAGAGTTTGCAAACTATGGCTCTTCAATGAAGTAAGCAAGGTACCAAATTAGAAATGTTGTCAACACTCATTTTCTATCTCAGAAGTCTACCCTGCCAGTAAGAATTAGTTACAACACTAATCTCTTTGTAGGGAAGTGAAATCTCTTAAAAAGAGCAAGCTTTCAATCATTTCTCAAAACTGGGACCAGGCTGTCCCCAGGAGTGCTGACCTCCCAGTGAGGTCACAGAACCCCTCAGCTGGTCTGAGGAAGGCCTGAAGGAGTCAGTCCTGTCTACACCTCCAGCCTTGGCCTCTCCCCACCTTAGTGCAAATTCTGCTCCAGAACCTGCCCTGGCCTCGCAGGGAGCACTGGTGCTCCGGACGCCTGCTGGGACCACTACCACTACAAGAACACGTCACCAGCACAGGTGGCAGATACTACACATTTACTAGCTCAAAAGAAGGAAATAAATAACTTGGCTGAATTATAAGTTATATAGACAAGGCTTAATAATTTAGTTTGTTTCTTTTAACTAAAAACATTTGGAGGTAAAGAACGTTTAAGTACCTTATCTGTCTCCTTTCGCTTTGGGAGATGACAGGGTTTCTAGAAATGCTAAGTTTTGATTTTTTTCCTCCCCCAGAACTCCCTTGTCACCAAGGGAGGATTTAAAGAGTTAAGGTTTCGCAGGTAGCGTCTCCTTGAACCCAGAGTGGTTAGGTTTGGCCTCTGGCAGTGCCACTGGGTACTCTGTTGTGGCAAAGAGCAGGGTGTCCAGGGTGGTCTCTGTACACTTGGCAATGAAGCGAATGAACGGCCTCACGTCGCCCTCATTGGCGACTTCCAGTACGTGGTAGTACTCAGACCTCTGCTCCTTGCGGACGGTGATGGGCGGGTAGCCCGCCTGCATGAGGATGAGGTTCATCAGCAGGCGTGAGGTCCTTCCGTTGCCGTCAATGAAAGGGTGGATATAAACGAGTTTATAATGGGCCAAGGCTGCAAACTCAACTGGGTGCAGATTCATGGCATCCTCGGAATTGAGCCACTGTATGAACTCTTGCATCTGCTTTTCCACATCTTGAGGATGGGGAGGGATGTGGTGTCCCACCAGGACCTGTGTCGTCCGAAACCTGCCGGCTTCCACGGGATCCACATAACCCAGCACCCGCCTGTGGATCTCCAACACATCGCTGATGGTTACGGACCCGATGCGGGAAACCAGGGTCGTGTTGACGTATTTCATTGCCGCGTGCATGCCAATGACCTCGTTCTGCTCCTCTAGGCTTTTCCCCGGCACTGCATAGCGGGTCTCCAGGATGTGCCTGATTTCCGAGAGGGTGAGGGTGTTGCCCTCGATGGCAACCGTGTGGTAGATGTGATGGTAGTACGTTTCCTCCATGACCCTTCGCAGTGCGGAGTTGCCCTTGGGGATGGACATGACCTTCTTCACTTTGCTGTCGATGATGCTGAAGTACCTCTGGTCTATCTCCTCGACCAGCGGCAGCGTCCGGTCCCGGTTGATGAGTGCTTTCTCGTGGGAGGGTGAGATGGTCAACGCTCTGGTGTACAAGTAGTCAGCCTGGATGATGTCCTTGTCCTCCTCTGAGAAGATGCCGAACTCGTTGAGTGCATCCACAGAGTCTGGGTCCATCCTCAGGGCGTGCAGGAAGAGCTTGCGGGCCTTCTCCCGCTTGCCCTGGCGCTTCATCTCCAGGGCCTGGTTCAGAGCCGCTTTGGCTTCCAACCTACTGGCTAGAAGAGAGCCAAGGAAGCACGGTCAGGCAGTGACAGAGGCATCCAGGAGAGCTGTCCTCTGTGCTGGGCCCCCAGGGGCAGCCACGGCCTCGGGCTCGTTCCAGCCTCAGCGCGCCTGGTACCACTACATGTATGGACGTGTTTATTGTTTTCCATTTGTCCCCAGAGCCATGCTTTGTACCCTGGGAGGCCCCGCCTGGCCCCCTGCCTCTGACTGCCATGCTGAGTGGCTGTGTTCCTCTGTGGCCACAGTCCCCATCACGTGGCCCTCCCTGCAGCTTCTCCGGCTCTTGGCTGTTAGGTCCATTCTGATGGGGCCTGTAGGCCAGGCTGCGAACGGTCCTTCACTCACACCAGCCCTGGGGCCCTTCTAGCCTGACAGCACCCTCTGACTGACATCTGGTCTCCTTCCACCAGCCTCCCCACCTAGTGAATGTCAGCTACACCTGCTGGGTTTCTTTTAGTTCCTCAAGTGCCCCAGGCTCTCTTATCCTCAGGGCTCTGCTGGAGCACTCTCCCCTCATGACTGGTCCCTTGGGTCACTCCTGCTTACACTCTGGTCTCAGCTTAGGCACCTTGTGCTCCTGTGGCCCCCTTTGCTCCCCCGTACCACACTGGTGGCAGTGTATCTGTCACCTGTCTGCTTGTCTAAGCTGGGAGGTGAGGGCTGACTTAATTTCCTGTAATACCCTGTGCCCTGCACACAGGATGTTGTACATACTCTAAATATCTACTGTATTAACCAATGTTGAGGAGTGATGCCACCACTAGGGGGAGGTGAGAAGACTCCATTGTTTCTCCCGTGTAATGTACAAAAGGGAGACAACTACAACACAACAAAGGGTACCATGCTTACCACACAAATGCCCAAAGGTCCACAAGCAGGGACACCTGGAGATGGGAAGGGGGGGAAGCGGATGGGGGGAAGGCAGGGACACTGGCCGCAGAAGAGGCTCGGTGTCCACTGTGGCTCCAGCAAGGGGAGAACTCGGGCTGCAGCCCTCACATGACAGCCTGCAGTCTGAGGAGGGGCAGGCAGTTTCCCTCTAGGAAAAGACATTTCCTTTTCTGGCTCCCCACCTCCTTGGCAAAGCGGGTCTAGGCAGCTGGTGTGTGTGTGGGGGGACAGAGCCCTCAGAGCACTAAGTTGCCTCCCCTGCCCAGACACCCTGGCAGAACCCAGAAAAGCTGGGAAATGAAAATGCCACAGACCAGTGTTTTCGGGATGCAGCAGAAGCGCAGAGCAGTGCGATGACACTATATGAGCTGGCAGACAGATGCGCAGAGCCAGGGGATACCACCAAGAGCACAGAAATAAACCCACGTGTATGGGTACCTGATTTTTGTAAAGGAACCAAAAACAACGGAGAAAAGTCTCTGCCATAAATGGTACTGGCAAAACTGGAAAGCCACATGCAAAACAACGAAACGACTGCCGACTGCTATCTGACAATATAAGACCTGAAACTATAAAGTATATAGAAGAAAATACAGGCACTAAACTCAAACCTTGGTCTCAGGGGTTTTTGTGATATTGTCCCCTAGGGCAAGGGAATTAAAAGTCAAAAAACAAAAAAAGAACCAACCGGACTACAAACTAAAAAGCTGCACAGCAAAAGAAACCAAACCAAAAAAGCAACCAGCTGAATGGGAGACGATATTTACAAATGACACCTCCAATAAGGGACCAATATGCAAATTATATAAAGAACTCATACAATTCAACAGTAACAAAAAAATTTGATTAACAAACTGGCAGAGGACCCAGACACTTTTCTAGGGAAGACATAGTGATGGCCAACAAATATATGAAAAGATGCTCAACATGACTAGTTATAAGGAAAATGCAAATCAAAACTACAGTGAAATAACACCTCACACCTGTTAAAATGGCCATTATCAACAAGAAAAGGAATAAGTGTTGGAGAGAAAAAGGAACCTCATTCACTGCTGGTGGGAAGGTAAACTGGTGCAGCCACTGTGGCAACAGTATGGAGATTCCTCAAAAAGTTAAGAGAGTTAGAGTTACCATATGATCCAGCAATCCCTGTTCAGGATGTCTACCCCCCAAAATTGAAAACATTTATTCATAGAGATGTAGTCCTATGTTCATTGCAGCATTATTCACGATGGCCAGACATGGAAACAACCTGTGTGTCCTTTGATGGATGAATGGATAAAGATGTGGTACATATCAACAATGGAATACTACTCAGCCACAAAAAAGATAAAACTGCTATCTGCCATAGCATGGACAGATCTTGAGAGTAGCATGCTAAGGGAAATAAGTCAGATGGAAAAGAACAAGAACCATATAAATTCACTCATATAAAACAAAAAGCAACTACTGAACAAACAAAAACTCATAGATAAGGACAACAGAATGGTGATTCCCACAGGGGAAGGGGAATGGGGAGAGGACATAGTGGGTAAAGGGGTCAAATATATGGCGATGGAAGGAAACTAGACTTCGGGTGGTAGGAACACAATGCCGTACAATATACAGATGGCATGTTATAAAGCTGTACCCCTAAAATTTATGTTACTAACCTGTTACCCCAATAAATTTAAGAAGTGTGAACAACACAAATGATAGCAGATAAATAAAATATGGCATAATCCAAAAATAAAAGCAAGAAACCAAGAGTTGAGGAGAGAGAGCCACTTGCTGTCTTACCTGGGGAAGACTTCGTCTTGACCACTAGCAGTGCCGCATCCTTGTAGGTGACACTGAGTTCCGTGGATGGGCTGGAGCACTGGGTGACAGCATGCTGTGCCCTGTCCAGCTTGCCCCTGAGCAGGTAGAAGCCCTTGAGCAAGGCCAAACACTGTTCCTCCACAGCGCCCAGCGGCAGCAGCAGGGCCAGCAGGGACCCCAGCACCATGCTCAGCAGCATTACCCACAGGAAGCGGCTCCAGATTGAGACCCATTTTGGTTCAGTCACGGCCATCACTGAAGCCATCGGCATGAGTGTCATCTGGACTCAGGGTTGGGCCCCTTGCACATATCCACAGTCGTCTGAGCGAGTGCTGGATCTGAAAGGGACCAAGAGTTGTCGGAGGTAAGGCAGGGGAACCAATAGGATTAGGATACGTGTGACTCCAGCTAGGGCTTCGAGACCCTCCACTTCTTAGCTCATTGTGACCAGGGGTTGGGGGCACACAAGGAGTGGATATAAATGGGAAGGGACAGCCTAGAGGGGTCGGGAACCTATGGCTCGTGAGCCAGATGTGGCTCTTTTGATGGCTGCATCTGGCTCGCAGACAACTCTAATAAAAAAAATAATGTTAAAAAAATATATAAAACATTCTCATGTATTACAATCCATTCATTTCCTACAGCTCATGTTCATGGTTGCGGATGGCTGGAGCCAATCACAGCTGTCCTCCAGGACACCACCAAATTTTTATTGGATAATGCATAATGTACACGGGTTGTTGTATGGCTCTCACGGAATTACATTTTAAAATATGTGGCGTTCATGGCTCTCTCAGCCAAAAGGTTCCTGACCCCTGGCCTAGAAGGTCTGGTGCGACCTTCAGGGTGGAATGTCTCTGAAAAGTAGTGCTGTTGCCCAGCATTTGTTAAGCACTGACTGTGTACCAGGCCCTGTGCTAAGCACTGAGGACCTACACATACCCCCTACAATCTGCAACAGGAGTTGACGCTACTGTCACCCCCCTTCCGGGATGAGGAAACAGGCTGAGTGGTGAAGTGTCTCTTGACAGAAGTAACCCAGTATGCAAGTGACAGCTTTAGGACTTGAATTCAGGACCCTGTGGCTTTCTAGTCTCCCCCCTTCATCACAAATTCTGTGGCCTCTGACCCCAAATACCTACAAAAATGTCACAAACACATACTGACATTGGCTGGAGCACCTCTGAGGCCCATTATTTGATAAGCACAACTGCATGGTGGCCTGATTTATTGCCAAATGGCTGGCCACCTCTTCCTGCCCTCACTCCGATATTAGCCACAATGCCAAGCCCTCTGGCCGTCCTTTTCTGGGCTGGTCCAGCAGGGCTATGACCTGGAGTCTGGGCAGTCCAGGCTGTGAAAAAGAACTCAGGGTGTGGGCCACAGCGAGCGACCCCTTGCTCTGTGTGACAGTGGGCTTGTGCTGGGGGCTGGCAGTGGGAGTGGAGGAACCAGGTATGCAAGCACCATTATGCCAACAATAAGCATTTATTGGGCAACTATGGTGTGCTGAGCATTGCGCTGAGTGCTAGCCATGCCTTATCTTGCTTAACGCCCAGTACCCTAAGGAGGAAAGCTACCCCAGCTCCGTATTATAGAAGCGGAGGCAAGACGCAGAAGGCAAGTCAATTCCCAGACGGCCCGCAGGGAGGAAACAGAGGAGTCGGAAACGATTCTCCAGGGCGTCTGAGTCCCAGATGCCCGAGTCCTCACCTCCACCTCACCCACAACCCGGGCCTGTGCACCTGCTCCGGCTGCTCCCGGTGCTAGGACTCCCAAGAACCAGAAAAAACCGACCAGGTGTCTTATCGCTCAGGGCTGTGCGTCTACGGGGGGAGCCTGGCTCGCTGAGATAAGAACTTCAGAACTGGCCTGGTACGCGTTCTGATGGGGGCATGGAGCCGGTGTGGGTCACTGCTTCGTCCCGGCGGGCTGGGCGCGCTCCCCGAGGGACTGGCTCCTCCGGGGCTGCAGCTCCCGGCGACGCGGGGGGGCGCGAGGAGGGAGCAGGGAGTTCGGCAGGCGCGAATCTCTCACCCCACCCTACGCTAGGAAGGGGAAACTGAGGCCCAGAGGGAAGGGGATGGGACTAAGGTCATTCTGGGGAGCCGCCCCTTTCCGCACCCCACCCAGAGCTCTCCGCAAACTGCCCGGCTCTTTCTCTCTAAGCCCCTCGGGCTCGCCTCCGCCTCACCGCGCACCTCTCCCAGAGGCCCTGCCTTTGCCTTCCCGGCGTTCGCAGGCCCCGCGGCGCGGGCTCACAAGACCTCCTCCGCCGCCGACCCCCTTGCCCCGCCCTCATCGGCTCCCCATTGGTCAGCTCATCATTCTCGTCACTGCGGGTTGGCTGCCCGCACTAGTCCGTTCCTCGCATTTCCGGGTTCTCGCGTCGCCGTCGGCTTCCCGGGGAAAAGACTCACCGTGGGCCACTCCTATTGGTTGGCTCTTGCGTTGGTCTCGTGCTCGCAGCAGCTAATAAACAACAGGAGGGGCGGAGCCTGGGCGAGAAGCGGGAGTGGAGGGTGCGGGAAACTCGGCGCAGTTACGGTTTGGGGGCGCGCTAGGTGTGTAGGCACGGGTTTGGGAAACACGCAGTTCCGCTCTCTTGGAACTGCTGTACTGCCTGCACGTCTTATTCGGGAATATCTCCTGGCCCATTTCCTTAGGTGTAATATGAGGAAGCTGAAAGATTGATTGCACCTGTCCCCCCTGTTAATCTGTCTTCCCAGCCCAGTTCTTATTCTCCACCCTGTAATACCAGGATTGCGTTTTCTCCTTTCTCTCACGTCTCTTTTCCTCCCTGACTTTTTAATTAGGATCCTCCAGAGAAGGGCCTGGCTGCCGAAATCTCCATCTGTCTCTCTCTTGGAAACCATCTTAATTCACAGATATTGAAACTAAACATCCAGGACGTGCCCAGTATTCCTAAGCATTAAGATGTTATGTATAATCATGTCAACCAGTATCACCCCAATAAATTAAAAAAAGGTGTTATGTCAACCAATTGTCGTTAGCGTCAACTCAACGCCAACAGGAGTCCCCAGTTTGGGCTGTGGTTAAGTGGGAGGCTGTTCAGCACAGCTGTGCAACTGCAGGGCTAATAGAGGCAGCCCGGTGGCAGCTCAGCCCCCGTGTGGCAACTCCGCTTCTCTCTGGTGAGCCGGCTGCGGTGTTAGAGCTCGGCGCTGGAGGCCTGACCCTTCAAGATCTGACCTCCATAACACACATCTCCTTTGGGGAGCCACTCCAAGGTGGTGGTTGAAGGTGTCACCAGTGGAGACACAGCCCTGAGTTCAAATCCCATGTGTACCACTTGCGGAGAGTACATTCAGCGATTTGACCTTGCTGAGCTCGTGTGCATAAGATTGGGGACAATGTGATGACAGTATATCCACTAGGGTTTTGTGTGAGGGCGAAGTGATAAGTGTCTGCTATTGCAATTATTCCCAGAGAGGACTCCGAGTCATTGCTGTTTTATTTGTTCTCTGCCGAAGAAACTGTTAGAGCTGCAGCTTGCTCCAAACTCTGGGGAGAGACCCCCTTGCCATTTTGTGGGTCTCAGTCTGACTCCAGTTGTAGGGGAGCCACTGAACCATAGCACAAAAGGAAGTGTCCAGGCCCAGGCTAGCAGTGTGCTTTCATGAAAGAACCATGTGGGGACATTGTAAGGTGGGGGACCAAACAGCTTTGGCCTTTGCTGTTTGGGGTCCTTGTTTATAGCTTATAACTGACCTCCAATTTCCCCAACTCCCAGCCCTTGGCATAGAGAATGAATGGCATGTGGTAGATGCTCGAGAAATTTTGTTCGACTGAATAAAAAGTGTCTGAAGTAGGACCGACCATGGAGTTTTTAAACAAAATCAGGATGGTGGCTATTTTTTTTATCTTATTTATTTATTTAGTGACAGAGACAGACAGAGAGAGGGACAGATAGGGACAGACAGACAGGAAGGAGAGAGATAGGAAACATCAGTTCTTTGTGTGGCACCTCAGCTATTCATTGATTGCTTTCTCATATATGCTTTGACTGGGGAGCTACAGCAGAATGAGTGACCCCTTGCTCAAGCCAGCGACCTTGGGCTCAAGCTGGTGAGCCTTGCTCAAACCAGATGAGCTCACGCTCAAGCCGGTGACCTCGGGATTTCCAACCTGGGCCCTCCATGTCCTAGTCTGATGCTCTGTTCACTGTGCCACTGCGCCACTGCCTGGTCAGGCTATTTTTTATCTTTTGAACAAAAGACTTGAACATTGTTCTCTCAGAGTCCCCTGAATCTCACTTCTGATGGCCCACGCAATAATGTAGAAACCTTCCCCAGAGGAGGGACTGCTATGCAACCAGCTAATTATGGGGGATGGTTAATGGAGTGGAAAGCACTGAGGCTCTGGGGTCAGACAGATGTGTGTTCAAATGCTTACCAGCTGTGTGACCTTAAGCAGGTCACTTATCCTCACTGAATTGGGTATTATAGGGTTTGTGGACCTTTGTCCCCTCCTATGCATAAGGTGATATAATCATCTACTTTTTTTTTTTTTTTCCATTTTTCTGAAGCTGGAAACAGGGAGAGACAGTCAGACAGACTCCCTCATGCGCCCGACCGGGATCCACCCGGCACGCCCACCAGGGGCGACGCTCTGCCCACCAGGGGGCGATGCTCTGCCCATCCTGGGCGTCACCATGTTGCGACCAGAGCCACTCTAGCGCCTGAGGCAGAGGCCACAGAGCCATCCCCAGCGCCCGGGCCATCTTTGCTCCAATGGAGCCTTGGCTGCGGGAGGGGAAGAGAGAGACAGAGAGGAAAGTGCGATGGAGGGTTGGAGAAGCAAATGGGCGCTTCTCCTGTGTGCCCTGGCCGGGAATCGAACCCGGGTCCTCCGCACGCCAGGCCGACGCTCTACCGCTGAGCCAACCGGCCAGGGCAATCATCTACTTTTAAAGCAATCATCCCTTCTTCATTCCTTGGGATGCCAGTGCAAACTCTTTAAGGAGTTTAGGCCATGGTAGCAAATCCAGAAGCTATATAAAAGCTGTTAGTAAAACTGCCCGAGTGTGAGGCAGTAGGGAGAGGTGGGGAGTGTGGAGAACGTGAGAGCACCTGTCTTGTCCAAAGTAGGCAGCACCTTCTCAGTTCTAGCCTACATTTATTATTCTGGGTGTAGTCTAGAAGTCGACAGGTTTTCCAGTTTTTCAAAAGATGTGTCAGGCCTAGTTTTTAAACAGTTGGCATGTGTGCTGGCCAGCTACAGAATGCTGCTAGATTCGTGCTGAAAGGCTTTTAAAATGGGCAGGAGATAGTGGCAGGGAATACAGGAAGCACCACCCCAGATGACTCTCAGCAAATGATTGCACCATTGTCTGTGGACACCAGGGGGCAGTAATTCACCTGGCATCACTCCCCCCACTCAATCCCATTGTCAGGAGAGCACACTCAATTTCTTTTTCTGGACTTTGTCTGCATTCAGTTGTGTTACATGCACAAAATATCGTCCCCAAAGCAATATCAAAAAGTTGTCTTTCTCTGTCTTAAGTTTCTGTACTGAGTGGAAATTGCCTCTTTGTGGCCCACCGAGGAGTTTTCTAAAAGCTTACCTTGACACTTGACGAAGAACCTGGGAAGTGCCTGCACAGGGAATGTGTCTGTTATGCAAAACAAAAAGAAAGAAAAAAACCCTTCTGTATCTTTAAGAAACAGCACGTAAGCACGTCTAGATGTCAGAGGCAGATTAGGTTGCTTAGAAAACACAAAAACTCCCCAACTTGAGGCTATATTATATTGGGATGGCTCCACAAATACTGAACTTCATTTAAACAAAAATACAGCATGCTGGTTCTCTCTCCCTTCACTCTCAGGCTCCTTTCATTTCCCAGACTGCTTGGACATATATTTTTTTCTCTCCTTCTAACTTAAAGACGCTGTAGAAGAGACTCCAACAGCCCTCCTCCTTGGCCACTAATTGTCCTTATTGGGCAGACCCAGTGGGGTCAGGACCAGTTTTTGAGGCACTCCCAAGAGACAGTTTGGGGACACTGTGTGAGTGTCCCTGGACTGATGGCACTTGTGCTCTGGACTCAGGAAATGCCATGTGTCATACTGATTTACACCAATCCACTCAGATCTCAGACATGCAAATAAGTGTTGTTTTCAGAGCAAGTCATTTGTGGACATGATGTCTCTTACTTTCAAAAATATTAAACACAACTGCTTTATTTCCCTTGTTAAATAACCAACTACTCTATTTCTTCAAAGCAAGATGTATCATTATAGATGTAACAGAAGGCACAAATAACAAGAAGAAAAATACCTATGTACATCTGTACTAAATATTTTTCCATGCACATTGCTTTTAATATTATTCAACACTTCAGACATGCAGAAGGCATAGCTAATACGGTGGGTACCTGGGTGCCTGCCACCCAGTTTATAAAAATACCACATCATATTACCAATGCACGGAAGATCCAGGGCGTCCCCTCCCCTTACTCCATTCCCTTCCCTTCCTCCCAGAGGTAACCATCACCTTGAATTTGATGCTTAATATATCCATGTATGGCCTCTTGCTTTTATCCATATGCATATAGTCTTAAATAACATATAGCAATGTTTACATTCTTTCACACGTACACTCTATGTGTCCTTGTGCACATTGGGGCGATGTTCAGCAGTATATTTTAGAGATTTATATTAATCTTTAGTTCTGGTTCATTAATCTTATACTGTTGTGTAGTATTCCATTTAGCATTTACTTCCCATTTACCTATGAGGAGCGTTTGGACCATTTCCAACCCTTCCCTATTATAACAGCACTGCAGCGAGATTCTTGTCTGATTCTTTGGCACATGTGTGAAAGTTTCTCTTGGGCAGTTTCTCAAAGACTCACCTGGGGAGCTCTTAAAAAAACGCCCATACCTGGACTCACTCCAGACCAATAAAGTCCTCTAACCTTTCTGATCCTCCTGTATTGTCACTATAAATGCAAATTGTACTTGTCATGTCACGTTATTATTGGTAGTGGTAACTACCATTTATTAAGTTCATATTTACTGTGTATGAAGTAATTTATATGTATTAGTTTATTGGATTTTTATAATGCATTGAAGTAGATATCATTAAACCCACTTTATGGAAGGTGAAAATGAGGCTCAGAGAAGTTAGGTAATTAGCCTGAGGTCACACAACAAGCAGAGTCAAGGTTCACAACCAGTCTTCCTGCTTCAAAACTTATGGCTTTAACTGCTGTAAGACCCTATAGTTTCAGAGCTGACAGGGTATGCTTTGTCAGTTTTACAGGTGGGGAAACTGAGGTGTGTAGAGGGCAAGGGCAGAGCCAGGACTCAAGGCCAAGTCTCTATACTCCTTACTCATTAACACATCACTTTCTTAGGTAAAAGTACTTTGGGGAAGGGAGAGACGAGCAAGGAAGGAACAATCTTATAAAGCCATCTTTTTTTTTTCTCAAAAATTCCGGTTATCCTATGGACATTTGGACCTATGCTGTATCTGTGCTATGTAACGAATAACCCTAAATTCAGCAGCTTAACCCAACAATAAACACTTCTTATCTTACATAGTTTGTGTGTGTCAAGAATCTGGGAGCAGCTCAGCCGGATAGTTTAACTCCAGGTCTCTCTTGATTGTAGTTAAATGTTGGCTGGGATTACAGTCATCTAAAGGCTTCAGGGTTCATTTCCAAGGTGGCTTACTCACGTGGCTGGCACCTTGGTGTTGGCTGGTGGCCAGGGGCTTCAGTTCCTCTCCATATGGCTGCATAGGGCTGCTTGAGTGTCCTCATAACATGGTGGCTGATGTCCCCCAGTGTGAATGATCCAAGAAGATAATGTTTTTTATGACCAAGCTTTAGAAGCTACACACTGTCTCTTTTTTTTTTTTAATTTTTTTTTTTTTTTTTTTTTTTTTACAGAGACAGAGAGAGTCAGAGAGAGGGATAGACAGGGATAGACAGGAACGAAGAGATGAGAAGCATCAATCATCAGTTTTTCGTTGTGACACTTTTTTTTTATAGGGACAGAGAGAGAGTCAGATAGAGGGATAGATAGGGACAGACAGACAGGAACGGAGAGAGATGAGAAGCATCAATCATCAGTTTTTCATTGTGACACTTTTTTTTTTTATAGGGACAGAGAGAGAGTCAGATAGAGGGATAGATAGGGACAGACAGACAGGAACAGAGAGAGATGAGAAGCATCAATCATCAGTTTTTCGTTGCGACACCATAGTTGTTCATTGATTGCTTTCTCATATGTGCCTTGACCGCGGGCCTTCAGCAGACTGAGTAACCTCCCGCTCGAGCCAGTGACCTTGGGTCCATGCTAGTGAGCTTTTTGCTCAAACCAGATGAGCCCGCGCTCAAGCTGGCAACCCCGAGGTCTCGAACCTGGGTCCTTCTGCATCCCAGTCTGACGCTCTATCCACTGCGCCACCGCCTGGTCAGGCTCGTTGTGACACCTTTGATTGCTTTCTCATATATGCGTTGACCATGGGCCTTCAGCAGACCGAGTAACCCCTTGCTCGAGCCAGCAACCTTGGGTCCAAGCTGGTGAGCTTTTGCTCAAACCAGATGAGCCCGCGCTCAAGCTGGCAACCTTGGGATCTCGAACCTGGGTCCTCGGCATCCCAGTCTGATGCTCTATCCACTGCGCCACCGCCTGGTCAGGCTACATACTGTCTCTTCTGCTAAACTCTTTGGGTTACAACGCAGACTAACCTTGGAACAGCGAGGGGCCTTCCTAAGGTCCACCAGGAGGTGAAGGTCTTTGGGGGCCGTCTTGGAGGCTGCCTACTCTACACCCACCATGCCTTCAGACACAATGGTTCTGCCCAGCAGCCTGACAGCATGGACTTCAGGCCCCTTTGGCTTGCGTGGCTGAGTCTTCAGGGCCTGGGGCAGGAAGCTTCTGCAGGTCTGAGACTTACCCGTGAGAATAGTGGGCTCCCAGGTGCTGATTGCCTTTCCCATAGCTGTGTAATGAAAGTTTTCAGCCCTGTGTTACTCTCATTGGCCAGAATGCTGCCGTCTTCTGCAAAAAAACATAGGTCATGATGACATGGAGACTGGCTCAGGTACCCCCGATGCCATTTTATATCACAGCCTCTAAAAGATGTGACTAATACCCTCCCCTCTTCCTGCATGGTGATGATGACTCAGGAAGATCGCTTGGCCGGCATGGGGTGCGGACCTAGAGGAGCCCCTGTCTGCATCCTCCCGTCTCACTGACCGCGGGCTGCCCCTGCTGCAGCATCCATGGGCGAGGCAGCCTGAGAGTGGGGGCTGCTGTGCAAAGAGGCGGCAGCTCGCCCTGGGTCCAGATTGCAGCCCCTTTGGAGGTACCCCAAAAACTCCCCGTGGAGCTTTCTGTTGCCATAGTAACGTGGAGACAAGGAAATTAACATGGGTGCTTGGCTAGCCAAGAAAGCCAAGCTTTTAATAGGCATTCCCTCTTTTTAATAGATAAGAATTCCTGGGAGGGCTTTAGATGGACATCAAAGGGTCTTTTTTTCAGGTGCTGAGAAAATGCTCTTTAAAAAAATTGTTGTAAAATGAGGGCAACACTAATGAGAGATGGTGGAGGCTTTGGGGAGCTTAGAAGAACCAGAGAATTAAGTTTAGAGCCAAGGCAACTTTTTTCTGTTTGTTTTAATAGCAGCTTTCTTGAGATATAATTCACAGAACACACACTTTGTTCTCTTAAAGGGTACAATTCAGCGGTTTTTAGTACATTCACAGAATTGTGAAACCATCACCACGATCGATTTGAGAACATTTTCATCACCCCCAAAGAAACCCCATGCCCTTTAGCGATCAGAAGGGAGGCACTGCCGGGTGGATCCCGGTCGGTGCATGCGGTAGTCTGTCTGGCTGCCTCCCGTTTCCAGTTTCGGAGGGGTGCAAAAAAAAAAAAAAAAAAAAGAAGGGAGGCACTGTCCTTCACCCCTGACCATCTATAATCCATCTGTATGGATTTCTCTGTTCTGGACACTCCCCATAAACGGAATCAGACAATAGGTGGTCTTTTGTGACTGGCTTCTTTCGGCATTTTTATCCTTTGCCTCCTTAAGGTTCTCCGTGGTTTCCCCGATGACAGTGTCTCCCATCTCTTTGAGAACAATTCCTGGGCTGGGGGTGCCGCTGCCAGATTAGCCCGTGGGCTTGATAATGGGGAGAAGAGAGCTGGTTCTTTCAACACCACGAACCCCGGCCCTCCCTCTTCCTTCTCAAGCCCTTTCCAGCTGCTCTGAGACTGTAGTTGGGGAATGTGGCCCCTTCGGAGATGGAGCACGGCTGGACAGGTGTCACGCCGGCATGAGCTGACATGTTTCTGCAACTCCCTCTTTCAGAGGCTGGGGCGGGAGAGTGAGGATCAGACCAGCCAGCGCTGCCCGGAGCCAGGCACCGGAGTGGGAACATCGCATCATGTGTTAAGATGATTGTATTGTTCTAGGCCCCCTTTTTCTTTTCTTTTTTATGAGATTCCCTTACAAGCCGCTGCCTTTACTTCATGCAGATATTTCTCTGAGGCTGTAATCTGGGTGTTCTATTTTTCAGCCACAAACAATGCACATAGAAATCTCACTCTTCACCTTCTGCCAGAGTAGATCCCTTGTTTATTATAATTATTATTTTTTTATTGAGGTAAAATACAAGCTACAAAATTTAGCATCTTACATATTAGAAGTGGACAGTTCCGTGGTATTAAACGTACTCACATTGTTGTACGGCCATCACCACCAGTCATCCCCGTTGCTCTCTTCATTCCCTGAACTGAAACTTTGCACCCAGAGTTTAAACAGGATCACCCCATTCTATCGTCCCACCCCCACTGCAGCCGGGGCCACCGCCCTCCCGCTTTGTGTCTTTATAATTCTGACTACGCTAAGTGCCTCATGAAAGTGGAATCACACAGTATTTGCCTCCTTGGGACGGGCTTATTTCACTTAGCATACTGTCCTCTGGGTTTGTCCATGTTGTGGCATGTGTCAGAATTCCTTCCCTTTTAAGGGAAGTGTTGTTCACTTTTAGCATGCCCTTATGTACAGCTGAGAGGCCTGCTTGATATCATTTAAAAAATTTTTTAAAAAAAAGACTTTAGGCCCTGGCCGGTTGGCTCGATGGTAGAGCGTCGGCCTGCCGTGCGGAAGTCCCGGGTTCGATTCCCGGCCAGGGCACACAGGAGAAGCACCCATCTGCTTCTCCACCCCTCCCCCTTTTTCTCTAAATCAACTTTTTTTTTTTTTTTTTTTGTATTTTTCTGTAGCTGGAAACGGGGAGAGACAGTCAGACAGACTCCCGCATGCGCCCGACCGGGATCCACCCGGCACGCCCACCAGGGGCGAAGCTCTGCCCACCAGGGGGCGATGCTCTGCCCCTCCAGGGCGTCGCTCTGTTGCGACCAGAGCCACTCTAGCACCTGGAGCAGAGGCCAAGGAGCCATCCCCAGTGCCCGGGCCATCTTTGCTCCAATGGAGCCTTGGCTGCGGGAGGGGAAGAGAGAGACAGAGAGGAAGGGGGGGGGGGGTGGAGGAGAAGCAAATGGGCGCTTCTCCTATGTGCCCTGGCTGGGAATCGAACCCTGGTCCCCCGCACGCCAGGCTGACGCTCTACCACTGAGCCAACAGGCCAGGGCCTAAATCAACTTTTAAACATAGAGCTTACCTCTAAGGCAACAATGTTGGTGCCACCATATGTCCAAAGGGTTTTTCCCTAATATACATTGTAACTATATTTCAGCAAGGTTTGATCCACCAGAAATTTAGCTTCACAAGGCCAGGGATTTTTGTGTATTTTGTTTGCTGCTACATCCCCAGCTCAGTGCCTGGCCCATAATGCTAGAAATATAATAAATATTTGTTGAATGAATGAATGAGTGAATGAATAAACAGATGACCTGAAACCATCCTTCATGCTTTGGAAAACATTGAGATAATTCACAGAAGGTGGTGTGCTCGGCTTCTGGCCCATGGTAAGCATTTGATAAATGTTTGCTATTGTTTTTAGCTTGGGCAGTCAGAGAAACATGGGGCCCTCGGGTTAGATGACTACGTGACCCCGCCCCTGGCCCTGGCCCCCAGCAGCAGCTGTTCCCGCACCCCTTTGGTTCCAGTGAGCCAGAGACATCTTTTGACTACTTCTGAGCACTTGGTCCAGATGGCCGGACAGATATGAATCTTGACAGTTGAAGAGTAGCTGTGGGGTCTAGAGAGAGATGTTCATGGTACACGGGAGTGTGGGCTACGCAGTGGCCTGATCAGTCCTTAGCCATTATTTATGACTACTGCAGGCGTTGTGAAGGCCGTGGCAGGCGCTCGGGCTTCCAGATGTCCGCCATAAAGGCTAGGCCCTCGCTGAGCTCCCAGGAACATGAAACCCGCTGTCCGTGGACTTGCCCAGAGCCTGTATTTGCTGCGTTTTTGTTCTTGTTTAGTTATTACATTAAGTCTCCTGTGATTACAGAGCTGACAGCTGGTAAGGATTTGCATATGGCATGAAATTAAGTTAGTTCATTTTAATGTCTAAACTGAGCGGGGCGCGAATTTGTCTGGCGGAAACTCTGCCTCCCTTATCTTCGGTTGCACATCTGCTTTTGACATTGGCCTCTAATGTCTTCAAGTTTGATTTCTCCCTGCTTCTTCCAGAGAGGACACGGGCCCAGTGGCCCCCTCGAGAATTCCAGACAGAATTTTACATGTGGCGCTTAGAATGTTCTCTTTTAGGTGTCAGGAGGGATTAAGACTCAAGGGCTGCGGCAGCATTCTAGTCTCCAGCTTTGTGTCTTTTTTGCTGTGTTGCCTTGGGCAAATCACTTTCCCTCTCCGGGCCTCAATTTCCACATTTGTCAAATGAGGAATTGGAAGTAGATAAATGCTCATCTGTAGGGGTACTTTTGACATCTGGAGTGGGACAATTTTTCATTTTGGGGACTAGGTGAAGTATTGTGCAGTGTTTGGTAACCCTGGTCCTTGGGCATCATATATGAGCACCTCCCTTCCCTCCAATTGCTGCCAACCGAAAAACACTTCCTTACACTTGCTAATGCCTCTGTAGCAATCACCACCATTGATAATAATAATAAGAAGAATAATCTGGCTCCCTGCCTCTGACCTGGTCACCTCTAACATGGGACCTGCACCGTCCCCAGAACTCCCTGGGGGATTGAGCAGAGGCTACCCTCTGTGTTACTTTACCTACTGGTTTGAGAAGAAACATTCCATAACAACTTATTGTTACACACATTCTTACCTTAGGGCAGGGGTCCCCAAACTACGGCCCGCGGGCCACATGCGGCCCCCTGAGGCCATTTATCCGGCCCCCACCGCACTTCTGGAAGGGGCACCTGTTTCATTGGTGGTCAGTGAGAGGAGCATAGTTCCCATTGAAATACTGGTCAGTTTGTTGATTTAAATTTACTTGTTCTTTATTTTAAATATTGTATTTGTTCCTGTTTTGTTTTTTTACTTAAAAATAAGAGACTTACCCGTGAGAATAGTGGGCAGTGTGCATAGGGATTTGTTCATATTTTTTTTTTATACTCCGGCCCTCCAACGGTCTGAGGGACAGAGAACTGGCCCCCTATGTAAAAAGTTTGGGGACCCCTGCCTTAGGGCCTGCTTCTAGAGAACCCGACCCAAGGCAGCCTCCAGGGGGCAGTATAACCCAGCATGATGACCTCTGAACTAGGTGATCTCACTGATGTATTTATTTACTAATTCAACACACCTTTGGTGTCTAATATGTGCTAGGTCCAGGGCTGGGTGTACATCTGTGAACATGAGCTGGATTTGACCTGAATTAGGAAACTCAGAGGATGTTCTATGTTGACAACAAGGGTGCTATTCTCATAAATAAACATGGAGAATAAAATGTGGCTTTATGTTGGATGGCTAAGGGGAGAGGAGGACTTCTATGAAGGAAGGACATTTATGCTGGTGCATAAAGGAGAAAAATGGGTGAGCCAGGTATGGAGCAGGGAAAAGAACTGTCAAGTGAAGAAACAGCATGTGCAAAGGCCCTGAGGAGGAGAAGGGTGGGGCATGTTGGAGGACTGAATGAAGGTCAAAGGGATTTGAGTGCTGGCAGAGGGAGAGAAGAGAGGTGTGAGATGGGGTGGACAGCTAGGTAGGGGACAGATCTTGATGGGGTTGAGGAATTTAGAATTTATTCTAAGGGTGATGGGAGCCATCAGAGAATTTTAAGCAGGAGCAACATGATTCAGTTTACCTTTTAAAAAGATGACTTCAGTTCCTAAAATCTTCTTCACTTCCTTCTCATTGCACTACCCTACAAGTGATGTTTGCTTAACCCAGAACTCTTCTGGCTGCAAATGACAAACCCTCAGTCAAACTAGCTAAAGCTTCAGAATGTTTTACTGGCTCGTGTGTGTGGCAAAGACCGGAAGGTGGGATGCACAGGTATAGCTGAGGCCAGGGATCAAGTGATCAAAGAAGTCCGCTCAGGAGAAGAAAAGGGGTGACTTGGCTGCAGTGCTATTGTCCCAGTAACTCAATCCAGTGTGACACTGGGACCTCAGCATGGGACAGAAGTCCTGCTCCTTGGTGGAGAGGAGAAGCCACCAGCAGTTGAGTGGATCCAGAGCCCTTCTATGACAGGGGCTTTTCTCACGCGAGGTGACAG
Source organism: Saccopteryx leptura (assembly GCF_036850995.1). NCBI lineage: Eukaryota > Metazoa > Chordata > Mammalia > Chiroptera > Emballonuridae > Saccopteryx > Saccopteryx leptura. Next base: position 236,176,021 of record NC_089504.1, on the reverse strand, counting down.
CTTTATGACAAGCCATCAGAGAGGTAAGGCCAATTTTGAACTGCACAGCCAGCCCCTGCCTGAAAGCTAACCAGCATGGAGGGCCAGACTGCTCTGGTCCACGCTGGGACCATTATTCTTATTCTAGCCATGGCCGCACTGTGCTTGGGCTTCTCTGATGCTCCCTCAGGAACCTGCTTGTAGTCTCTGTGTGTGCCACCTGGGGGCGCCAGAATGTCAATGGCCCATAGGTGGCTCTTGACCAATGGACCAGTGGGAGACAGGAGCTGATGGAGCAGTGTGTTCCCACTTCTTCCCCTAGCTGGATGGTTCTGAGCTGCATTTCATAGGGCTGCTCTACAGATCCCGGGGGAGGGGGCTGCTCATCACAGGTGGTGGTGGCCAGCTGGATAATGCATCCTTGTGTTGCTCTTTCTCCTTCCCTAGTCACTCCCCGGCCCCTCGCCCCTGCTGCCCGAGAGCAAGGTCCGAAGTCAACTATTACAGGAAAGACACTGCTTTTTGTGAAATTATTCCCAGAATTTACTATTGTGATAGTATTAGGGTGCTCCAGCGAAACAGAACCAGAACTAATAGATCTATCATCTATCTATCTATCTATCTATCTATCTATCTATCTATCTATCTATGCATCCATCTGTCCATGTATCCATCATCTATCTATCCATCTATCCATTATCTATCTATCTATCTATCTATCTATCTATCTATCTATCTATCTATCTATCTATCATCTCTTTATCTATAATGTAGAATTGGCTCTCACAATTATGGAGGCTGAGAAGTCCCATGATCTGCCATCTGTAAGCTGCAGATCCACGAGAGCCGATGGTATAATTCAGCCTGAGTCCAAAAGCCCAAGAACCGGGGTAGCTGATGATATAAATGCAGTTCGAGGCAGGAGAAGATGAAGTGAGATCTCCCAGCTCAATCGAAAGGCAGGAAAAAAGGGGGCCAGTATCCCCTTCCTCTGCCTTGTGTTCTATTCCAGCCCTGAACAGATTGGGTGATGCTCACCCACGTCAGGGAGGGCCATCTGCTTTACTGGGTCCCCCATCCAAATGCCAATCTCATCCAGAAACACCCTCACAGACACATGCAGAACTCACGTTTAATCTGGGTGCCCCAGGGTCCGCCAATTGGACGCCTAAAATGAACCATTGCAACGCCAATGAACAGTGCTGCAATGAACATTCTTGTACCTAAAACGTTGTAGGCTGTGCAGATAGTTCTGGGGAATAAGTTTCCCGCAGGGTAATGGCTGGAATGAAGGGTTTGCCCATTAACCAGTCTAATCACTGTTGCCAAATTGCCCTCCAAAGCTGCTGTAGCAATTTGCATTCCAGAGCTTTCCCGAATGTTGAGTATTATTAACCTTTAAGATTTTGGACAAATGAGTGAGGGGAAAATAGCACTCTACAGTTTTAATTGCTAGATCTTTGATGATTAGTTGAAAAGCTATTTGCATACTTCTGAAATTGCCTGTTTATGTCCTTTCCTTGGGATTTTTGTTGGGTTTCTGATATTTTTCTTATGCATTATAAAAGCTCTCTTTTTTTAAAAAAAATAAAAATAATTTCATTGTCTGTTCTATACGTTGCAGATATTTTTTCTCAGTTTGTTATTTTGCATTATGTTTTATTTATATTTTGCTCCATAGGGATTTTAATTTTAAATGAGTATAAAATATTTGTGGGGCCTTTTTCTAGGGTGCTCATAGCTTCTCTTTTTAAATTTTTTTTTAACATTTCAACCAGGGTTTATTTTGGATATTATTTTAATTAACCCTCACAACAGCCTAACGGCTTTGCCCAAATGGCAGAAGACCTGGGCCTTTGTTCCCGTTTGTGGAAGGAGAGAAAGAAGTTCTGTGAGGTCAGGAGATTTGCCTCGGGCCATTTGATGAATTGAGATTTTGAACTTGGGTGTTGGATCTTAGGACCCCCAATCTGAGCTCTGTGCATTTGGATTCTTTAAACACACCCTAGATGACCGAGTCACCAAACTGCTATTGTGGAAGAGACAAAAGGGACCCAGCAGTTATCCCAGGACTTCTGAAATGCCCCAGCCTCCTCCTCAGCATGGTTCCTTCTCTTGTCCTCCACTCTCTTTCCCGGTCTATTCCCATCTTAAGCCTTTCTAACCGTGGGTGTCTGTAGTGTTTCAGCTCTTGCCCCCAACAACCTTATTCTCCATACCCGAAGTTGTAGGGTCCCAGGATATTCATCGTGATCATTCATCAAAGTGAGAAACTCAAAATATCCCCCGTGTTCTGCAGTAAGAATCCTGTGAAATAAGAGATGGTGACAATCAAAGAGTCATCAAAACACAGAGCTCACAGCCATGAATGCCATGTGGGATACAGCATGTGGGAGAGGGGACCCCCATCGGGGCTGCAGCAGTGGGGAGACGCGGCCTCCCTGCAGGGGCAGCCACCACCCACCTCTGGCTGATGTTACCCTCTGGCCACGTGGGTCACAAGTGTAGCCCCATTGTCCTGCTTTTCAAGAAGCCAGAAATCTGCCTTTTAACGTGAAGAACCTGGCATTTGACATTTTGGCAACTGAATAGATCTGGAAAACATTATTTGGATGAAACAAAGCAAATCTCCAGGCTGGATCCTGCCAGAAACTGTGGTTTATGACCGCAAGTTACAACAGCTCTGATGATGATGGCGGCAATGGTTATGATGACAGCAAACATTCTAACAGAACTTCGTATATCTCAGGGTCTGTTTTAAATGCTTTATATGCATTAACTTATTTATTCCTCCAGACCACCCTCTAAGGTAGACATTATTGCCATCCTCATTTTGCAGATGAGGAGAGGCCCAGAGAAGTGAAGTTTTTTGCCTCAGGCCACACAGCTTGTGAGTATGGAGTCAAGAGCCTCATCCCAGCAGTCTGGCTCTAGAGCCCACACTCCGCATGCCTGTTCTGCACGCCACCTGCTCTCTGTATGGGATGGCCCTATTTTTGTTTAAACACATGCACATGGGCTGGCTGGAGATACCCGCATATGTTGACTGCTTATTTTTATCTTTGGGTGATCTTTTTAGAAAAAAAAAAAATCTGCATTGAACCATTTTTTGTACACCAAACATAACTTGTATAACAATAAAGTAATAAAGGTCAAAGAAGGCCCAGGGGCCTCGTTCTCTTCTTCTCATCCCTGTTGCCATGGAGTCTCCATTCCCACTCCTGTCCCCAGCTGTCCCCAAAGCTACATGGCTGCTTTGCTTGGGACAATCTCAGAGGTGTGATTCTCCACTCAGGCTCTGGGCTCTGCCTGGCACTCACTGTACGAGGACCTAGGAGGAAAACCAGTCTGTTGTCAGGCATTCATCTTCAAGGGGACTGGGTCTTGGTTGGGTTTTATGAAGAAGTCCTTGAGGCAGGATTGGCGTGTCCCAGGGAACATAATAAGGGAGCTGGAGAGGCAGGACAGGGAGCACGAGGAAGCCAGAGCAGCGGCTTCTAACCTTTTTGCACCTGGGGACCCGTGAAAATAGGAGCATTATTTCGGGGACCGCTAAGGCAGAAATTGCTCTGAGCATAAGCGAATTCAACTAAGATCATTGGGTCTATAATCTTCATACAACATCAGAACAGTTAGCTCTTTCACGGACCTGCACGAAATTTCTGGTGGACTGATCCATGGACCAGCAGTTGAAAAACACTGAATAGAGCACAATTTCAGAAAAGTCCCATGGAGAATAGCCTCAGCCTGATCCTATGGGGATGCCTTGGAGTGTGTCACACCCTGGGGTTATCCATGCCAGGCACAGGGAGCTGGGCTTTCATACACATGCACCTGGCAACCACAAGTGAGGGCTGCCAGGGAGAAGTGCTCAGGTATTTCTGGCCCTATGCAAGTGCCAGGAGCAAACACCCAAGGATCAGTGCTTCGAAGAAGAAGTTTCACAAGGACTGCTGGTGGAGGTGAAGGCATACAGAGGTGGTTGGTGGCTGAGTGGATCTGGGTGGAACACCAGTTGTGCTTGGGACAGACCTGGTTTAAGGAGGGAGATTCTGGGATGCCCTGGATCTCTCAAAATCTGGGATTGACTTGGTGTTGGCTTCTCCCTGTGTGACTTTGGGCAAGGCTCTTGGCCTCTCTGAGCCCCAATCTTCTCATTTGAGAAATGGAGGCAAAGATTTGTTCCTCTACCCCAGGGCTTGTAAATTGTAAAATAATATACAATGTAAGGTGTTTACTTCTCTCTGGGTTGGGGATTTATTTATGCCATGTCTTTCTCTACATTTTAAATGAAGTGGAATTGTGTATTATATTAGTCAGCTATAACAAAATATGATGAACTGGGGTGGGAGCGCTTACAGAGCAGGGATTTATTCACTCAGTTCTGGAGACTGGAAGTCCATGGTTAAGGTGCCGACAGGGTTGGTTTCTGGTGAGACCTTTCTCCTTGGTTTGCAGATGGCATCTTCTGTCCTCGGCATGGTCTTTCTCCTGGGCACACAGCAGAAGAAAGGGGGTGGGGGGTGGGAGAGGAAAAAGTTAGGGAGATCTTTTTCTTCTTATAAGAACACCAGTCCTATTGGATCAGGGCCCCACCCTTATGACCTCATTTATCTTTAATTACCTCCTTAGAGGTCCCATCTCCAAATACAGTCATATTGGGGTTTATGGTTTCAACATACACATTTTGGACGGACACAGTTCAGCCCATAGCATGTATATAAAATGCTTGCATAATGGATAGCACATGATCCCTACATGTTCATTTCTTCCCCTCATCTCTTCCCCCTCCCCCCTTCCTCCCTTCTCTCCCTTCCAACCAGTATTACATTCCAGACTCTATTCCGGGCTGGGGCAGAAAGCGTAAGCAAGACTGACACAATTCCAGCCTTGATTTGCTCTGAAAATATCTGAACTCTCCCCATGGGTCAGCAAATTCATTAAGTTTGAGATTGGGGTTGAGATCCCAAAAATGCAGTGTTTGAAATCAGAGCTGGTCCACTCAGGCCTGCAGTCAAGTAGGCCCCCAGAATGTGGTTAAATTAAAAAAAAGAAATGTACAATTTGAAAATATGATTTCACTTCAAAATACCTATTTCCAGCTTCTCCTGAAATAATGAGTAGAGCCAGCAGCCCCGGGCCTGCGTTCTTGTGAGGTTTTTGCTGGCTTGAGCTGTAGGGCTGCCAAGCCACCCCTGGGCAGACAGGGAGAGCGGTTTCTGGTTCAATCCATTCCCTGCCGGGTCTGGTTCAGTAATTATTACCTGCCTGTCTCCTGTAGGTATTAAGATTTGCAACTGCTGGCTTAAATAAATATGACTGATTGAAGAGCCTAATTTGGGGCCCTGACTGTTTCCATGTAGAGAATGGGGTCAGTAGAAATTTGTTTTCTATGCTTTCTCATTGAGTGTGGGTTGGGGTTTGGGGTGAGGTGGGGGCTGGTGGGAATTGGGGCTGGTAGCCTTGATAGTCCCAGTTAATGTCCTCCCTGTGTTGATGCCTTTTGGCCTAGAACTGCCAGCCCCTCCAAAGCTGAGCTTGACCACGTGACTTTCTTTGGCCAATGGGATAATAGCAAACAATGCAAGCAGAGGCCAGAAGTACTTGCCTATTCCTACTTGTTCTCTTGGACCTCAGCAGTCACCATGAGAAGGTGTCTGAGCTAGCCAGAAAACATGTCCGGACCCGAACATGAAAGACACAAGAATGTGGGAGAGAGCCCAGGTGTCCTGGCTAAGGGCATCAACCCAACAGCCACCAGCCAGCTGACTGGCAGACGTGTGGGTGAGCTCAGCCGAGGCCAGAAGACCTGCTGGCCAACCTGCAGACTTGTGAGCAGTACTAAAAACAGTAGTTGTTTTAACTTACTGAGTTTGGGGGGGTCATTTCTTACACAGCATGATTGTAGCAGTTAACTGATACATTTACATTCTATACAGTCTCCCTTCAGCCTTCCTTCCCAGCCTTCCTCCTTCCTTCTTCAACTGATATTTACTGAACATCTACTATGTGCCATAGTTACAGTGCCGAACAAAACTATACATGGTCCTTGTCCTTAGGCTGTTTACATTATTGCTCTATTTCTATCACCCACCTTAAAGGATTGAAGTTCAATAAGAAGGTGACATTTTATAGCTAGAACAACACATTTCTGCTCTAGGCTGATCTGGGATGGGTTTCTCTCCCATCGAGTGCTTTGTTATTACTTCTCTTTTTCTCACTTTAATTGTTCCTGCAGCTACTGCAAAGATCTTCCCTGCTAGAAACAGTCCTTCCCAGGAATAGAAATCCTTTTGAAAGGGTATCTACAATGGGGATGTTCTTAAGTAATTCATGTAAAGAGTGAGTGATTCCTTATATGTTTTTATAGAGTAGGGAGAGTTTTATGTACTGTAAAGTTTGATGTATTGTGATAAATTATGCTTTGGTCTGAAGTCTATGCAGAAAAGTACAGCGTTTCTCGAAGTTCTGGGAAATATACTATAAATAAAAGTAGTGGTTTATTTCTTGGCTGGCCATTTTCTCTAATAATGTAAAGAGATGTCAACCCCCGTTTCTTAGGGGCAAAAATGTGAGGTTTTCACCACAGAGAGGGAATGACTAGAGCTCACTGGGTTCTTTAGACTCTTCAAGGAAAGGGAGCCCAGTCTGGAGACTGTGTCCTGGTCAGAATGTGGTCCTTGGGCTTCTGGCTGACCCATCTGAGTTCCCGTGAATTAGGGAAGTTGGCACCCTCTGACCCCACGTTCTTCGCATCTCCCTCTTCCCTTTGGGTGTCATTCCCAAAGACGTGTCAGCTTTAAAAATCCCTCTTGAAGGGAGAGAGGCCAGTCATGGTCCTGTCCCTAGCCTCAGTTTCCCAATCTGTAAAGTCACCCAGTGATAATTCACAACCTCTTTAAGCCTCGTGACCTTCCTTCTCTGGGTGCATGCTTTTGTTAGGTCCGTATTGGGGACAGAGGACAGTGACCCATGGGTCCCTAATGGTGGCATTTCAGTCTGATTGGGTGCAGAAGGTCATTTGGATTGGGTGTCTCTGAGGGGGGCTGTTCGATGCCCCTCTGACGATGGGGTGTGGCCAGATGCCTTTACCTCTGGCTTGCAGAGGAAGGAACTCGGAACCGCCCGTGAGTCCCAGTTTGGTCACATGCAGTATTGTGGGGCCTTGTGAAAGTCCAGTCCACCATCTCGGCCTCAGTTTATTCCTCTGTCTGTTGTAATGGCTCTCCCAGTTCTGGCATTCTGGAATTGATAGAAGCCAACAATGACCTTGCCGATGTGACTAATGTGAGAGGGGATGTTCATCCGCTTCCCCGTCTTAGCTCAGGAATGGACTCCGGAGGGTGAAGTGGGATTATTTTGATTGAACGTCTTAAAATACTCAGTTCCTCTGTGGATTGGACTCATCCACAGCCTGGCCGGGTGCATGTTATTGTGACTGATGTGGCCACAAACAGCCCAGGCCATTAGGAAGAGCTCTACCAGACATTAATTACAACGCTCAGGTCACATCGAGTGGGGGTTGGACGTGGTTTCTTCCCTGGGCCCAGGGAATCATTTCTGGGAAATAGGAAGCCACGTGGTGTTTCATCAAACGTTTATGGCTCTTGGTTTAGGGGGTTGAGTTTACAAGGACCTGCAGGCTGAGCGCTGGGAAATTAAATTTCTTGCATTTTGACTGCGTCCTAGTCATGCCGTGAGCCGTGGGATTTATGGGGCTATAACGTCCTGCGCACATAGCGAGCTGGAAGCCTTCTTGTAACTTCCAGCCTGTGTCCTTGATGAAGGCGCCCTCCCAGGAGCTCGGGGCTCAGCTGTCCGTTTGTTTGAGAAACACAGGGCTCGGGGACGCCCGAAGCTGGAAGAGGTGAGGAGGGATGTCCAGAGGGACCAGGGCCCTACTGACACCTTGATCTATGACGTCTGCCCTCCAGACTGGTAAGAGAGTGAATGTCTGTTGTTGGAAGCAGGGGCAGTGGCAGGGCCTAGCTGGCATTTAAAAGCTCTCTTGCCCTGGCTGACTGGCTCATCAGTAGAGCATCGGCCTGGTGTGTGGAAGTCTTGGGTTCGATTCCCGGCCAGGGCTCACAGGAGAAGCGCCCATCTGCTTCTCCACCCCTCCCCCTCTCCTTCCTCTCTGTCTCTCTCTTCCCCTCCTGCAGCCAAGGCTCCATTGGAGCAGAGCTGGCCCGGGCACAGAAGATGGCTCCATGGCCTCTGCCTCAGGCGCTTGAATGGCTCCAGCTGCAACAGAGCGACACCCCAGATGGGTAGAGCCCCCTGGTGGGCATGTTGGGTAGATCCCGGTCGGGCGAATGCGGGAGTCTGTCTGACTGCCTCTCTGCTTCTAATTTTGGGGAAAAATAAATAAATAAATAAATAAATAAAAGCTCTTTCAGGGTGGGCTAAAGATTAATCATGGGGGGTGGAGCGTAGGGGATGGTTCTGAGCTGTGTGTCCAGCCCCTCCTGGATACAGCAAAGGACACAAAGAAATCAGAGCTTGGTGCCAACTCCAGAGACACTAGGATCTCCCTGGGGAGACAAGACATACTTAGCCCGAGTTCACAGTGGAGGCCTAAGTGGCAGACAGAGGTTCTGAGATGACTAAGATCCTCATAAGTAGAGGACATCAAGTCAAGGAGAGCTTCCTAGCAGAGGTGGTCCTAAAGGAAGGGCAGCAGTGGGCTTGAACAGAAACGGGGAAGACAATGACATTAGGAGCCAAAGCAATCCCGGAACGTAAAACTTTTCAAAATGTCGAGCACTGACTACATATATTTTACTCTCCCGTTTAATCCTCAAATGACCTTATTTCTATACCCATTTTACAGCCTGGGAGACTGAGGCTCAGCTAAGTCACACGCAGATGTTAATCAGCAGACCTGGGGTTGGCACCCAGCCAGGTGACCCTGGCCCCTGGCTATGGCTTTCTATCCCTGTCCTAATCCCCACAGCAGAGAGGAACTCAGGAACTTCATGTCCTGAAGCAGCTTCTTAAAGAAGCCACTTTTTAAATCTCTTTCTTCTTGGCCAGGAAAATTGCCCGTGGTGGGGGTGGGGTGGTGAAGTAGGCACTGGCCAAGCCAGGAAAAGATTTCTCCTGCCTGTTTATCGGATGACTCTGCTACTGGTGTAAAATCTTCATTCAACAATAAAAAGCTCACAACACACACAGCCTTTTCTCAATCCTGAGGACCATGAATTAAAATCTCAAATTCATCAGCACTTACTTCTAACCATTTTGACATTTTTGATGTGGATGCCCAAGGGAGGTGGGAATAAACCGTACATCCAATCAGGGAAGGGCTGTGTGTCCCTATGTCTGTCTTTCTTCCTGACATAAACTGCTTAAAGGTGGTTGACAGAAACAGTCATTTGTCCCCCTTAGAGATTCTGCAACGTCCTGACCTTTATCACAACCTGGCCCAGGAGGCTGTGGTGGTTGAATCCTGCAAGTGGGGACATGGAGCGGATATCCTAGCCTGAGCAAGGATTGCTAGAAATAATGAACATTTGGGGATTGATTGTTACTGCAATAGAATGTGGCCTGTCCAGACTGCCAGTGATTGTGGCTGAGAGGGAGTCGGGGACAGGGACAGGAAGTTGGCCAGGAGACCTGTGAGATGATGGTGGGTGGGAGAAAGGAACAGAGTCCGTTCTGTGTTGGAGCTGAAGAGGCTGTGACTTGCCAGGAACATAAAGGATAAAAGAAAGAATTACTTATGTTAATTAAGCTTACCCGTGTCTTGTCACTTGAGTTGCTGTGGGACTATGAATTACGCTGAACTTTCCTCCCGCAGTCTCCTATTGGAGATGAATTCCATTCATTGTTTCTCAAGAAATGGTCTCTTTTCATTTTTCAGCAAGGTCAAAGGACAGTTCAAGTCAGAGAAGCAAGGTTGCCCAGACCTGCCTGTCCCACGGCTGAGGCGCTTGCTGCTGGCAACGTTGTTGCGTATCAGCGAACAAGACAGGTGCTGGTCAGCTGGCCTCGCAGCAGGTGTGAGGGGAATCGTCTTTGGCTTGATTATATTAACTGACTGTCCCCAAAGAGGTGAGAAAATAGACCTAAATCCCTCTGGCTTTGTGCCTCACGCTCCTCCGGCCAGCCCTACCCAAACACACCTTGCTTAAGTCATGGCTCAGTCAGAAGGTGGACATTTGAAACAGCTGCTGTGAAAATGGGTTATCTAGGGGAAATCTTGCTACAGACTTGTGTCAGGAGACAAGAGAGAGATGCGATTTAGCACTGTATGTTTTTATTAAAATGATGTGCATCTTTGTAAAGGGGTAGGCAAAGGCAAGAGAAGCCCTGTGGGTCGTCCTGGGGACCACAGGGCAAGGGTCATGCGGCAAAGGTCAGGCTAGCTTTAAATGTGTGGTTTGCTGCTCCCACCAGCTGCCTTTCTCTGGAGAGCTCAGAAGTTGGGGAGGGTGCTCCTTCCAGTGGGATGTGTCCTCGTGTTTTTCCCAGTGTTCATCTGTGCTGTCCAGTGTGGAAGACACTAGTTGTGTGTGGCTATTTACCTTCAAATCAATTCAAATGAAATATAATGAAAAAGTCAGGTCCTGGCCAGTTGGCTCAGTGGTAGAGCATTGGCCTGGTGTGTGGAAGTCCCAGGTTCAATTCCTGGCCAGGGCACACAGGAGAAGCATCCATCTGCTTCTCCACCTTCACCCTTTCATTTCTCTCTGTCTCTCTCTTCCCCTCCCACAGCCAAGGCTTCACTGGAGCAAAGTTGGTCTGGGTGCTGAGGATGGCTCCATAGCCTCCGTCTCAGGTGCTAGAATGGCTCCAGTTGCAACAGAGCAATGCCCCAGATGGGCAGAGCATCGCTACCTGGTGAGCTTGCCAGGTGGATCCCGGTCGGGTGCGTGTGGGAGTCTGTATCTCTGCCTCCCTGCTTCTCACTGCAGGAAAAAAAAAAAGTCAGTCCCTCAGCCACACTGGCCATGTTTTAAGTGCTTAATAACTGCATGTGGCTAGTGACTACCATACTGGACAGCACAGGTATGGAAACTTCCATCATGGCAGAAAGATTGGTTGGACAGCACTGGTGTCAACTGTTGGGGAAACTTAAAGTGGAAGAGATTCAGTCCTGGCCAGTTAGTTCAGTTGGTTAGAGCATTATCGTGATATGTCAAAGTTGCAGATTTGATCCCCAATCAGGGCACATACGAGAATCAACCAATGAATGCACAAAAAAATGGAACAATACATCGATGCTGCTCTCTCTCCCCCCTTCCTCTCTCTCTCCAAAATCAATCAATAAATAAAAAAATAAAGTGGGAGAGATTCAAATAAGAAAAGGGCGAGTCTTTACTGTCTCTAGCATAAGGAGCTTATACGTCCCTCACCCCTGTCTCCCACTAAGTGGGAGAACTGGGGTTAGAACCCAGGTCTCATTACTTCCAGAGTCCTCCACCTTTAACCTGGCACGTGGACTGCCCAAGGCTGCTAGGATGTGGCTCGTTTTGCTCAACATTTCTTGAATGCAGGAGATGTGGGTTCCGGTTCCAGCTTTCTGTTTAACCTTGGGAAATATACGTCACCCTCCTCATCCTGCTTGGGCTCTGATGGCAGTTGTTATTGTTGCTGTTATTATCATTCTTGGTAGGTTGGTGGGGCAGTGGAGTGGGTGCTTCTCTCATTTAGATCACTATAATCTTCATACAACATCAGGTTGGTTCACTCTTTCTCGGGCTGGCACAAAGTTTCTGGCGGACCAGCACCGGTCTGTGGATCGGCGGTTGAAAACCTCTGATTTAGATAATCTGCTTTTATCTAGCCAAACTCAATCCTAGAGTCACATGTGTGTCTGTTTTTTAAATATTCATAAGATGCTTCCCTCCAGACCCTTTGAAGAGGTCAAAGCAATTAAAAATGCTTAATTATTGCCCAACGTTCTGCAATTGATGGCTGATTCCAAGTGCTGTGTCTTTTATTCCCTCTCGCCTCCCCCGCAGACATCTAAGGGAGGAAAAGCAAGTCGCAGCTGAAACGACCCCCCACTCAACTTTCTATAAAGAGGAAAATTAGATGCTCTAATAATCATGAATATTAATGTATAGACAATTTCACTCAATTAAAATGATGATCTATAATTTTTGCCTCGGAGCTTTATGGAGGCCATTTCAATGACAAAGGGGATTTGGGTGCTTTGCAAAGATTATGGATTTGGCTTAACTCTCTCACCTCCATCACTGGCTTCCCATGTAGGATGGACCTTGAGTTCTTCCTTGGCCAAACTGTTCAGTGCTCAAAGTATAATTTTTTTCTGTTTTTAGGGACCTGGATATATCCTTGTCATGGCAGATTTATGAGATTCTTCCCAACTCACACCAATTCCTTTTTCCTGAAAACTCCAGTGAATGTGGCTCAGAACTCAGCCTTTGGATTGAGCATGACTGAGGTGGAGCCCCAGCTCAGTCACGCTAGCTGTGCACCCTTTGGGTGAACTACTCAACCTATCCAACTGCGTTTTTTCATCTTTGAATTAGGGTGATAATAGCCTCTGTTTTTCCTGATCATTATGGAAACTCAGTGAGCTAATACATGTCAATTTCTTAGCCCTGTAACTGGCATATGGTACTTGTTCAATAAATATGAGTTTTTCATTCAGTTTCGTTGAGAGACATCATTCTCCATTGTTGAGCAGTACTGGTTCATTCATTCACCAGTACATAAACTGATTAGTTAATTGAATTGTGTTTCTGTGTGTGATAGTTTCTATGGATGTGAATGTGGTGGTAAGGTGATTTGCCTCTCCCAGGAAGAATTTACCTCATAGAAGAGAACTCTCAGAATGAAGACCTAAGGTATGATTACCTCATGCATCCTCAGGGCCACCAGAAGAGGTCCTTAGGGTAGGATTTGGAGGTAGGACCCAGAACAGTGCTGGGTGGTTTAGACCAGTGGTCCCCAACCCTTGGGCTGTGGACTGGTACCGGGCCATTTGGTACCGGTCTGCAGAGAAAAAATAAATAACTTATATTATTTCTGTTTTATTTATATTTAAGTCTGAACGATGTTTTATTTTTAAAAAATGACCAGATCCCTCTGTTACATCCGTCTAAGACTCACTCTTGACACTTGTGTCGGTCACGTGATACATTTATCCGTCCCACCCTAAAGGTCAGTTCGTGAAAATATTTTCTGACATTAAACTAGTCCGTGACCCAAAAAAGGTTGGGGACCACTGGTTTAGACAAATCTTGGAATTGGGAGATGTGAGTTCTGGTTCTAACTTTCTGTTTAATCTTGGAAAATATACATCACCTCTATCATCCTATTTGCCGGCCTGAAAAATCTGGGTGTGACACTAAATCATTTAGCCCCAAGCCTTAATGTTCATCAGAATTATTTGAGGTGATGTGTTAAACTACACACCAGGGCTCCGCCCTGCAGCGAATAATTCAGATATTGGAAGGAACGGTGCTCCAGAACACACTTGGAGTAACTGTGAACTAAATGATACGTGACGTTTCCTCTCCGTGGTTCTGGCACTCTTAAACACAGCACAGACCCTACCAGTAGTGCTTTTTGCCTTCTGTAGACGTCGAAGAGACCAAGTAGGTTCCTTGCGCAACCTTTACCTACATAGGGAGCTTTCCATGGTCCTGAAGTCGGTTCCAGGGCTCTGCAGAAATCCCCCCCACCTCGTTGGCATCGTCTGAGTGGCTGTTCCTTCACGGAAGGAGAGCAAATGAACAGCAAGGTCTCCTCCACCTGCCCTGAAGTTGTTCCAGCCTTTCTTCTGCTTGGTGAAAGAAGAAAATTGTGTTCTTATTTCCACGCCAAGTTCCCAGTGAGCTGGTTTCCATGACAGCAGAGAGAGGGAATAAAAGCAAGACTCTCACCTACAGAGGGATTAAAAGCTGCCCTCTCTGAAAACAAACAATGATGGCAGGCGGGTGCTGGAAATTGGAGGGTGTTGGTTTTCAATCCCTCCAGCCACACAGTTTGGAGCTCCAAAAAAAGAGAAAGTGTATGTGTGGGGGCATTGAGGGAGAGGATGGGTTTGTAAGACCATTCACGTGGAGAAGGATACATAGTAATGGTAATGGCACTGATCACATCCCACAAGTCTACCACACTTTAAATTTTTTGATGACTATTTTAGACCCTCAATACATCCTATGGATTTTGCTCAGGCAGAAACGAGGACCTCAAGTGGAGAAGTGACTCATACACTACACTCACGCTGTTTCTTTAGTGCTTGGGGCTTTTCTTCCTTGGCCAGGACTTCTCCAAGCCCTGACACTCCTCTATCTCCTTAAAATCTACTAGTCCCCTGTCATATCCCATCCCCTCCCTGATAACTGATGCACCTGAGAAACCAGTCTCAGCTAGAGACCAATAGTGAATTGAAGGACTGACCTCTCAGGTCAAGTTTATTTCTGGAGGTGTATTCTAACCTAAACGGACAGCTCCAATGGCAAAAGAACTGACAGACAGATTAGAAAGGGGAAAAATGGAATACAGGTGCGTGTCCCCATTTTGCTTATGTGAAGGGTTGCTCTCATATAATCTTGGGGGACTAGTTTTATGCTCTATATATTCTCAGGAAAACCTGATGGTGGAAGCTGTTATTATCCACATTTTACAAATGAGGAACACGAGGCCCCAAGAGGCTAAGTAACTTGTCCAAGTTCACACTGCTAGGAAATGCCTGAGCTGGGATTTAAAACCAGGGCACTGACACTCCAGTTGGACACAGGTGTCCAGTACAACTGGACAAGAGCTAGCTGGATAAACCTTTCAGGGCACCTTCCTTCATGACACCAAGGGCATTTCTGGGGCTCTGCCTTGGATAAATTCAGAGTGGTTTCCTTCATTAGGAGGATTTTGAAACACAGAGAGACATCTGGAGAGAAGGGGTTCAGGTTGGGTTCATTTCAGAACAGCTGCCCAGCACAGGGAGCCATGCCATTGGCTGAGTCCTGAGTTGAGTGGTAAATATAAAAGGTTCACGGTAACAGTAGAAGCATCATTTTATGCCTTTCCATTCTAGGAGGGCTTAATGGCATCTTTGGACTTAGCTCTTCAAGTGCCAGAAGTTTAGGTGGCAATGTCAGGATGAGATTTCATCTTTGGAGAGACCTTGGTTGTATGATCTGAAAAAGAATTAGGATCATGCAACCATAGAGGTTAGACTCTGCGTGTCTCAGAGATGAACAGGGCCTTAGAAATAGTCAAGTCCAGCATGGATATATATATGGTCTACCAGAAAGTTCTGTCCATTTCTATCACAACAAGTTTCGACATGTAAGCACATGTTTATTTGGCGCATGTGTGCCTCTCTATTTTTATTACTTAATGTATACATACTGACATAGCAAATTAACTAAAACAAAGTTGATTCACGTTAGTCTTATGTGTGAAGCGATGGTGTACCATGGCTACTGATAAAATTCATTTATGCCACTGTAATTTTTACAAATTTCAACAAGGAAGAAATGCTACAGAAGCATGTCTGTCACATCCACCATATTCCCCAGACTTAGCACCCTCTGACTATCACTTGTTTTTGTCCTTATAAAATTTTTTGAAGGGCAAAAAATTCAGAAATGAAGAAGATATCAAACAAACACTGGTTCAATTTTTCGCATCAAAAGATAAAACATTTTTCAAAAATGGGATATACAAATTGCCCTCACACTGGCAAGAAATCATTAATAATAATGGCAATTATATTATTTAATAAAGTTTATTGACAGTAAGAAAAATTTGTATTTTGTTTTATTCCAAAAATGGACAGAACTTTCTGGTAGACCATATATACATATATATATATATGATCACACACACACACACACACACACACACACACTTAGCTGTTGTATTAGTCAAGATAAGTTTACTAATGCAGTAATAAGCAAACCCAGAAACCTTTGTGGCTTAACACAACAAAGCTTTATTTCCCCTATGCAAATTCTGATAAGGGTCAGAACTTCTAGGGTGTTGGTCCTTTGTGCAAGGACTCAAGGACTCAAGCTACTTTGATTTTTGTGATGTGTAGCTTCCAGGTCATGAAAGCAAAGGAAGAGAAAATTGAAGGGCTGCATGCATATGTTGCAAGAAGAAATGATTACAGACAGAGAATTAAAAAATTTTTGCTCTAAACAAGAACTGACTTGCAAAAAGGAAGGAGGGTACTCTTCAGTTAGGGCTTGGGGAGTACCCATCTCACTTTTTTTTATGCACATCACAACCACAGACCTTCATTTGTCTCCGAATATAACACAAGACCACCTCCAAGATTTGTGCTGTGGTCAGCCAGGAAGCAGGTGTTTTGACATTCAAGAATGGAAGATGAGTCTGACCTGTGGTGGCGCAGCGTCAACCTGGAAACACTGAGGTTGCCGGTTCAAAACCCTGGCTTGCCTGGTCAAGGCACATATGGGAGTTGATGCTTCCTGCTCCTCCCCCCTTCTCTCTCTCTCCCCCCCCCAAATAAATAAAGAATGGAAGATGTAGCTCTATGATGTTCAGTAGGGGAGGGCAACATGGACCTCGTGAACTCCCCAAAGGCTATTTGAAAGGGATATGATATTATGTGTTGGAAAGGTGCAGTCAAAGCCAGAAACACAAACGCGTGTGTGCACAGAGACACTCAAAAGCCAATACACACAAAACACAATTTACATACACATACATCCAAGCAAACACAGGCACACCCACAATAATACATCAATACTCGCCGCCTCTCCATGTGTGATTAACTTTCCCAAGGCTAGGAGAGGTCGAAAGTTCCCCGAGGTCCTGTGAGGACAGGGAACTCGGCCCGGAGTGTATAAATCTGCGGTTGGCAGAAGAACGGGCTTAGCCACCCCCATTTTTCCCTTGCTGGCATCCCATAAATCTCTCCTGGCCCCTGCCCTGCCTCCCAGCAGCGGGCTCTGCTGCTACCTCCCTCAGGTTTATTAGATTTAGGTGCTGGAGTGGTTTGTTTATCCCCAGCTGGCAGCACCTGCCTGACAGGGGCAAATTTACCACCCTGGGACCCTGCCGCGTCCACACTGCTTTCTCCTTATCTGAGAGAGAAAGTGGGAGTTGGGGCATCCGACATGGTTGGTTTGACCTGGGCCCCTGTTCCTTGCAGAACTGGGGAAGAGGTTTCTGGTGCAGGGTGGGACTGACCCTCTCCCCAGC